>NW_010972437.1:11100500-11234038 GCF_000737465.1 Haliaeetus leucocephalus | reverse complement strand
GGCCTCTGGCCGGCGGCGGCGCGGCCCCGGCGGCCACGCCTCAATGGCCGACCCCGCGGGCCGTTGCATAAGCTTTCCGGCCGTCGCGGGCTCGCTCCTGGCCCACCCGGGCGGGCTAAGTCTAAAAAGCGCCTTTGCCTCTTGTGTAAAGTAAAACCCATCGAGGGGATGAGGCCGCGCGTGAGGTTTTAACGCGGCGCGTCCTTCCGACGGGAGTGTCGACGGCGACAACGTGCTCTGCTCTCGGCTAGGCAGCCAAGCCTTAGCACAGACCGAGCACTGATGCCAGCAGGTCTTATTTTAGCCGTGTTGAGGGGAATTAATAAGCTTCCCCTCAGCGCCAGTTTGCTGCGCTCATCTTACGCAACACAAAGGAAACCGGGAGCTCTCAGCTTGCTGAACTAAGGCAGGAAATATGTTTAAAGCATTATATAAGTAGATGATGATACAGAAATAATTATTAGTGGGGCCTGTTTCTCTGTGACACCATGTAGCTTGCGATGGCTTCCCCTTCACGGGGAGCTACTTCAGCTTGGCCTTCCCTCACGTCCACATGTACGTGCAGGGTGATAGGACGGCGCATAGGCTGAGGCAGTGATTTTGACCCTTAAGCTTGTAAACTTCCCTGATGAATGAACTTTTCTTGGTTACCTTTCACGTGGTGGTCCAGGGAGTCTGTGAATGAGGCTGAAAAGCAGTGGACTGAAGAACTCAAACCTACTTTCCTGTTACAATGTTTAATGTATTTATCGCTGAGAATTACTAGTGAGCATAGTCTCTCGTATGTCCATGGTTGTGCTGAGTATTTGAAGTCACAGGCTAACCTGATTGATAAACCCATGGAGAAGTTAGTAACTAGGAAGCCCAGGAATACGGTCAGGGTTTTCAACAGCCTCTCTGATCAGAGAATAAACAGTGCTTTTTAATCAGTCCAGCACTATGACCTTGCAGTAACTGCCCAGGCTTAGCCTAGAAGCTATTACAGAACAGGAAAAAACACACTGAGAAAATGTGAATTTAATACCAGGAAGTTATGATGGAGGAAGACTGCGTGCACTATCTTCCCTGTCCATGGAAGATTGCTCTTACTGTGTGTAGTCTTATTTTAAGCCCATTTACTTTTGTCAGTATGTTGAGAATGCCTTCAGGTGACTTTTAATAGTAAGTTGTAAATTAATCCCAAAGCTGTTTGTCACAATTCATTTTTTCCAGGGTAGTTAAAAAAAAAACAACAAACCCCACTGCTGGTTTTAAAATGTCTGTGTGTGTTTACATAGTCTCTTGTGATTCTACTTTAGAATCAGTTTGTCGGCAAGTTAAATAACATAGCCATAAAGGAGAGGAAGCTTTTTTTGCAATTCATATTTTTTATTTTAATAACAGAACACTCTGAGAAGCGAAAGTTGTAGCTAGGGACAGAAGTCACATTTATTTTGACCTAATATAATAACGTCAGAAATAATTTTTAGCCAGTAAAAGGTAGAATACACAACCTTTAAAAATGAGTCGGTATGTATACGTTAGCAATTTTTAGGAGAAAATGAAAATGCAAGATTACATGATCCACAAGACTACTGTAGTATCTAAAAAAAAGTCTTCTACAGCTGGTATAAAATCTGCAATTTGTTTTGCAATAATAGAAGTTGTTAGTGAAATGTATGATAGCCTGACATCCTGGAACCAGAAGTATTACAGATAACTTTGGACTTCCAATAACCTAGGAAGTGGTTCACTTAAAGATTGATGTGTAAGAGAAATAATTCCTGTTCATATGCTGGGAAGGTGGGAATGATGCTTAAACACTGGCCCTTACTAATCAGCAGGGTATTGCCAAACATTATCAATGGTGTTTTGCTTTAGGAAGATTATGTTGTCTAGGACTCAAACTAAATATGAAAGTCAGTCTTTCTTCTACAATTGGAGGTATGTTGAGAGAACTGTGACTTCAGCGAGATGTTGTCAATAAAGTAGTTTACCTGTATGGATCTGATTGCAAGCTTGGGACATAACTGCAATGCTTTACGACAGAAGGATTGAAATATCAATAATGGGAATTGGTTTTATATATTAAAGAGTTTTTCAGTGCAATAAAACTCGAATGTAAATAAGCTTGACAACACTAGTTGAGGACCAACTTTTTCTAGTCAAGTACCTAAAATTAGGGGGACATTGATGGTCCTATTAAATTTAGATAAAAAAGGAGCAAAACATAATAGAATATAAATAGACTATTAAAAAATAAGATAAATTACAGGAAATTTGAAAAAAAAAGGTATGCTATTATGAAAAAGAGGTGTAAAGAGGAGACTCAGTCAGAAATGTTAAATAGAAACTGATTGGTAATAAAGTGTGTTTATTTACCACTTCCCATTGGAGATTAAGAACACATGAGAAGCAAAAAAAGATTCAAGGAAGAAAGGAAATGAGAAAAGACATTATTTGTAGCTTTTTGGTTATCAATATGCTAGCATCAAGACGTTCACTAGAAAAATCCCAGATGTACTGGGGAGATCATTGTATCCACACTGGCTGGAAGTTCTGTTAGGTGGTGGTCTTCCTGCTGAGTTGCCACTGTGCTGATATCCCCACAGAGATTGAGCTCCATGCCCAATTAGAGGAGCCATTGTTTCCTCTTTCTTGAGATTACCCACCAGATGTACTGTATCAGTATGTGATCTGAATAAACTAACCGTGACCAGTTTATTATTAAAGAGCCTTGCCTCTTTAAGCCCTTGCCTCCTGCTTCTGGGCTGCTTGTGGTGAACTGCAGGTCCTGGAATGAATTCTGAATCCACTTGCTGAAAATGGTGTGTTGTAATTTGAGCTATGTAGACATAAAGAAAGCAACACTGGGCTATACATACTGAGAACACCTCTACCAGATACCAAAATACAGCTATATCAGAACTGAGATACAGCCTTTGCGGTAAGTAGCAGTAGAGTTCAGGAGAGGAAGTGATGCCTACCAGCTTCTGATGAAACTTCAGGGAAGGTTTTGAAAGATCAAATAAGATGCAAATTGGAAAGAATGCTAAAACTTAACATCTACACTGTAGTTTGGTTGTAAGCTCAATGCTGCATTTGGCCACTGCAACTTATATCTCTTTGGTTTAAGTCTTGGAGCTCAGTCTCTGTGAGGATGTCAGTTCAATACAAATTCAGAAGGAAGTGCACCACCTAACACAACTTCCATCCAGTACAGTGCCTGCTATACTGGAAATGTCTTTTCTGTCTGTATACTCCTTTGAAAACTTCTGAGTTGTGACATATATTGCTGTCTTTCGTAGTCCTTTCTGTTAGTGACCTTGCATTTATTTAAATGAACGTATTATTTAAGGGTGGTTGGTATGTAGTCCAGTTCAGTTTTCACATCCGTATTACTCCGTTCCTCTGTAAAGTGCTGTTTTTGCCATGCTGAAGCCTAGAATGCAACTGTACAAGACTGGCAGGAACGCGTTCTGCTGTGGTGTGTTCTGTACCACTGGGAAAACTCAGACTCAGGGTGCTTTAGTTTGAAAGGCTGGGTTTAAAATGACATTGGAAGAATCAGTAGGGATTCAATTCAGCAAGCTACCTTAAAACACAGCCTTCACCGAAGGGGCAACAAGCAGAATTATCTGTAAATCTCATGCCTGAAAAAGTAACTAGGACACAAAAAACAACAATTCAGAGAGGTATCCTTTTGAAGTTGAGGTACCTTCTTTTACTTTAGTCATCTGCTTAAAATTTCAGTAGAATGTGGAGGGCCATATGTTTTGGTTTCCAAGTGCCAAACATTTACTTGGTACTACAAAACGCAAGATAATTACAAGGTTCTGATTCAGACCTATTAAGCTTACTAGAATTCAACTTCATTCTGAATTTCGGCCTTTCTTTCCAATGTGTTTTAAGTCTTAGCAAACGGGAAAAAGAATCTAGCTACTAGTCCTAGACATCACACTCTTAATTTCTGTGTCACATATGGGCTCATTTCCTTAAGAATATTGGGAGATTTTTACATAGCGCCGCAGGCAGGACTGACAGGAGGTTAACTTGTGAGGTTTCTTGAGTCAGTATGTAGTAGTTGGAGGCAGTTGCATGACTTGAGTTCATCCCTTTAGAAATCAACAGAGAAATGAGTCCTTGCCTGGTGTAAAATCAGCAAGGAAGCAGCAGTGGTCAGAGAAAGGTGTTGGGTGGCATCATGTCATCATCCCCCAGAAAGCACCTCCCTAGACTGAGATGAGTGGCTATGAAAGCACAAATTTTGCAAGGTGGGAGCAGGCTTGAGCAGTAGGTGTGGTTTGACCAGAAGAAGCTGAGCCAACCTAATAGCTTGTTGACCTCACCATAATTTAATCAACTTACACAACAAAACAAACCCTGCAAAAATACTGCTCCCCACATTGCAAGCTAAATTGAGTCAAACTAGACACAGTGGGGGACAGGGCTTCATGGGTGGGAGCAGATGCGGAGAGGTAAGACTCCCTTCAGCAGCGGCAAGTAGATTAATTCAGAGTGTCAAGCTTGCTAGACTGCACAGGAACTTGCTTTTGGCTATGTTTGTGTAAAGTGCCTGTCAGTAGCCTGGGATTTCTAGCCTCTAGAGGAGCACAAACAGTACTTGAGAGCATCTGAAATATCAAGCATTTGTATAGTCCACTGCACAAGTGTGATGGTATCCAAGTGTAACTGTATAAAAGACAAATAATATTTATTAGAAATGAAATTGGATTTTAGAAGAGCAATTTTTCTGTTTTAAGTGGGAAAGCAATGCTAAAAATACTAGTTTTCTGCCTGAAGCAACTCCATTGAAGAGAGGTCAAAGAGAAATCTGTGGTACCTGGATCCAGCTGTTAGCCTGGGAGACATTTAATTCCACTGATCTGCTCACGTCCAGTGGAAGCTGTTGACGGGATAAAGAAAGGCCTAGGAAACTAATGGACAGCACAGCATTCACAGCAGGAATACACCAGCTCCAGGCACTTTCTGTGCTTGACTAGAGGTCTGAGACACACAACCTAGCCACAGTAAGAGGAAGAACCTGTGAATAAGTAGCTTACCAACCCAGTCTGTGCACAAATCTAAAGGCTGTGACTTCACCAACACAGATGACAGATCTTCAAAGAATGGGGCCAGCAGAAAGTCTGTCCAAGCTCTACACACACCGATGTGCGAGAACAGTCCTCTGGAACATTGTTTCTAGCCTAGTCATTGTATTTATGAAGTTTTTTTAAGCAATTAGGACAAAATAAGTCATGATCCCTTTTAGTCAGAAATTCTTCTTCATTTGTTACAGCTGCAACTCTTCCCTGGGTGATATATTTTTGTATATTTTGCAAATTGTCAGATTCCATGGGGACATCTAATATTTGACTGGTAAACAGGCTCTGTCCTTAATAACATGCTAGAGAAAATTAATTCTGCTGGTTTTTCTTCCTCATGTTAAACTATGTGACTAAGACAGGAGAAGAACTTCAGTGTAATTGCATGAGGGTTTTTTTCCCATTAATTGTATTGTCTTGTTTTTAGTTGTGTATACAAATAAATAAAGAGTATATTAGTTATATCTTCTCTGTAAAATTTGGGTGGGTTTTATGCAATTGGCAGCTTATTCCATCTAAGTAAGAACTTTTTTCATTAATAAAATTTGTTTCTTACAAAGAGGAAATTAATTCATCTAATCTCTCTCCCATTTGGAGAGAGGTGGCAGGAAAAAGCAGATAGTTACACAGCTGAAAACTTGCCCTTTAGCAGGTAAATCCCTGTAGACAGCTCTCTCCTTTCACCTCGCTTAAATGAAAAATACCTCTTTATTCAAGCTTCTTAAAAGTCACTGCGTTTGGGCCCCATCATTATCCTGTTTGTTAATGCTTAATTCTTACCCATCAAGGTCATCACAACAGATAAAATTTAATTATAGAAATAATTGGAAAAAAAAAATCATAGATCCTTTAGCTAAGGTTAGAAAAGTTGTTCAGAGAAAAAGTCCATAACCATGACTTGCAGAATCAGCAATATGGCATCTAAGGGTCCTTCTTCTTAGCCCATCACAAAATTGGAATGGAAGTAAATAAATAGATACATACATAAATTCACCTAAAAAAAAAAAAAGTGTCTTCTTACATACTTCTTGCCTAGCGTAATTCTGTCTTTCTCCCAATTTGGCATTTTATTTTTAATAGTACTGATAGAAAAGTAGGCCATTGTGGAAATGAAAGAGACTGGCAAATTATATACATGCACATATGTTTACTGAAAAATTGAAAACTTAATAGCAGGAGTTACATATTCTGAAAGGAAATATTTTTAGAGGGATAAAGTGACTTATTTTTAGGAATCTCAGTCTGAATTCCCATTCCCAGAGCAAGAGCAAGCAGGAGGCTGTGGCTCCCTCCAGGAGAAGGAAGTCTGGGGCTACAGTCCAAACCACATCCCTTGCTTTCTCTGGCAAGTTGCAGTTCCAGCAGCCTAAAGGCCACAGGGTTAAGGTGGTCTGAACAGCAGGGGATCAAGTGAACATCCGGTTAAGGAGATTCGTAAACCTGCATGACAGCTCTACATTCTTAACATATCTTTACGTGAGGGAAATTCTTTTGTTTCTTAAAAAAAAATATATATCCTTGACAGGATCTTTGAAAAAGGACTCGTGGACAGTGACTTCCAGAAGAGGGCTGGGGGCCATCTATGGCAGGAGAACCTTCCCCGGGAGTGTTTGATGCAGGAACAACCTGACCTCACAGTGGTTCTCAGCATTTTGTTTTAGCTGGCATTAGGGGACTACACTCAGTGCATGCCATCTCTAGACGGGCTGGCTTGGATGCCCCTGAGGTGCCTGCTCCACTCTCACTCCCCTGTGAGAAACCCCAGTTGAACAGAGTTCTGGCGTGTCCACCGTGGCATATAAAGCCTTTGTGGTTTTTTCCTATAAGCATGATTTCATTAAAGTAGACAAAAGCATTAAGAGCAACAGAACAAATTAGGTTTGTGCCTTTCTACTTACTAACTTTAAAAGAGAAGGTGGAAAGCTGTAGGGTTCATTTCAAGTTTATCTGTGTCTATGTTGCAGAGAAGTCAGTTTAAAATGTGGACAAGACTATGGTAACAATGTGTTCACCTTACCTTCCTGCAATACCACAGACAAGTGGAATTGCATCACAAATACCAAGGAAGAGAAAGCCGAGTGAGATTTGAAATTCCAGTTCTGCTCATGGAAAAAAAACTGTTTTCAGGGAGGAAAAAAAAAAAGATACTAATTAAAATTTATCTAAGAATGTCTCCGTAAAAGAATCATCAATCTATTTCAGCTTAAGTTTGAAAGAGGCACATTTGAGGCTTGAAAAATGACAATAATTAACACACTGGTGGTGCTGGCATAGAACACCAATAGACTTTTTTTTTAACTGCTAATTAACCTCTGGCTTCTATAGACATCTTTAAAAAATGCATATCTTCATTACCTTTTTTGCACCTCACTAGCAATCACATAGTCCACGCTACTTCTCAGACCATGCTGCAGATCACTTTTGGTCCTTTTGACCTATTTTCATTTCAGAATTACCGCACAGCCTTCCCAATCTAATGACACTTGCAAACGTCTGCACTTGCTGCAGGTGTCCTTCCTATTTCTAAAAATTAATTAACAAAAGTTAATTATTTTTTAATGTATTGTTTCTCTCTCTTGTGTCAATTAATATCTGAATTATTGAAGTGGATCATTGCTATTAGTTTGTTTTCACAAAGTTGGAAAACTCAGAAACTCCACTGTCATCTTAATTACTTACAAATGAAGGGTAAAATGCCTTCCTTTCCGTGGCAAAACTCCAAGAGATGTAATGGAGACAGGATCTCATGGCAAGCCTACATTCCCTATGCATTCCCCAAGTCTCAGCAGGACCACTCAGGCACTGGAAGTGAAGCATGCGTGCCCTGCACAAGCACAAGTATCCAGTTCCAGGGCAAGGATCCCACTACATCTTTTACTTTACAACAGTAGCACCAGATTTTAAGCAACATGTTATGTTTAAGCAGGGTGGTAATTGAATATTCTGTCTGCTGCATAGAAAAAAAAAAAAGTTCATCTTCCTTTTCTTCTCCCAAAGAAAAAGCATTACGATACTTTTTTTCCTATCCTGGATTCCTACAGAAATTAAAAGGGTTTTGAGATCATTATCTCTTCATATGTATAATAAATCTGTGTGTGTGTGTGTGTGCGCGCATGTGTGCACACATACGTGCATGTACATACTTGCACGTTGTGCAAGAGAGGGAACAAGAACAAACAGTAGCCAATTTTAACCACATCTGACAGGGTAATAAAAGGCTAAAAATGTTACATTCCTATACATTTCATAAAAACAGGCTGCTAAGTAAAAGAAGAGAGGCCTACTGCAGTCTGAGTTAAACCCTTATTAAACACCAAGAAAGCTGCAAAGATGAAAGATGTTGTGAATACCCACCCACAGGAAAAGTTGCAGTTGGAGCTTCCAGCTACGTAGACCTGGGAGAATCCAAACAAGAGATCACCCAAGGGAAACCAAACCCCATCAGATCTGTAGCTCATGGGACTACTAGTTTGTGCTGGATTTCTAATCCATCACTGTCCAGCTCTGAAGATGGCATACACAAGTTTTGCCCTTCGACTTTGGGGAAGAAAAGATACTTTTTTCCATACAGATTTCTCAGTCCTCATGAGCTGAAACCCAAGATGAAAGGAAGGACCAGAATTTGTTCTTAAAGACCCCATGGGATAGTCTCACCAGAGTCTCTACATGCAGCACACTAGACAAAGAGAAAACAGCATCTTCAGGTTCTCAGACCCTGGAAACTGGAGAAAAAATTCATGCCCTAGCAGCCTGGACTTTGGTCTTGTTCAAGTTAGCAAGAACCAGTGCTGTTAAAAAGCCTTTCATCCCACTTTCTAACCTGTCACATCACTGACGTCCAAGGGTCTAACCATTCTCAAAAGTTTGGTGAGCAACACACATCTTAGGTCTATTGACTTTTCTGATTTTTCTGCAATACAGGTGTGGCATCCATGCAGAAGACGCAGCTGGAGGAAGGAGTAAGTCAGGCTTCTTGGCACTGTTGTCCCTTGCCAGTGCAGTGCAGGGTCCCCAGCTCTGCTGGAATGCTGGAGACACGCATGCCAGTGCCATGCATCTTTGGCATCTCGCTTGGATGCCAAAAGAAAGCTGAAAGAAAGAGAGAGAGGGTCCAAACCAGGTGCTGCATAATGTACCAATAAACACACCATCTTCAAGACACTTACCCACTATAGTGCTTGTCTCAGTCACATTTCCTCCCTGTTCGTAGCTGGGGTGCGTTTGACAAGGTTTGTTTACTTCACCCCAGGGTTGCATGTTCATCACCTATCAGTCACACATCCAGGGACAAACTCTGGTACTCCAACATTCACAATCCGCTCTGGACGACTGCCTGCCTTTTTATGTCCTAGTCACAGTAACTCATCTTTCATCTATACCTCTCTTCTGCACTGTACACTTCAGACCCTCCTTTGCTAGGCACGTTCATGTCTCTAAAAATATAACTCGGGAACTTTTTATTCTTCATGTTGTGTAGCAAGGAAACTTGGCTCTCAAGCTCAGCAATCTTGCTCGTAGGTGCTGAGACAATCAATGTACCTAGGCTGCCTTGGATGCCTGTAGCCATATCTAGCAATGCTCTGATTCAGTCCTTCGTACCCCACACAAAGGAAGGAGAGATAATGAAAGAATTCAACAGCCAAATCCTGCTGTTCCCCTCTTCTTCCCAAAAAGGTTAACTCCAAGAAAAACAGAAGCACCCATTCTTGTCACAGGGTGACAAAAGGATGTGTGTGGCATTATTATTATTCTTGCTGCTACACGTGTGAGGTTAGCCTGAGATATTTTTAATGAACTTTTTATTTTTTTTAATCTTTTGTTGCTAAGAGAATAATAATGACCTGGCACGGTAATAAGAATCTCTGAGGCTTGGAGCAATAAAATCAAGTTACAGTCTTCTAAAGTAGCTACATTTTGCAATTTTATGGGAAAATAAATACCCATTCTCTTCAGTACGTTATACCTGTCAGTCCCTGTTTTTCCTACACTAATCTAAAAGAAGTTACACAAGTAGCCTTCTCTTTGTGCTCTGTCATTCATTACTTAAGGATATAGAGAGGAAGTTAGAACAGCATGTTTGTCAAATAAGTAAATATTTAACATTGACTTTCATTTTAACAATCTAAGGGAACAGTATCATAAAACCTTAGAAATTTGGCAGTACTCTTATCTTTTTTTATGTGACACTCAAGTTAGTCATTGAAGCCATTTTATTTCCTGGATGAATGATAATTCCTGCAGTAGGACAATTCAACATAAACATCTGCAATAAAACAGGTCAATTAAATCTGCAAGTTAATTCTAGGCCAGAGGGAGAAAGCTGCCTTATTCTTATTTACTGTTCCCTAAGGAGTTAAGGCCCCAGGGCAGTAGGACTCTGCATGGACTAGAGAAGTTAAACACATGCTTGATGTCTGAGTTGCTGGGACCCAGACCCTCACAGTTCTGTAATTCACGATAACGCTCCTAGTTGGAAGCGCTGTAGTCAGAAAATATTTCCTTATTCCTGTGATTTTTCAGGCAATGAAGGAGACTGGCTGGGAAGCAGGTTTCTAAAGGCCACAGGAGAAAAAAAAACAACAACAAAAAACCCAACAAAACAAACCACAATTTTAGGGTTTTCGAAATGATCAGTGAAGCTTTGTAATCTGCCTCTGGGCTTTCCATGGGGAAAAGAAGCTTACTGGTCAAAGTCAACATAAAGAGCCCCAACCTGGCTTCAGTAAAAAGTGAGTTAGGTACTACTTTTGTCAAATAGAAATCAATAGGAATTAAAGTATGTTAATGATTTCCCACAGGGGCAGAGAAGCAGCCACTCATGCATCAAACGCAAATGCAGCCAACACAACAGTGAGCTAGTGCTCCTTTCTCCTATTTCCTCATCAGTTCATCTACCGCTTGTCCACATTTGATACGCAAGTCATCAGTACAATGATTATAAGCGAAGACTTCACAGAGAACATAACCTGCTGTATCCTGAGTGAAAAGGCCTCAGCCTGCCCAGTATCTCATGTGTAGTTCAACTCCCCATTCCAGTCTGTACCAGGCCATTTGGGATGTATTAACAGAGTCTGAGAACTCCCAACTAGTGACTATGCAAAGTATTTTCGTTGCTGCAGCTAATCTACAAAGACAAATGTTTTCATGTTTACACTGTAAGAAACAAAATATCCTTATCTGCTGATATGAAACATTTGCTCTTTGTTGGATACCAACACTGTTCAACTCCAAAACTGTTTGAAATCCTGGCTTGCTGCTTATCTAATTTAGCGGTGCCCATTATAAAAGGAAATTGGAGAACTCCCTCTGATATGGCTCTACCTCCCTCTCTGACTCAGTCCATTGAGGATGTTCTCATAAAATCTCTGTTGATCATGGAAGAGATTATCCCCATTTCACATACATGAGTGAGACGTGCAGGAGTATCGAGAGCATTGCCAGAAGTCACACATGAAGTCTCATGGCAGAACCAAGAAATAAACTCCCATTTTTTTCAATCCCCACCCATCCTCCGTTTCACTATCTTTCCACCTCAAAAGAGAAAAATGGAACAACGTTCTTCCTTGTCCTCTGTTTGGAGCAAGAGCCTAATTATTTGACTACTGTTCCATTCTGTTCTTTGGAAAACATTTTTCCTTCCTGTTGTAGATTTTCCACACACACATGCCTTCATAGTTTGCACATTGCTGCCACACAGCATCAGTTAAGGTCCTGGGGAAGCAGCAGGCCAGGCAGCACTAGCCCAGGTTCTGCCTGTACCATGTGTCTGTAGTTCTGCAGAAGGAAAACGACTCAAGGTGTTAATGGTGGGAGTGGCTCTGAATTCAGCGCCAACTCGGTGTCCTCTTGGATGATTCAGTGTCCGAGCAGGGAATCCTGTAAAGCCCCCACAGATCCTGCTGCTGCCTGGCCCAGGCTCTCCACTTCGGACCATTTCACGCACACTTGTGCGTAGGAGGTGTATCATTATAGCCCCTGGGCGTTATAGCCAACTTGAGCTTTTCAGCCTGCATGTTAATGGAAGCCATTCCTAACATTTTGTCAATTAGTGCTATTGCCAAGATACTGGCTGAAGATTAGTTAGATCTGGTTTTCCACTTTTTTTTTTCTTTTTTTCTTTTTTTTAAGGTTGTGCTGTACGTAAAAGCCAAAACCAATTTTTCCAAGTCCACCTGTGCAGTATTAGTAACTGTTTCCTTGTGGGACAGTGCTCCTCTCTCAGTCATCTCTGTACAGTTTTCAAGCCTCGCCACCGCCCATCTAAGTTGTTAATTCTCTCTGACGTTTCCCTGTATCTTTCTTCCAGAGAAGAAAGGGGCCATTGAAGAATATCGTGCAGAGTCTCAAGCAGTTCCCGAATTGATCCCTCAAGGCTCAGGCTGGTGAGAGGGCAGCTTGGCTCAGAGGCAGAGCCTGGCAGAATTTTTGAGGAACCTTTGAGCCAGCAGCATGCCGCTTGAAAAGCCTTTCTCCTTCAGACACATCCGTGCCTCGAATCATTACCAAATATAGAACGTATTCTTTAAAAGATACTACTTTCCCTGCATGAGGTACCTAAAACTGTTGGAAAAAGCAGAGCTGAAAAATACAATGATACCCCTTGCCATATGAGAGATGTGATTAAATTAAAATGCCCCCACAGCCGGCCTTGGTGGCCACACAAACCTTCACTTCACTCGCCTGGGTAGGCGTATGAGGTACAGCCAGGCTCCTCGGGGGCACGGAGGTGTTCACACACACACACGGCCATGGGCTGGGCTCCTCGCAGGCCGCTGGCTATGTGAGGGACTGTGCTGGCATGCCTGCAGTCAAGCAGCCTGTTTGCATATAGGAAGGGGCATTCAGCAGGATCGTTGTTAATAACAGGAAGATATTAAAAGTAACCGAAACAAAGACATAACATTCCCTTGTCCAGATGCACTGTGGGTCTCAGTTACTGTTCTTGCTGTCGTCATATCCGGCTGTCACAGAAATGCTCTGTCCCAATATTTTGCCTCTGTCATGTAGAAAATAGCATTACCGGCTCTCTTCCCACCAGGGCTCCAGACCCAGGCACCCAGTGCCCCCTCGGCCCCTTGCCTTGCTGCCCTGTTGTTCTCTGGCTGCTCTTGCAACACCGAGCATTGCGGGGCGGTGGGTAAGGCAGTGGTGCGTGCCTCAGGCACATGCACTTGCGCAAGAAGCCCAGAAAGAGCCCAGGGCGGCACATTTGTTTTTACATTTGAAGTGACATCATGATATAAAAACCCCCAATTTTCATGGGTTATGGGACAGATCCTTCCATCAGGAAAGGTAGTTCCTAGGAAAAGCTTAACAATGAGTAGGAGAAGCATAAAGTCCTTCCTCCTGCTACTTTTTAACCCCCTTGTCACTGTATAAGTTGCCTTTTTCCATTCCAGGAAGCAGGCTCACATTTTAGTGGAGTTCTTGATCTAAAAAACATTCTAGTTTATTTCACACGAAGAAGAAGAAAACATTTCTGATTCAGTGCTCACACTAGATAGTTGTTTTAGTCCCAAAAACTGTCAAAAAAGGAGGGATAACTCTCCCTCCCTTTGTTTCTTTTCCACTTTCACCCAGTCCCTGGTCTACTTCCCCTGTGGTTGATCTCCTCTCTGTGTTTTTCTCACATATCTTGTGAGATTACTCACTCCATCCATCACCTGTGCATTTGATACACGTTTATTTTCCACAGGCATTTGCTTCCATGCTGAAGTCCCAAGTGAGCTCTGTTGTGCAGCACAAACCAGCTGCGTATCAGGTGCCCGAAGTTGTGGTCACCTATCTTGTGTGCTGGCCCTGCTTAGGCTTCGCTCTTTTCAGGTGTGTCCTCGACATCCTTCCCTACTCTTCAGGTAGCGATACAGCTTCTCCTTCTTCTAGCTCTTCTTCCAGTCATGCACAGTCTCCTCCAGGAGAAGAGCCAGGTGTTTTGGGCTGATCCAGGCTTTGCTGCAGGGACCCAAACCCTTCAGAGCTGGCGGTCCCAGCTGGGCTCCTTTGCTCCTTCCCGTCAGTGCTGCCCTGAATCATATTAAGGCACAACATTGACGCGGAAACAGCGACCCTTGAGCAAATACCCTCCGCTGTTGCAAGACAAGGTGTGAAAAACAAGATCACAAATATCACTCCGATAAGGTATTCTGCATTTTGATGCACATTTGCTTGAACGTTCAGAGGTCCCAGCTCATCTCAACAGCTCTCTGACTTGCAGACAGCATTTTGCCTTGGTGTTTCTTTCCCTCGTGTGTAAAGACTAACCATATATAAGTCCCTATTCAGGCCGAAATTGAAGGCTACACAAGCAAATGGATTGTTCATCTGCTGTGTACTGTTTAACTGCGGTATGAATTGAGCCCTAAGAAAATGGCAGCCGTTCCCTGGGAGTAGCACACTTAGAAATAGATTAGGAGAGTCATAATAACAAGGTGCAATGTATATACCAGAAAAGCCCATGCTCTGGGTTGTGTGCATCTGTTGCAAAATAGCACTTAAATGCTGCAGTACTAGGGGGTTATGCTCCTTGGTTGAATGAAGGAAAAAAATGGAGGGGAGGAGGGAAAGCAAATTGTCACCACTCCTCGTGTCGGAGCCCTGACAGTCTGCCCGCTCTGTTGCTCTGCCTGAGCACCTGAACGTTATCACGCTTGCACTTCCAAGACATGAATGCAAATACATCCCTTAGATGCCGGCCAGCTGATAGTTTCTGCCTTGCAATATTTTGCATATTCATTTTGGCATCCTGTTATTATAAGGCTGATAAATACAATCCGGACATTGAGGAAGCGGGAAGACTCAGCGTTCTTCTACACTGACACTGCGTTCCTAGAAGGTAAATCTAGTTAAGGCAAGTCTCACCCCCTGCAGGAACTGAAAAAGCCCCCGCATACTCCGAGTTTACATCTTTGATCCACCAGCTTTACACATGGAGCACAGCATGTCTCCCATGGAATTTTGCTGAGGGCTATTTTGCTCGTGCTGCCAGTGGGATCCCAGGAGGTGCAGTGTGCGTCTGTTACAGCTGCAGGACAATAGCTGGGGGTCAAGAAAATAAGAGGCAGAAGGGGCATCAAAACTATTTTCTGACTCATCACAAAAAGCAACAGAGGAAAAAAAAAAAATCTTTAAAATCCTCTCAAGATGTTTTAATATTAAATGTTATACAGATGTGATACTTACAAGTCGCTCACAAATAAACAGGAACTTTGCAAGCAGCTATTAGAATACTACACACTTTGTAGTAACACTACTAAAACCCCCAAAATATTGACAGTCTTCTCTTCTAACCCAGGGGTGTGCCAAAATACAAAAAATAATTCTGGTAACAAGAAGACTTACAGGCAAAATGGTCTTGCAACATTTCCCAAGCTGTGAATAGCGGAAATGCATTGGGATCCTGCTTGTTCACATAGACCATTTGAGCAGCAAACATCAGGTTTAAATAGCAGGTCTCACCACAGGAGAGAGACTCTACAGCTCCTGCTGGCCATCCAGCAGCAGGCATCTCCCAGCCTGGTCTCAAAGAACTTAAAAGAAGCAAATGAAACCACATAGCACACTATCTAGACTCTTATTAATGAACTGTTTCTAGCTGATGACTGTTTCTAACTGCTATAAGTTGGAAGTCTCTGAGCATGAACTGATACTAGTCTTCTCAACTACAGAGGTGCAAAGAAAACCAGTATCTTCTCCAAGGTCAGAGAGGATTTAATGCTGAACGCAGTGCTAACAGATGAGCAGAAGGTATAATCCATCTACTTCACTGTTACAGTCAGACCAAGTTTGGGATTTTGGGGGAAGCCTACCCAGGTCTTCCCTTTTCAACACACGGCAAGGATCCAAGCATCTCCTACGTGAACTGTGTCTTCTGGTGTCGCTTTCTTAACTGCTGTACTGGATTAGCCACTAGGGACTGCAAAAGTATCCCATCCCGTTCAAGGCCTTTCGAGCAGGCAACGGCAGGACTACCAGAGTCATATCCAACTGGCCTTGCAGGGAAGAGCACCTCAGCGGGGCTGTGCCATAGCTAGCGTCTCGGTAAGCTGGACCAACAGCGGATCATCCTGCGATGTCTTACAGTTTCTTATATCCCACCCCAAAGTTCTTGCTTCACTTTCCTGACCTACAATACCTTCTTTCTGTTCCCTTCATCCCTAGGTATGCTTGGTATTTATAGAAGTTTTGCTTCTCTTTTCTTCAGCTTTTTTTATTCTGTTTTCTTGTTGTTCTCAGTATTTCCACCTGAAGCTACATGCTTTGTTCTCTCCTTTCTACATGCACATTCGGAACAAGCAGCACAACTGTGTGAGCTCTCTACTTGTCCCTGCGCAACCAAGGAGAAGAGGGGCATCGAGTAGAAATGAGAAAAAGAAATAGGGAAAGAGGTTGACTTGCTTGCAGCCACCGTGCTGCCTCTGAGCAAGGCTAGTACTCCCACATGAGCCTAGAGCCACCAACCCACTCCATGCCAAAAGCAATGACTTTAGCAGCCTAAATGTCACAAGGCTTTGCCTCCTCCTGCCTGACATTCAGATAGTGGAGGGCATGTGGGAAAGAACTCACCCATTAAAATAACACCTTCAGCAGATCTTTCCTGGGCCTGCTGAAATGCCAAGCGGCTGCAGTGCTTCCAACAGTTCAGCGCAGAAAATACATGGCTCCCTGGGATAAATCACCTTTGTTCCCAGCTCTTCTTTTTCTGAAGTCTGATGAGTCCCAGTGGCCTCGGCATTGCACCCAGCCCAAAGGGCAGTTCCAGCTGGCGCTCTCCTACTGTGCCGTTGCACTGGGACCTGCAGGGAAAGCTCCCATGTAAGGTCCCAGTTCCTCCACATTGCTGGTGTGGGGCAGGTGGGTTGCTGCCTTTGGCCAGTGGTCTCCATGTGCTCCTCAGAAACCCCAGGGAGATGAATGGGCCTTATGAGCTCTTGCATACACCAACCTTGATATGATCATGGGGTCGTAGACTTCAGGGGAAAAACAGACCAGTTCCTCCCTTCTACCCCTTCAGTCAAAGTAGTCTTAGAAATTCCTTTAAGAACAGCAAGCAATTTTTCAGTGGCTGGCGTCTTTCAAATACTGAGCAATATCATGTATTCAGAGAGTCACAGCAAGGTTTTTGTCTTGAAAAAGCTTAATTTCCTGAAGCACATATCAAAATCCCACCCTATGAATCCTTTCTGTGCAACAGAGCTCTCCTTGTTAAAATTCTGGACAAGCATATTTCCTCCCCCCTCCCTCAGGTACCATTGTCTCTATGTACACTACAATAACAACTGCGCCTTTACTAAGATTGAACACAATAACCAGGTCTTTGTAGAGGATAATTAACAGCCAGCAGTGAATCTTAGCGTTTATTCAATGGGGTATGAATGAGTTATGAAAATTCTTTTTTGCTGGAGAGGTAATGGCATATTGTTACGTTTGCATATGCTTTGCCTCTTGCATGATAGCATATTTATGGTGTTCATAGTTTAAAGTCAGAAATACATACACAGATATTATGCGTTTGTATTCAGGCAGTTATGCCTCAACATGTTTGCCTCTCTTTCTGTCATTAAGGAAATCCCTACTCCATCTGCATCTAATCCAAATTCCTCATGTCCATTCTGAGCAGGATGAGTAGACCTGAGCCTCTCCAGCTGTTCCTAGAGATGCAAAGGTTCATTTCTGGAATTGAATTTCCACAGTCTTACGTAAACTGTCTAGATTAGTGCCCTCACACGGGATACTTCACAGAGTACTTGGAGGTAAATACAATGACATTACACAGTTCTGAAATACATGGGGGCCCTAAATTTGCATGTGCTTTTCATTTCGTGATAGAAAACTGACATGGTGTTCTTTACTATTGGATAGCTAAGTGTGTGTGAAAAGCTGCAACTCCCATTTGCAGTAGTGTATATAGATCTATTGAGTGTATTTGTGTACGTATATACATTATATATACACAAAATACAGAAATATCTCTCAACTCTAAGACTAAAAACCAATTGTAGCATAATTTAAATGAGAATATGGTCTTTTTAAAGTAGAAATATTAATGACCATTGGTAAAAAAAGGCAAAAATAAGAAAAAACGTCCAGATAGATAAAAAAATAATAATAATAAAACAAAGTTTTCTTGGGACCATTCCCAAAGCCCACAGTTTCAATTCTCATCCAAGCTACCAGAAGATGACTAAGAGAAGAGAGGACTCGGGCTGGGGAAATGTGCACTTCTGCTGCTGACTCACAAAGCACCTTTTCCCCTCTTTTTTGCAGCCCCCAAAAATGTTGATGTTCCAGAATCTACTGCAGAAATTGCCCAAGTCTTACCTGGCTGCACATTGCAAGCACGCACATGCATCACCAGAGCGTATCGAGACGCAACTGCTTAGGTGCAATAGCCAGATCGGGATGTGGCGAGCTTTGTCGGCTGCTGTTACTTGGTTTTGCATTGCTAAGCACACACGAAAACTTGGGAAAGCTGCCAGAAAAGGAGTCTTTTGATCTGACCTTGAGCCTGTGAAATGGCTGGAAAAGCAATAATGTGATTGCTGGTATGCCAACGAGTGTGCCAGCCAGCGCGAGCTGGTGTAGGAGTCCCGGCTGTAGATGGGCCATGACAGGGAGTTTCCCATTGCCAGTGAGGGTTTGCTGAAGCTGGAAACATGGCCGGCCATACATGGGTACTTCACACCAGTGCTCCTGACAATGGACTTCACACCATTTCTGTAATTGTTACTGAATAGGTGGGTTTTTTTCTTCTCCCCTGCAACCTAAAAATCCTCTTTCAGTCCAGCCAGTCATTCACGCTGAAGGTGTGTTTCCAAAGTGGCGATCTTGAGAGAGGATGGGGAATAAAAACATTGCAGCCCTCGACTGCAGCGCAGCAGCCCTCAAAGGTGAATTCCAAAGGCAGCCCGCGAGCCTCTGACCTCCCCTGCCCTTTTATCATATTTTAAAGGAGTCTTGAATTTTTTTTCTTTGAAAACTAGCAGGGATAGATGAGAGGTTCTGCACGATGGTTTGTTTATTTGTTTGCTTTCCTTCCGAAATATAGGTCCTGTCTCTCCCGGAAGGGGTTCTGGCTAACTGGGCAACTAATGAAACAATAATATTGCCTGAGATGAGGGAGTGAAAGTCAAGAGGGGAAAATGCATTGTTTATCTATTTTTTGTTTTTAATCTGACTGCTTAGCATTCCTTCTTCCTAGTTAACGTCTACTGGAGTTCAGTCATCAACTGACATTTCGGAGAAACAAGCTTTTTTTAAAACGTCCAAGAGCTCCACTCCTCCTAGCAAAGCCTCTGTACTAAACACACAGCTGCCAGCCCACAGAACGGCGTTTCAGGCAAGACCAACATTTAGTACTGTGCACATTTGGGGGGTTAAACAAAGCAAAAAAAAAAAAGGGATTTGTCTTTTAAGTATCTGTCTACTGCCTTTTTAGCCATCATGCAAAAGAAAACAATATAAAGAAAATAAGAATTGCTCTGTAAATGACCTGCGGACAGCAGACGTGATGAATTGGAGATATTTAGTTCATTTGCAGGGATTTCTTCTATGCATCATAAAACATGCGCTCTGTAGTCCTTAGCGAACATATATCCTGCACCATGGTATAAATGAATGTGTAATATTTTTAACTGCTAGCCAGAAGGCCACTCGACAAGTACTGCACTTGAAATGAGTCTGCTTCTGCACAGGTGCAAAAAAGCCACTTCTCGTACGGGAGGGTTTTTTGATGTTAAATTAGGTTCCATAGACGATGGAGGAGATGCACATAGTGAATTTGTAACTATGGGGAAGCAAAGCATCGCTTCTGACCCAGGTGAAATCTGAAGCGCGTTGCTGATGTCCTCCCTGGCTCGCAGGAGGAGCCCTGTGGCCGCGGCCCCGCCGGCCGCACAGCTCCCTGCCTGGGGCTGACAACACTCCAGCACCTTTCCCGGCTCCGGCAGCCTCATCACAGCGACAAACACAAACACGGATTACTACACTAAACACGTCAGGCTAAGTCAATAGTTTAATAACCACTATTAAGGCTTTTCCAAATCCATTTAACAACTGTAAATTATTCCAAAATAAAATAGCCTCAGCCAATCAGCTGTGTAGTCACTGACCCACAACTATGTGCTTATTTCTCAATTAAGCAAATCTCCACACCCTGGTTGGCTTTAGCTGCTTTTGTGGGTTTGTATGTTGCAAGATCCAGTATACAAATCCCTGTTCCCTGCCCGAGAGCCTCAGCTGGCTGTTCCCGACAGCAGGTATTGCAGCTTCACCCTCACTGGCGGCGGTGCTGGTGCCAGGATAAACCTCTCCACTCCACTTGTTCCCTCCTGTCACTTCCCCTCCCAGCGCATCCCCCAGCTAAAGCCATGCCGCTCAACCGCCCCTGCCCTGCCAGGGTGCAGGACCACCCTGAAGACCAGTGCTTGTGTGTGCAAGGAGAAGGGTCACTCACCAGCTGGCACCGTCCCCGAGCTCCCCAGGACTGAGCCGAGGCAGCCGCCCTCACCTCTTGGAGCAGCATCAGAACTCCAGTCGGGCTCCAGGGCTCCCTGGGTCCCGGGCGCTTCACCGGCTCCAGGGAGACCAACCGGCAGCGGCACTGCCGGCACCGATGGGGAGGTGCCGGGGCAGGGGAGCACGGTGAGGCAGCGCCGTTAATGAGCCCGTGGCACTGCTCAGTCGTTTAAAGCCGGAGAGTTTATAGTAGCCAATCAGCCCGTCGGGGGGAGCGGGGAGAGCCCGTCAGGCACAGCAGGAATAATTGGAGGGAGCTCCTAATTAATTTGATAATAACCCTATCCTGTACTAACACACTCCACATGCAAAAATGGGTAAAAAGTGCCAATTAGCGGTGGAAGTGAAAGGAAATGCATGATGGAGATTCAGGGAACTTCGCAGCCGAGGCCTGATGGCACGCAGGTGTGCTGGGTCCTCAGCCGCACTGTCCTTCCTCAAGTGCTGGAGTGACCTGCTCACATCTTTTCCAGCCTTGTATCTGCCATAGCCTACATCTCCCATGGAATCAGTTATCCTTCTTCTTGGTACTCGCATCCATCAACCGGCCATAGGTGGGCTCATGATACATTTCAGGGCTACTGTAAATTGTTTTCCTGGTCAGTTTTGCAAGACCTAAGATCCTCACCCTCCTCAAATGCACAGGAATCTGTGGGACCTGCATACCTGCAAGCGGTGGAGGGAGGTACAGCCAGCGGAGCACGGCCTCAGCTCCTTCAAAAGTGGAGCTGTAGCTGCATGGCCAAGCTGGGCATCAACAGACGTCTTAAACCTTCCGCAGCAGTGTTATCAATTTTCTTATTTTACTTGCCACTCGTCCAATCCACCGGGTGGTTTGGGACAAAGAGGGCAGAGCAGCCCTCCTCGAGCTCTCCTGCCCAGCTTGCACTGCCGCCGGGGTAGTGCCAGCAGAGTCAGCCCAAAGAGGGCACCCGCAAAGCTCATGGAGAGCCGGGACCCTGCAGGGGTCCCCCTGCAGCACTCGTCACAAGCTCCTGCTAGTCCACAAATCAGATTTAGGATTTAATTTCTAAATACTGATATTGGCCTGCCACCAGCATTTAAGATAGCCTTTTTTATTATTATTATTTCTATTAGTCTGTGTCAAGCTGGTTTGTATTTTCACTCCTGAATTTTCTCAAAACTCTCAGCATTCTCTATTATGGCCTTATCCCAAGGCCAAAACTGGCAAATAATTCAATATATTTTTCAGAAAATAGGCAACTCAGATCTAATTGTATGTTGTTAAAGTTTTACCAGGTATCTTGTACTCACCACTTTTAAAGCTCCCATAAAGCATGGAGCTATAATGAGCTCCAGCTTGCTTTCTGGGCAAATATGAAAGAGGGGGTTTTTATTAATATTTGTGAACACCGACAAAAGTCCATGCTCTGTGGACACTATTGTGATCGCTGGAATAGACAGGCGGTGTTTTACTTATTTCCTAATTTGTGCCTTACAAAGCAGAGGGCACATGCAGGAAATTTGTGTATTCCAGTAGTCAAGCGGTTCGCAAAGCCAGCAAGGAGAGGAACTGCAGAGAATAGAAAGGCAGTCGCTGCTGGCTTCTGTTAGGGCAAGAGCAGGGAAAGGGGACCCAAGTCCAACAGCCTGTCTTACAGCAGCTCCGCATGCACAGAGCAAGGGGCGACTTCCAGCCACTCGGTATCCAGCGCCTGCTTTCAGGCACAGAATAAAGATGGTTGGGATGAAGCGGGTGCCCCAAACGCAGTGGTGCCCCACAGCCCAGAGTCACCGCCCCTTGGGGACATCAGCCAGGGGATAAACGGATGGGAGGGTAATTGCGGGAGACCCTCACCTGGGTGGGGACGCCTGCGCCGGGGGTGCTGGCAGGGGCGAGCTGCGACCCGGGACCCTCGGCACACCCGTGTATCCTCAGCTGGGCTGAAATCAGGTTTTAACAAAGCCTCGGAGGAACCCCTCATCCCTGAGGACTCCCCCCGGGCTCCCCGAGTTGAGGGTCAGCAGAGGGAGCCCGAAGTCGCAGCGTGGGCAGGGGTTGGAAACGGGGTTTGTACCTGTGCAGTGAAGCCAAGCAAGATTTCTCTCCTCACGTGGCAACGCCCTCAACATTGGGGCTAAATCCTGGGTTTAAAACAAAGCCAAAAAAGTAAACCCTCCCCCAACATTCATAAGCCTTTTTAAAAAGCTTCAATTTAAAATGAAACACAAGCCTGGCACCTTGCCACGGGACTGCACAGCTTTTAAGTGACCCCATATGTAATGTCAACCTGAGCGGGCTGTTAAATACTTTAATCCAGCCCTCTGGCCCCCTAGAGACACCTTCCTCCTGCGAACTCCGGAGCCAAATCTCTGCAACAGCAAGCTTTAGGTCTGGAAACATTAACTACCCTCCCATCTCGTTAGAGGATAAAAGTATTTGCCGGGACACAACGAACAGTAAACCAAATGTCCAAGTTAGGGATAAGGCAGGCTACACATCTCACCGCTGTGGTCCTTGCAGGAGAACCACTTCAAACCTGCTCAGCCTTGCTACGTGATCATACATCTCTCCATCCCAGGTAAAACTGGGCCCAGCTCACACTCCCCACAAGCTACCTATTGCTTTGTCCCATAAAGCACTCATGTTTGGAAAGTGTTGTTAACGATTGGTGCTAGCACTCAGTCACAGCAGAGCTTGCCTTTTAATTAGACAATGGTACGAAGAAGCTCTCCTTTGTACCACGTGCAACAGAGAAGTTGTTGGTTGTAGCAAGTATGCCTGCCACTGCTGCCAGCTCCCATCCAAGCACATTGCACAGGAGGAGGGGTCTGCTCCTCCTTCCCTGGGAATTTATTAATTTTAGACTGCATTGCAGTAGAGCAGATTCACCCCCCCAGCAGAAGTAAGAAATAAAACACACTCTTTCCTCAGAGCAAAGAGGCTGAAACTACAGCATAGGACATACTTAGTTGAAAAAACCCAACACACACAACTTTGATGTATTTGATGCAGGAAATGACATGGTTTCTAGCTACGCTGCTATGAAATCTTAAGTGAAAGATTGCTTCCAGCAGAACACTCTGATTAAATCTGAAAAGATTTAAGAAAAAATAAGATTTCAAGGCCCAATTAATTTTCTGATTAAGAAGTCAAGATGGGTAAGGAACTGGGAGCAGCAGCTGAGATGCGAGTCTTTCTCCTTGATTATGCTTCTGTTTATTAATGAAGTTTTAAAAACCAAGTTACAGAAGAATAAAAGGCTGACCTTTGATGTATGTGATATGCCATAAACTAGAACCAGTCCTCCAGATTTTTGCTTGTCAGCTTTACATTTACTAAACAGAAGTTGCCTTTAAAGATAATTTAACATGATTACAGGTCTCTCTCTACAACTGCCGTTCTCTCTTAAAAGTAGCTTATATACATTGCCCCTTCTTCCTTCATGGTGCTGAGGGGTGGGGGGGGGGGAAGGCCTGAAATGTTTGAGATCCAACTCTTCCTGCTTGTCTCTTTTTCTTGGCATCCTAAAGTCATGCAAAATCTTGTCCTTCCTTTTTTTTTTGCCAGAGAAATTTGTAGATGACCTGGGCTTCTCCGCAAGGGGAGAGGGGCTTCCTTGCTCCTATGGAAAAGTGGGAGAAAGGCAGTTCCTCACAAAAAGAGCTTTTCTTAAGTGTATTAGCAATGATCATAAAAATGAAAACAGTCTAAATAAGAAACATTTCTGGGTGCTGAACAAGGATATCACGCACTCGGCAGAAGTGAGCCTGTATCTGCAGTTCTCCAGCCAACCACAGAGCCTCACAGAACAGATGTGCCATTTCAGTGTTTAAAAACATACAATTGAAAACCAAAACCCTTTCCAAGATCATCTTTACACACTAATAATCAAGCAGCACATTATTTTCAAGGAATAATGACTAGAAATAATTTCTGCAGAACCATGTTCCTAACAAAATTTAAACCTCCAGCCTAAAAATTTGACTAAAAAGAGGGAAAACAGCCAAACTTTCCTCCATGTCATGGAATTTGAGAGACTTCCCCGTGCCCAAATCAGCCACATACAAATGCTAGAACAAAGGGTTACCTAAAAAAAGGGGTGGGGGTGGGGGAGGGGGGAAATCACCCAGGAGTAAAGTCAACTATACTGAGATTCCAACATACTGCAGGCAGTGAAAATTGTCTAACCCCCTGAAGTTTGCAATCCTCATCTAAAGTACTGTATACTCCGTAAGTAAAACCTCCTGCCCCAGAAATCCAAGGGAGGGTGAAAGAACTCACTTGAAGGTTTGCCTCTTTGAAAAAGACCTGAGGAAAGGAAAAAAAGGTCCATTTCAGGGCTCACAGAATAAGTGTATTTAGATACTCCTCCTTAAGAAAGGACCCCGATGCAAGCAAGGTTTGTGCCATAGTTTAAATCCAGGTTCCCAGGAAAACTTGCTTACAGAAAGATCAGAAGATCTGAGGATCATTACTGCAGAGGATTCAGAGAAATTATCTCCTAATACGCAGTTGAAGACAGAACTAGTCTCGGTCTCTCTTTGGCTTGAACCTCTACTGAAATTTAATGCTGACAAATCAAAAAGGGATATATCCAGAATCCGTAACCCTGAGAAAAATGGGAAATCTGTATCATCTTAATCAAAGGATATGCCACCCTGAGCTGGATCTGTGTCTTGTCCCTTGGCCTCATATGACTCCTGTGTGCTAGAGGTTAAGGGTTTGTTAAAGAATATCGGTTTTGATTAAGTGTCACATACGGTGTAAAACATCCTCTTTATCATTGGAAGTGAAGGTTGGGGGCCAGACAGTGCCTTTTAGTGAGCTTCTAATATAAATTAGGTGTCTTAGGTAATGGGTGGTTTTCAGACAGGATTGATCTTTCTATGGTCCAGTGAAAGTAGGTGTGTTTGGCGAGATGTCACAAAAGCGAGCTTCCTGGCACCTATACTAATGGGCTGGTTACCCCTTTTGGAGTAGGACTTGAAAAATGTAGCGCAGGAATCCCCCCTCCCCCTTCCTAAGTTTTTCATTTTCTTGATGTAATGGGCAAAGGTCTATATATCCTTTACTCCTTTGGTATTTCAGTCCTTGTATTTGCAGTATCACTCAGTGAATCTTAAGCCACTCATCCTTTTAGTCACTTACAGCTCCCTAAACTTGCATGAACTTAAAGATGAAGCGGTCATGAGTAGACTAGGTTACTTACTATTTTTATCAGTGTACAACCTTTAAAGAAAAATGTACCAAGTACACCATCACCACCACAACCAAATGATTTCTATTCCCCATTAAGTCCTCCTTGGAAACTTTGATTGAACAGAGACCTAGGAAGAACCGTAGAGATGTTAAACCCTAAGTTCCCCTGCCTCAAAAATAAGAGCAAACATGCATTTCTATAGACATCAAAACGTGTCTGTATTTTCCTCTTTATGAAGCAGAAATTCTTTCAGCTTTGTGCAAAGAGTGGCATGATCAAAAGCACAAACTGAGCACATGAGAGCCAGAAGCTCTAATGCAGGGTCTAACCATGGACCTCAGGTAAAGAGGGTATATACAAAATAAACCTTTCCTTTATAGTTCATTGACATGTTGTAGTTAAAACTTTTCTGAAAAGTTTCCATGGATTTATGAAGAAGCGAAAGCACAAATGCGCAGTCAGTATTGCAGGCTCGTAAACCCAGCCAGTGAACAAACCCCATAAATCTTTAAATATGCAAGAATACGCCACAAACATTTTAATATTTCACTGCATTTCCCACATACCCACTCAACATTTGAGCACTGGTAAATATCAAATTTGTTAAAAATATTTCGATAATTAAGATACATAGGTCTGTTCTGATTCTGACCCAGAAAAGCTCCCTTGGTGCCCAATTTAACTAACCAGGATAACCAAGATTTAGAGCATGAATACTCTTAATTTGCTTATAAAAATGTATTCGTCTTTAGGCAAAGACTTAGGAACATCTGTAACTCTAAGCACAGAACAGCTTCACTGAATTCAGTGGGATTATTATGATTAAAGTTGCATTTGCCTGCAAACCATAACAGAAGCGGCCTGAGACATTGCCTTCCTTTTTGGTTATTTCAGATATGAAGCATAAAAACTCTCTGTTAGCATGGAAGAACTAGACAACATTTTCTCTCTCCTATCTCAGGACCTCTCCTGTTTATTTTTGCTTATTTGCTCATTGTTTTAATGAGGTAACTTTGTTAAAGTGCTTTTAAATGTCTGTCTTATTAGAGACATTTTCAAAAACTGATTAATCACTTGAGGTTTGGGGTTTTTCCACAGCATCAAATGAAGGACACTTATTCTTACACCTCTCATTCCCAAACTGATTCCTAGATGTCACTTCCTACATCCAAAGGGGACACGTGGAACCAGTAGTGTGACAGACGGGTATTTCTGCCTGGTAGATTGCATATTGAAATGAGAAGACACCTAAGGGAACCAACATGCTTGCCAGGCGCTGGGGTCCTCAGCCAGGCCCCCAGCAAGGCTCAGGAACCAAAGGCCTTTGGGCTCATGGGCTAGTCTTTGGGCCCCAAAAAGAAATCAGCTCTCTTATTCTGAAGGTGCCCGCCTTGACCGTCAGGGATGTGGTACGTGTTTATTTCTAATGTGTTTAAAGATACTTCCTCCCAAGTAAAGGCATCAAATGGAAAACAAATGACATACACATTTTTACTGATTGCTAGAAATAATACATGAATACTTCTAAGATACAATTTGCCATAGTATTAAAATACAAGAGTCATGCAAATAGACCTCCGTTGCCTTTGAAGACAGAACTACTGTTTTCAGAGTGGATGTACCCATCTCAGAGTGGCTGCAATGCCAATGCCCTTCCAAACCACTCCAGGAGCTCACTTAGGAAATACACATTCTGTAAGGCTGTCTTACATGAAACTTCACATTATTCCTCACGGAAGAACTGAAAAAATGTTTCAAAACTGCAGAGTTTGCCAAAATAAGTCATTTGCCCATCAGAAACACCTGATCCTGCAGGAACAGCAGCCCAGCAGCAGAGTACTGGCAAGGCTGAGCGTCACTTAGCTTTGCTCATTTGTTGCCAACTAGAACACGCCCGGGAGCATGCAGGATATTTATGACCGGGTTTAGAACAGCTGATGGCAGAAGCAGGGGAGGGAGGCAGAGCCACCACAGCAGAGGCACCCTGCAAGCTCCCCAAGCAGCCCTTGGGATTGCTTCCTCCGACTTCCATCACCATCCTCATTTCTTTTATTTTTAATTTTTTTTTAATGGCTCAGACATAATTTCGAGGTGCTCCTGTCTCCTAAAACTCACGTTAAATGTTAACACTGCCTGATTTATTACAGGAGCACCCCCTCCTCACTGCAGAAATAGAAGGGGGAGGTGGGAGGGAGCGCAGACATGTCATGCTCGCAGCTCCTCTCCCGGGCATTGGGCTGGGGACTAGGACGCAGCTACAAGAGGTTGCTGGTCGAGGTGCTTCTCCGTCCTTTGCCAAATGCGCTTTCTCACAGTCTGGGAATTACTGAATAAGAGTGGTTCTGACAAGGATACACTGGTTTATTTCCAGCTCACCCTGTGTGTCAGTAGGGCAGGAGTAAACAGGCTGTTTGCAGGACCAGGAGCAGTCTGGCAGCTGCAGCGTAGACCTCCCTGCAGCCCCGTTTATCCAGAGGAGAGGGAAGTTTGCCTGGTGCTTACCTTTCAGAGCCAGGACAGCAGCAGCATCACATCCTCTGTTTCCCACAGACGCCATCAATGGCCCAAACCCCCTGTGTGGAGTCATGAGGAGCACAAGACAGAATTCAGCGACTGGCAGTTCGTTTTCTCTGTGCCACAGCAAAATTACTGCAAAGGCAGAAAACTGATATCTATGTCACCGCTGCAAAGAAGCATTATAGGAATACTGGTGACTCTCCACCTTATTCCACATATGGAGATTTTGTGCCTCCCTTGTATTATTCAATTTGGCAGAGATAAGAAGCGCTAGAAGGGTAATGTTGAACAGAATTTGCCTAAAGGATCACTTCTGCATTTACTGCTCTCCTTTTTGTGCTGATGGGAATACAAATTAATAAAAGTTGTGACAAAAAGGTGATTGGATTTCTGGGATTTGCCCTTTGATCCTGTGGCCATCAAATGGTGGGCAAGCTGGCCGCCCTCACCTGAGGTCCTGTGAGGAAGGAAGGGCAGGTCCATTCTGTTTGGGGACAGAGCCTGGAGAGAGGGCAGGGTTTGAGGGCCATTGCCACAGGGAGTTCGTGGGGCATTGCCGGTGGTCCCAATTAAATGTACAATAGCATGTCCTACCTGAGAGGTAGGTGGTGGATGTGAGCAAACATTGCTGCAGGAGATGCAAGAGGCAAACAAAGGCCTTTGGAAATGCAGGTCTACTATCAGAGCAATCCAGTTAAAGGGGTTACATTGAAATCAAGAGAAAATGGTTTCCCTTCTTCCTTACTCTTTAATGCCAACGCAGCCCAGAAAAGAAAATGTCTTAAATGCAGTTTGATACCCCATCCCTTCTACGTACCCCTCTGAAGGAGCTCTCCTGCAGACCTTACCAGTGCAAAATTTCTCTGTACAGAAGTGACCCTTCAAGGGTCTGGCAATTTTCCATGTATGAGTGGAGGAGGGGAAAAATAAGACCAAAACCCCTTGACCTTTAAAGAACAGGCTTGTCAAATTCAAGGGACAATTTTCATGAAATGGAGTATTAAATTGTTCAGCGCTCTCCCTAGAGCAAGGTCCCCGATTACTATCCTGCACCCACTTTGCTTTTATTAATTTTCTAATTCCTATCAGTCTGTCTTCATTAGGCGGGAGAAGAGCGGGTTTCACGTGCAGCGGTTCAGATCCTCCCCTGCCATGGAGACAAAATGGAGGCCGTCCCCGCTCCCGCTGGCTGCCCGGCCTGCTCCCCGGGCACCGAGCCCCAGGCATTGCTGCACACACGAGGTCTTTCTGAGCTGCGTTTTCCAGCATCTCCGCTCCCTCCGGGATGTGGGACGCTTTGTGCCACCCCGGGGTGTGCCGGGCTTTGCCCCAGGCTCCCGTGGCGGCTGGTGACAGGTGAGGTTGACAGCCTGCGCCGCAACCAGGTGACTGAGCATTAGCTCGCCTGCGAGTGCAGGCGCTAAGTAAATCTCATTCCTAATCCAAATCGCTTTTGATAAGAACAAAAGCTGTGTGCAAATGAATATTTCCATCTTATTTCAAATTCTAGGTTTCAGCTACAATATTAATGCTATTTTACAGTGTAATTTACTTGTAATAATATGTCATTATTGCCATTTTACAGTTTTCTCTTAAAGTAGTAAAGAAACTGTTTTAAAAGGCACAAATAGCTGCAGCACAAATCTCCATTCAGCCTAAGAATCTGCGCTCTCCCGTCAGAATGGCACGTAATTGAAAACAATGACATCCCCAGTGGGCTAAACACTCCAGTCATTAACGCATTTTTATTTTGGAATAAAAGAGCACACTTACAGCTTTTTTCCTAAATAGTAAATATAAATCAAACATTTCTCTTCCATTCCCAGAGTGGCATCTACCAGTGAAGCCAGGGCTGACCTCGAACACTTTCTGCAAGTGCGTCTCAAACCAATACGCTGAGTATAGACACAAACCTCCCCAAGGTGAAGGGTTTCCTTCAACACAGCACATAAAAGGCAGCCTACAATAGGAGAAGCATCCTTACCTGGTGACAAGTTCCTGAGCGCCAGGTGACCATACCACTGGGTTGGCAGAAATTGCAGAAAACTCGGGCAAGCCTTCAAAGCCAGCTGTGTGCCAAGGGTTGGAGATGTCACAAGAAGAACGCATCGCTTAATGGAGAAGACGTACATCATACATCATACACGTAATTTTACACCAGTTAACGCTTTCATCTCTCCTATATAACTTTGGATGAAAATTGATGCACCATTAGCCCTCCTGATAGGCGAGGGAATTCATCCCAAGGAAGAGCTGATAGTCAAGTCTTTGCTCTGTGAAAGGCTCCACAAACATTAAGGGCAGGATCCCGCTGTTATTTATGAAAAAATAGAAATATGTCAACAATTGGACTTAAATAGCAGCCATCCCTTGGTAGGAACTTGAAAACCCTATTTATGCCTTGCACAGACTTCCAGCACCTCTCCATGTAAGAAGTGTCCTCACGGCTCTGTCTCACCCCCTACATGCTCCCAGCCTGCGGGAGGAGGGTTGGGAGCTGTGGCTGGCAGGAATGGAGATACGGACACTCCTGCTCCAGGGAAAAGTCCTTCCTGCGGTCTGTGCAGGGCATCCCTGTGCAGTGATATGCTGCTCTAGCACTAGCCCAGACTCCAGGCAGCCCTGAACGCACCAGCCCCATAACCTGCTCAGGGACCATGGGTTGGACACCGCCAATCTGGGGATTTGACTGAAGCCCGAAGAGCAAAGGAGACAGCAGGGTCTGGCTGCTAGTCAGGAAGTAAAAACATCTTCGTATAAATGTTTTCACCCTTACGTGACAAGTGAAGAGGCACTTACAAAATAATTTTAAATTTTGATTAGTCTTTATCCTTGCCTACTTCATGGTGTACCTGTTTGCACTGCCAGACGATTGCAACCATTTGGTTCACCAGGGTGGAGCCTGGAGTCAAGGGATGCAAGCCTTCTGTGTGGGAAAGCCTAAAGACTGCCACAGGCTTCCTGTCCTTCTCCAGAAGGACTCCCACCGCTCTTCCCCCACCACGACACTCCGCAGACAGACGGGGTGAAGGCTATTTGAGATCCAAGTGGTCAGGAGGGTTGTAGGTTACACAGCAAGTTGTCTCCTGAAGGCTGGGAGTTTACACCAGCAGCGACTATTGTTGAGCAGCTGTGAGATTTACCCCGCATTTCCAAAAAATACGATTTCTCAGTGTGATCTCTGTCTGAATTTGGCAGAAAAATATTTAATGGCTGGCAAAACATTAGTAAATAAAAGCAGATCAAGATGATGTTGTTACAATAACAGATTACATTACTATTCTCTGTCCTTAGGAAGACCCTGATTAGACCAAGATCCTCACGGGGTCTTATGAATAAGTCAGGAAGGGGCTCTAATAACCCCGCATGAGAGCATACGAGCTGCAGCACAGCCAGCAAGGTGCCAGGTGCCTCTCAGAAACAGGCACTAGTCTGGATGACTAACAGCAGTTATCACAGGGGGGTTGTTGATTTTCTTTAATAATTTGGGCCAGATTTTCTGCTAGTATAAACTAGTACTGCTCTATTGAAGCAAAGAGAGTGCTGCCAATTTATATCAGCTAAAACTGACCTTTAGTGTATTTTTAATCCCTTCAATTCTTCATTATCTTTTTGAAGAATTGTACCTCAGTCAGAATATTCCGCTGCTACAGAGACAAGCAACAGACTTTTCTTGTTAATCAATGTATGGGAAACTCCAATAGCTGAAGTACCCTTCCACCTTTGCAAGCGCACCTAGCACTGATTGCTGATCTCAGATCTTGAATTGCATAATTACTGAACTAAGAGAAAATTACTTTTTGCTTGTGAGTGTCAGGACAGCTCTGAATCCATGAATGACTCACCCTCAGGCACTGGTGTTTAATTTATGAGCTATTTATCTCCTTGCACACACCCCAGCACAAACAATTATACTTAGTAATTTGTTGATCTTATCAAGGCTGTTTGATGTTACTGTTGCTACCTCCAATAATGCTGTGCTTTGAAACTTAAACAGGATTTATAACCAAATTTGGATACTTCGCTCAGGATTCGGATTTCAGGGAAGTTTAACTCTTTGGCAACTAAATGGTTTTGCGTGCAATTTTCAAAAGGAGAGCAAACATTGCATCTTTTGCTGACAAATTTGGCAAGGTGGCCCTTCAGCAGCATCAGAGGCCCTGGCAAGAGCTACTTCTGTCCTTGCACGGCACAGGTGAGTTTTCCTGGCAAAGGACAAGAGAGAGGAGTGGGTCCCCGTCCTCGGCCAGGGCACCCACGTCACCTCCGTCCTGTCCATCCGTCCGTCCATCCGCCCTTCGGGCAGGCTGCAGCAGCTGGGTGCGGTTAAACCCTCACGCCGGTGTTCACACGCCGAGCTGCGGTGTCCTGCCTCGGAGCCCGTCCTGCTGCTCCGGCTCGCTCCTGGGAACCTTTTTATGTGGGCAACAGCCTTCCTCATTACTGAGCAAGGACTTTATTAACCTTTAAATTCTGACATGTTTACCACAAATCAAACTTTATGAACCCCTTTGCGCAATCTAACTCTCTGTTGTCAGGAGTAGGCACCAAACCTGGGGCCACGTGTGCTTACCTCAGGCCGTACCAGGGGTGCAGGCAGCTCCTCTGTGCGTCCGTGGCCGTGAGGTGGTGAAGGTCCTCACAAACGGCTTTCCCAAATCCCCCTCACAAACCTTTCCTCCTCCTCGCACGCTGCTGCAATCATTAGGCTCGCTGAAATATAGCAAGTGAACTTGGTGTAAGAGGTGAAAGCAGCGCGGGGCTTTAACTCTGCGCTTTCAAGTCCAGGCTTCAATTTGCCGTAACGTCAGACCTGGAGGTGCTGCCGCGGACGAGGCGGGGGGTGCTGCCGGCGGCTGTGGCGGCGGGGGGTCCGCAGGCAGCGCAGCCGCTGCACCCCGCACCCGGCTCTGCTCGAGATGAAGGGTTTGGGTCACTGGGAATAAAAACCTCGTCAACACAGAGCGGTACTTCTTCCATCCCTACCCTCAGCGAAATAGCCCTTGGCATGTTACTTATCTGTGTTTGGACATACCCCCACGTATCAGTTTAGCCTTTTCAATTCCTGCCCCGCAGGGCCCAGCAGTGCCGAAGCCATCCCGCAGCAGCGATGGAGCTGTGAAGGGCAGGAAAATCCCCGTGTTCCTGTTCCACCAGCCCGGGTCTGCCTGCCCACTTACATTCCTAGACTCAGGTGAATGCATTTTGTTAACTTACACATCACATGTGCTCTTGCAACAGCCACAGATTTTATTTTCTGCATGGTTTATAAAGTTTTTCTGTGCTGAGCACATACATTTTGCATGTAGAAAATAAAACGCTACGGGCACTCTGTAACTGCGCAGAGCCATAATGAGCTCTGATGAGCAGGCACCTACCAAATCATTGGTTTATGACAGCAAGCACACACATGTAACTTATTTCACGATATGCAACACGCTGCCATATGTGTCTATTCCCATGGATTGGGAATGGGCACTACCTGTAGATAGAAGCCAAGAAATAACTGCTTCAAAGACAACCTTGAAATGCAGAACTTACTTTAAAACTTTCAAAGCCCTACCAGCATACCGCTATTTCAGTCCACTGGGATGCTGTGATGAATACTGCTACTTTGATTATTACTACTATTTTTTCAAAGCCTCTGGTGGTTTTCCTGGCTTAATTGAAGTGAAATGGTGGATTAGCATAATCAGACATATGGAATTAGTATGGGGGGGAGTAAAAATTAAAACAAGTTATTATTAGTTTTAAACAGTTACTAACTTCTAATGATTCCCCCCCTTCATCCTCTGTGAGCTGAGTTCATGAATGGAGAGAAACGTTAAAATTTAGCTAACATTTTTTAAACTGAAAACCTTGCCACACACATTGCTCTTGCAGAATGCAATTTTACAGTCCTACCTGGCACCTGGTAGAAGAAACGCTCAGTGTTGAAACCACCTGACGGAACAGGGCATGCAGCATCACTGCCGACTGCCACGATAAGGACGGACAGAGCTCTGCAAGGACAGTTTGAACAAGCCTGGCAGCCACAGGAACATAAAACGCTGCACGGAGAAAGCACGTTCCTGGTACTTTTGAAGTTACAGGGGTTATTTGCCAGCTTGCTGGGGCAGAGGCGGGAGGAGCGGAGCACGCTGCCACTGAGCTGAATGCCCGGGGTCTGCTGGGCCAGCCGGGAGCCCATGCGGGGGCACGTCGTGCTCGGCAGGGCTGCCCCTGCCCACGGCAGGCGCCGACGGGCAATTGGGAGCAGCCCTAATAAAGCGCGGGGAGGTGTTCAGCTAAGCTACCCCAGGTGCAATGCAGCCACTCCAGCTGGAAGCTTGTTCTGTGGGAGAGGAGGAAGGAAAATACGGCTGACAACACGGCATTGTCGGAGCAGGCGCTCTGGCATACAGACTCCTTGACTGACCAAGCCCTGCGGTCTGGGAAGAGATCAGGGTGAACTTGGGTGATGAAGGGGAGAAGGTAGATGGAAACCTGCAGCAGGTCAGAAAGGATCCTTCAGGAAAGGTAAATCATTTAAAACAATTAACAATAATGCTACCACCTTTACAGGGCTAGACACGGTCAATGAAAGAGCAAATAAACATGAAATTAAGACAATACTTTTTTTTTTTTTAAATAAAGATTTTAATCAAAATGCAGAACCAGGGAGGACATTAAAGAAATTGTGCTCTTTACTAGTGTTTGGGGATAGCCTTTGAAGAAAAGTTCCTTTGGAGAGGAGGCAAGAATGGTGGTATTAGGTCAGATCAGAGGCCCATCCAGTCCAGCATCCTGGTTTTTGACAGATGCCTGACAGAGATAAGGTATACATACCAGTTTTTCTCCCAGCATCCAGTGATTTGTGGCTAAAGGACTACTCCAAAAGCAGAACTGATACCTCTGTTTTTAACAGGGTTTTTTTTCCCAGTCAACCCCCTTTTTCTTCCCCAGCGGCTTTGTCTGAGCATTTTTGAACACTTGCTCACCTTCAGCATCCACATCATCTTGTGGCAAGAAGTGCACAGCTGAAACCATGTAAAATAAGTATTTGTTTTAGCCTGTCACCCACACTAGCCTAAGTACTGAATTTATGAAGACACGGAAATCCTTCAGTTTCTCTGTGGAATATTCTGACCCCAAAGATGCTCAAACAGCAGCCAAGAGATGGCCAGCCACATCTTGGTGGCTCTTATCCTACTAGAATGTTTACTTCAATTTTCAAAGAGCTGGACAAACACACCTGAGTTTCAGGCAGTTACGCGGCTACTTCTAGTTCATCCGACCACTGAGCACACCCACTGTTTTACTTTAAGTAACATGGTATGAAAAAAATACTATGTTTTATCTGACACATTAACCCCCACAGAAAGCCCAAGCCTGCTCTCCTTGTGCTGTTCTGGGAAACGCTGATTAGGACAGATAACTATATCCTACATGAGGGGTATCCATGGGTACAAATAGTCTTCAAAATTTCTGTTGTTCTTTGTGCTTCTTAATGGTCTGAAATGTCACATATTGGGGTGCCCAAGCACATCACCTAGATATTGCTATTGATGCTGCCAATAAAAGACAGCAGTAAGCCCTCACTTGTCTACAGCAATGTTTTTATTTGGCCAGGAACATACTTTTGAAAGTGAATCTCCAGATCACGCCTCTTCACGCACACTCTCCCTGCTTTGCTCTGCATTGCACAGGAGTCTCACAGCAGGCAAACTGGTTATCCCTTGGGTATCTTATCGCAAACTGGTTCTCTCAAGGTTGAAGTGAAAACTGCCCTCTAACTCCTCACGGGACCAGCCTGCAACTAGTCCGAGGTAACCCCTCAAATACATGCCATGGGAACAACAGGTCCTCTGTGCCAACCGCTTTGCTCTCCAGATCTACTCCTACAGAGTCACCCCACGTGCCAGTGCAGGCACAGCTGCTTTCACTGGCATCTCCACATCACCTTCAGGACTCTCTTCTGGTCAGTTTGGAGGCAGGCAGCAGCGGTTTCCCCCATTCCACTAGCTTTTGTCTAATCCCAGAAACATGTCATCAATGCCACGGCTATTAGGGACTGAGGAATGCAATTTAAGAGGAAGGGTTAGTACCCCTCCTCCTTTGCAAAATTCCCTACTTCCCATATTTTGGAAGATCAGTGCCTATAATGTTTTTTCACCCTTCTCCATCTGGAGAAACAAAACGTCTCCTTCTACTCACCATCATCGTGCCCAGTGAGTACAGGTCACCAAGAGTGAAGAGCATGCAGGCAGATTTCATTTTTTCTTAAATATCAAATGTGAGTAGGATGGATACATTGTACCTGGAGTCACCTGCACAGGTTGAAATGCATAAATAATGTGCGCTTGGCTTAAGTTAAACCACAATTCTATTTAAAACAGAGTGGTTGAAACACGCTACATATATCTACAAGTTTTTAGGAGTTGTACATCTTAAACGCATAGACCCACTGAGGAGAAACACAGGCTGCACATATTTAATGTGGCAGTTGCCACAAGTCACCAGTGATAGGAGTAACAGAGCTTATCAGATTATTCTTTCTTTTAATAAAATTTGTTTTTATTCTGGAATAATTGATTAGCTTCAGTAGTTAAAAGAACATTAGTTAAAACAACTGAAGAGATAAACTATTCAGGCAAGTTAGTAAGCTGAAACATAAAACATTATAGAATTCAAATCTAAACAAATACGGCTTTTTAAATGTAACCAAGAGATGCAAAAATACAAAGCAATCCATTAATTGTGCTCTCCTTTCTAACTTCCTCACTGACATGTAATCATTAGGAAGCACAGCAATATTTTGGAAACCAGGATGAATTTCAGACAGGACAAGAGAACACGTTCCAGCAGGTATTAGTGCAGTACAGAGGTTACTTCTCTTTCACCAACACATACACTCCACTTCTCACTCATCTTTCATTGTGTCTAAAACCCAGCATGAGCCCTTCTGTTACTAGCATGTTGCTGACTTCCAAGAGAAACAGGTAGGCTCCGTTCTTCTTTTGGATTTGACTTTTAACACAAGATTTGGTGATCCCAATCTTTTCTCAATTATGTAACAACAAAATAACACCAAGAACAAATACTAACCGCACCAGGGTTCCAAAACATCTGAAGTCCTAATTTCCCTGCTTTACAATACTCTCCCCTCTCCTGCCACCATGAAAAAAGGAGACGTTCTTTAAAACAAACCCAACAACTACGTATTGAAGTCATCTGCCCTCCCTCCGTCTTCTCAGTGCAATTAAAGGCAAGATGCCAACTTTTCAACAATGAGCCTTGTGGCTCTGGCTGACCCATGCCTTCCTCTTTCAGAAACGAGCAGTGAAGCTCAACAGCAGCATCTCAACGGAAGCCTCGGAGCAGGACATGACCAGCGCTCCCAATATCTTAAACGCAGGGGGGAGGTTAGCCAGTGATAAGTTGCCTTTTCAAAATGTATAGCAAGCAAATTTATCACAGAGACGCAAGAGGTCTGGCACACCAAGAAGCCAGAGGTAACATCAGCATCTCTCCCAGCCCTGACCCCGCTGAATCTGTAGCTGAAACCACAGGCACACAGGCACTTCAGAAAAAGTCAGGCTGTTTTAAATACATTAAACATACTGCACTTAAGGGCAATCCTACAGCTTGCATTAGAAGTACAAACTTGGTTTTATTTTTGCCACCTATTCTTCTGTGTCATCCAAAGAGATCAGCTCTCCCTCCTGGTTAAAGGGATAAAAAAGTACTCACAGCTGCAACCTTATTTCAGCAGAACAGCTTACCTATCCAGCACAGTGTGACCTCTTCCGTCACAACACTATCTGCGTCACCCTCCGCTGGCCTGAAAACCAGACCTGAGAGGACAACACACAACATCAGGCACCGCTGCTCCAGCCTCCACAATTTAATAATTCCAAGGCAAGAATGAAATACTTTTTCAAAATGATTGTAACAAAAAAGCTTTGGCCTCAAAGATAACGTGATTTTTCTACATGTATTTCCTCTCTCCAGTAAAAATGATTTACGCTGCATCGTTCTTATTATCCTTACCATCATCTTTCAGTGAATGTCCATCTACAAATTCATTAACTTTTTTGAGACAAATCATTGGCATCCTAATCTTCTGATTCCCATGAAAGACTCACTTTCGAGATACAATTGCAGCTGCCCCACACTGCCAGTTACTGTATCATACACGTCTTAAAATTCTGTAATCAGCATCCACCAGGTGCCGTATCGCATTCAGCACACCACAGTCAGTCAATACAGACATCCCCAAACACACCAAGGCTGGTTTTGTCAAATGTTTTATTGAGTGTAGACATCTGGAGTACTGTAAAACATGCATTATCTGTAGATTCAAAAAGGAGCAAGCCACATTGTCCTCACTGTCAAACGTGTCAGGCTTGGCATACATGATGGAGATTAATGAAGTATCATGAGAGTAATATGGTTCCTGAAAAGCTTCTACAATTTGGAGTAGGGTCTTAATCGTTTGAAATGCAAAGCTGTTCACATTTAGTGAACTTGCATGTTTGCTGGAGGTGCCATATTTTAATTCAAAACAAACAAGAATAATTTCAGTGGGGGGAGGGGAGGTTCCCTAGGTAGAAACTGTATGCTTTTTGTTTCCAGATATTCCATCCTAAATAAAAATTCATGTGCTTTTTGAAGCAGCACAGTTTATTTCTGAGCAATGAACAACATCTGATATTCATTTCTTCTTGGGTTGTTGAGGTGTATTAAATTTAAAGAAGATAATATCTCCATCCTCCACTATGTAATTTCTGCCTTGTTGTCTGTATTTTCCAGCAGCCTGTAAATAGAACAGACAAAAGGAAAGTGGGTTATTTCATTAGACATTTTATAGTATTTTCAAACTGTAATAATTTAAATACATTTTGGTAAAGAAACAGTACAGCTTCAGAGTTTGACAGCCACAATACTCCTCAGTTTGACATAATTTGGTCTTACATACATATGAAATATATACAAAAATAATTTAACCTCCACTGAATTGGTGGTGCTTAAATGCCATCTGCATTACATAGTGGTAAATCTGTAAACCCTGGCAAGTCTTAAGATAAAGGACACTAAAACAACTCAATTCCCCGTCCCCCCCCAGCTTTCAGGCTTTCTTTTTCTTCACCTAAAAAAACTGCAGGTGGCAAACACTGGTGGCAAGAATCTAAAACAGTATTGCTGGAAAGGGCGATCGGCAACAGTTTGCATCATGGCTGCGTGGCTATTAAACTGGTATATGAACTACTTCTGAGCGGCTAGACGAGCGAGTGCTGTCAAAACTAAAGATGGGAACGCTATGCAAAAGTCACAACTGTACATGCCTTGTGCTTCGAGCGGGGCTCTCTTGTCTGCTTGTGCTCAGATAATGAAGGACTGAGGAGCACAAAATACAGGCTCAGTTTTTCTGTCAGAAATTTCCTTTAGAAGAAATTTGCTTCAGAAGGACAGATATAAGAGCAGATAAGCTGTGAAACCAGGATACAGGAGAAGGCATATAGACCAAAGACATGAAAAGGAAATTCGTTATGAAAATGCTGTACTTGAGGAGAGCAGAAAATAGGCAAGGAATCTATTAAATAACAGTACTCTCCGCATTAGAATTTATTATTATATTTTTCTATCTTCATCTCGTCGTAATTAAACCTAGTGTTATAGAGGCTACAGAGAAGCTGTGGCATTAGGACTGACAGACTGGGCGGGAGGTGGTCTGCAGAAGCATTTATCTTGAAAAGTGATCTACAATATGGAAAAGTTGAGAGCTTCTGCTTTAGTTCAATAACCATTCCTGTTTTGAAGTTTTCTCTCGCAGGAGAAAGTGCTTCCATGCAAGACCTCACTGTGCCATTATTCTCAATGACACTATCACAGTGGTGGCATGCTAAGATCCCATTACAGGAAAGCTGTTAACTAATGACCTTAGTTGCAGTAGAACAGATCAGATTACTGGTACATAGTTAACTTAGACACCTTTCTTTCACAAAACCTGCTCTGTAAAGCAACGTATTTCCCCATATTGCTGTCTAGGAATTTAGAGGCTCGATAACCTTGTTGCTGTCATTCCTTATTTGAATGTTATCACCAGTGATGTTAGCCTACAGAAAATTGCAGATAAAATAGCCTTGCCAATAAATATATAGTGCAATAGTAATTGACCTTATCCCATATGACACTATCGATAAATAATAAACAGTACTTTGCAAACGTTTTCATATTTCCCCCCTCAGAAATCTGTTTAGACTGTAAAAGGTTTACTTTCAGGTAGACTTAGTAGTTCTTTCCTTTGAAGATCCTAATAACGCTCAAAGTCAAGAGTAATTAGACTAATTGATGGCATAAACACTAATAAAACAGTGCGGTAAAAATCATCGGCAAGTGTAAGCTGCAAGCACAGGTACAGAGACATTTTACAGTTGAATACATTTATTACTCACAAATATTTGTAGAAAAAACTGACCTCCGCAAAGTAATAATGCAGATTTGTTTTAGGACGCTATTGCACGTTGTCAGAGTGGCATAGACTTCTTGAATTAAATACATTTTGACACACTAATGCAAGTTTATGTATTTTTGTTACCAGTTTACAGTTAATTAAAAGTGACAGTGTTCCTTTAAATTCTCTAGAGACCATTTAATCCATTTCCATTGCTATCAGAAACACTGGTTGAAAAAATCAATACCCATTTGTGAATCTTGAGTATGTATTAAACAAGACACGTCTAACCAGTTCATTTGCACTTGAAAGCAGCCATCTGTAGAAGCCAGCTTTGCCTAAGCAGATATGATTGCTAATAATGTGATATCCCTGTAGACTACAAAGCCCACACAGAGCTATTCAGTGTATAGTTCACAGCACTGGCATTAAATTAGTTATGCTGTACTGGTGTTAGACACACACAAAATCAAACTTAAAAATCGATCAACTTGATAACGTACAAAGCAAGCAACTCCCATTACCACTGTTATTTCAGTTGACTCCTAAAAGCTCCCAAATTTAATTCTGAAATTTACCAGCAATATAAAAGTAATTAGTATTGTGTATGGCATGAAACATTGTATTAAATGCAAATTAGAAAAGACTAGAGTAATATAACACATTTTTCTAAGAGCAAGGGTTTTTTTCTAGCCTTGATTTAAAAACTGAGTAACAAATGCAAATAGGCTTGCTTCATAGATAGATCAAAACAATAAAAATTTAACCATTAAATATAATTTGAACATGGAAGCTTGATGTTTAGAATCTCACATAGTGAAAAGCAAATAAAAATATACAAGCAAAATACTTATAGATTAATTTAATAGGTATTAACTGATGCAGCTTCTCAAGGAAAACACTCAGATTTGAGCATCAAAAACTGTTGCTGGCAAAATTTGAATCTTGGTTACATGAAGTAGTTTCTGACTGCAGAATGTTAGATTTATTTATAGCTGTGGTTTCACTTTACAACTACAACTCTACTTCCCTTTTCATACGGCAGTTCACATGCCGCAACGAACCAATTATACTGGGATTTTTTTCTCTCACTTCCTGGGGTTCAAACAAACCTATTAAAGTCCTGCTGCTCAGTATGATCTTCCTTAGTGATACCACTGAGAATAAGCTGAATTTCAAATCATAATTTTGCATACCTTTCAAGCTATCAAATAGCAAACAATAAAGCTGAACCTTTTAAATTCTTTAACATATTATAGTGTGTAGGAACCTTCAAATACTGAGATTGATTAAATCAAACTAATGTGCTTTGTAATCACCATTTTATAAAATACAAACCTTAATAAAACATCAAAAATGCCAAACAAGAAATCAAATGTGTATGAAATAAAGGGGTGTTTCTCTGCTTAAAGAAGATGGAAATAATGCAATAGCAGCGCAGAGAAGAACAGTTTTTCTTATGACATTTATTTGCCATGTACACATTCATTTCATATTTAATAACTTCAAATCAGATATAATTTGTCAGCTATAAGAAGGGCACAACTTTGGGCACCCAATCAGTCTCTGCCCTCTAGTGTTGAGAAAGCAAATAAAACTGTTCTTAATAGAAGTGTCACTACAAAGAAGCGTGAGCTCAAGAAAAAAGTTTTTCATTAAATATCTTCACTGTCTATTCAAGTAGATAGTAGCTAGGAACCTTCACTTATTGTAATATATTTTCGTGGACTACATACAACTATTACTGGCATCCTGAACAATCAAAGTAAGGCATGGCATTTTTGAATGAGACATCAAAGGGTGATTGAATTAAATACTGAAATGGTAAATTTTAAGATTCTAATTAATGCTTATCAGAGCCTAGGAGTGGAATCCACTAATCCTGAAAAAAAAATTTATAATATAATACTTTCTTAACCATTTACACCTGACATTTCTAATACCTTCACTGCAAACACAAAACAGAATGACACGTTATTAGAAGAAACAGGTTTTCTGCGTTGCTTGCATTTCCCCTTAGAGGTGATTCAAAAATCTCCTATCTCATCTTAAAAATTTGATTTTTTAAAAAACAAGTTCATTTTAAAGCTTATTAAATTCTGAACACTAACACATAAACAGAGAAAAAATTTAGCATAGCATTTGGTCTTAGTGTTGACCTTTAGTCCATAAGCTGTCATATCTTGGATATTGAAATAGTTGCATTCCTGTTCAGTAAGTTGGTGAATTTCAATTCTTTCTTACGTAAAAGATTAAAATAGATTTTGGTCTATTGCTAGAGGTGACCATTAAGATTCGCTTAGCATCAAGAACTTCTTCCCAGTGAAAAATAGACTTAAAATGGAAAAATGGCACTTATGGAGGAACAGAGAAGAAAAAGATGGGGAGCTCACCTTGACGGCAGCTTCTGAACCTCCTTCTTTAAAATCTTCGTATTTCATTACTTCAGCCATAATGAATCCCTTTTCAAAATCTGTGTGAATCTTCCCTGCTGCCTGAGGAGCCTTCGTCCCTTTCTGTCAAAGGAAAGACCAGAAGAAAATTAATTGCATTTAAGAAGATTGATTGCAGGAAAGAGGTTTCTCCTTTTTTATATGCTTTCAGGATCTGCTGAAACTTTGTTTCATATCAGTTAAAATGTCATGCATACAGCTGGGTAATTCTCAATATTGGGACATACGGATAGATGCCTTTGCCACAGATAAACCAACTGATATTAAAGGAGGGCAGCTTTGTTTTTCCTAATAGGTATCAACAGCAGTATTGATTTTAGAAGCTATGATTGTATTTTGTTGCAAGATTCACTTCGATCCCTAGCTCTCCACACAGAAAGTGAGGAAAATAAAGATTTTTAAATAACTTTAAAATCTGAATTACTCAAGACTTTTACTTACGTCCAAATAATTTCAATTAAACGATAACATTCATTGGCAAACCACATTTATAATCAAAAATGATTTATGGATCTCAAGCCTGACATATTAGCTTATTTTTATTTCAGAGTAATTTTAGTAAGTCTAATATAGAACAAAATTAGTATTCTTACCAAAATGTCAACAACTGAATCACTAAAATATAAAAAAAATCACGGGCAACTATTATAAGATAATTTAAGTTTATGCAATAGAGGAGAATGCATTATAACTGCATGCTTTAAATTACAAGGACATACATTCTGTGCACATACAACCATGGAGAGAAATTTGAGAAATAATGGTGACCTAAAGGCTGCTTAATAAAGCATGTTAAAGTGCTAAGGAGTCTGACACTGTAAAGCACAGTTTTTACAATAAAAGATGTATTGGGTTAATATGGCTACTCACTGATGCTTACCTGACTAAATATCTTTGCACATTAAATCAAAGATACTTACAATCAGTCTTAAGATAAACCAGCTTTCAAATTTTCTAATAAAGAGCAACCATTTCTCCTACTGAAAACAGTGGAGTTTCAGAATGTGCTTTTAAAAACGATGGCAAGAATTAGAGCAACAAAACTTCTGCTTTTTTATTATTTTGGTAGCTATTTCAGGGACTTTAGCTAGCAGTTATCATGTAAAAGGAGAAGAGATGAAAAGGCTAAAAAAAAATAAACGTGCTTCTAAGAAAGTAAGTTTAACGTCCTAAAATATATACACAAAAATCTGTAGCGGTATTAATAAAAATATAAATTTACTGGAAATTATGTTGATTAATGAAAACAAATTAATTCCTTTGAATGAAATTAAATACAGCACTGAAATTCACTGCACAGCACTAAATACACTGATGCAATAAATACAAGCTCAGTGACAGATCTGCAACTCCAAGTTGAAATTTTTGTAATTTTTAAGACAGAGTTTGTAACTACATGCATTTCAAAATATTTTTCAATACTAATCTTTATAGTATAACATATTTACATTCAAAGGCAAACCACTACAGCTCAGCTTTTACTGTCCTCTGGGAATAAATTAGTCGATCTCTATGGCTATAATCATTCTACATCAATATTTAAAATACATAATATAATTTTAGCATTACATAAGTTCCCAGATAAACATATAAAACTACCAAAATAAACTAGGTCTAAATATTAAAGTCAGTGAAAGACCTGAATTACTGCACACTGATTTTAGGTTTTTGAGCCCAACTGTGTATCCATGAGGAATATAATGATGTTATATTGCTTTTATTGCTGAAAATGTAATCCGAGCAAAGCAAAGGAGGAATGAACCATCCGCAACCCAAACAAACTTAGTGAATACAAAATGAAAAGCAACATCAATTTCACTGCAGACAAACCCAGTCACACAGATTAAGCAAGCACAATACTGGTACGTCTTATCTCTGACCACAGGAGGAGGGTAGACAGATTCTACAGGATGAAGAAATTCAGACTATGTAATAGGCAGAATCAATTGTTACCTGCCTCAATCAATGCAGCTCCACTTTCACTGTTCAGCAGCTCACAAATAATTAAAGTTATCCTGGACAAAAACCTCATCTGTAATGACTAGCTAACCGCCACCATGACAAACTTCAAAGTCAGTGATATCAATCTGAATTCAATAGTGTGGAACTGGATATAGCTGATGAATAAGTATGAATCTTACCCTGATGGTCCATGCACGCACTTCATCTGGGCCTGCAGTGAAAAAGTATTCTAGTTGGAGTGCTGCATATCCAGCCTTAATGATCTTTGCTAAAGCACTGAAGAAAAAAAAAAAAAAAAAAGAATCCAATTCATTCAACATATACACATAAACCAGCTAAATGCCCCAAGTAATCAATTTACATGGAAAGACATCACATTTTGAAGACACCGGGTCTACTGGTAAACACAGCAATAACCGCAGTAGCCTTTTTCTTTGAACTCTCTTCAGAAAAACTACTTTTTTACTGCAGAATCATAAAGACAGTATTTTGATTTGTTTATTTGGCAGGCTACAGAAATATGGGATAAATTTAAATCACCCTATCAGACAGCACTTTTGGTCTCATGCAATTTTCAGGACTCCGGGTCATGAAAGCATAACTGTTTGACTGAAATTCAATACTGAAACAATTTATTATAGTTCTTCAGAAAAATTATGGCAACATTTTCTCCACCGTCCCTATTCCCCATGGATGACGAAACAGTTTTGGTGATCATTCCTTCTCAAAAATATACATAACTAATACCTATGTTATAATTAAAACACTGTACAGAGATGACAGATGACAGTTAAAAACTTAATTTAAAATAAATCTTTTCACTCTGTCTCATGGTAAAGAAAGGAGAAGATTCTCTCTTTATAATGGTAATTACTCTGTCATTTATTATTCTATCAGCGCAAGCAATTAAATTACTGCAAGGAAATAGTTGATAATAAAGTGTAGGGAAAATGAATGCTAATTAACCTTTGTGTCATGTTCTCTTCCAGATACTTCTGTTTCTCCTCAGCACTCATATCTTGCAACTTGAGTTCCAAGGCCCCACTAAAAGGAATGACCAAAGCACCCGGGTCGTGCTTGTCCACCCACTCTTTAATTTTTATCAACCTGTAGACAACAAAGGGCACAACATTATCTTGTAGTGCATGCATGGCTGTACCACATTCATTATTATCAAGTAGCACATACATATTCATAAGAATTGCACGGTTTTATGATGCCATCTTTTTGTGTATTGCTTTCCAAGGTCAAGGCATTAACAGGCAGCAATTGCTTCAGGTGTACTCCATTAACATTTCACTGTTTCTTGGTTTCTGTTTGGCATTTAATCTATCAGAAATAGGCATAATTTGAGACAATAACTAGGTTTTTGGTAAGGTTAAATACTTGCAATCTAAAATGCTAACTGAATAAAACTTTGTAGATCTGTGGACGTACATTTTTCTGAGACTTCCAAGAGTGATATTGATCAAATGTGGTAAAACTGGGGGTCTCCAGTTTCCTCTGACTTTTAAAAAAAAAAAAAAAAAATTAAAAAAAAGCATCTCAGTGGCTAGGGCAGCTGATATTAGCAGACAGAAAAGAACACCACACTATAAACTCCCAGTTAGCAAGCAGCACCCTGATCTTGGAGTATGTCATAGCTAATGAATACAGGGCTGTGTTTCCACTAGTTTCTCCCACCTTTCTACTATCTCCCCAGGACAAAGCTTCTAGATATTACACTACTATTATTTTTAAATAAAGAATCAAATTTCCTATTTCTCTTCATCTTTAATAACTGGCATCATCAGTAATAGTTGGCTGTACATCTAACATTTCTTTTTAGCTGAATGCAACTACAAATTTAGAGCTACTTTGTGGTGTTAGTTTTTGAATGTTCAATATCCTATTAAAATCAAGAAAATCTTTGCAGCAATAGCTGATGTTTAAACAATCTTTAAACACAGGCATCACATTCATGACTGCAAGTACTATTTATTTTAAATTTAAGGGAAACATTAATAAATTACCTGTAAGGAGTTCAATGTTATTTAAAGGGCACTATTTCTGAACAGGTGTGAATGGCAAGAATGACAACTCTGTATGCTCAGCAAGAAGACACAAGAGGCATGGGAATACTTCCTGTACACTAAGAATCAAAGTACAAAATACAGTACTTTGGGTGCTGTAGATGTTTCAGACCTGAAGCACCCACCATGCAGCACAGGGTTTTATGCTTGCTGAGTTCTTTTTCTTCGTCCTGCTAATCTCCAAGATTTAGACTAAGGTTTTAACTGCTATTATACTAAAGTGCTTTGAAACTGTGGCCTGCAAACCTTTAAATAATCAATGCAAATGTCACTTCAGAAAAAAATGAACTGAACCACAAGTTCATCAACACACATTTGTCAAAGAAAATAGCAGGGGATCAGAGCTATTATGAGATTAAGTGCATGGCCCACTGAGTAGGGTTTTAGATGGGACAAAGAATATAAAAGTTCACTCAACAGTTTTCACACGTTTGTTATATAAGGCTGGTCTTCTATCATTTACTTATGTAAATACCCCATCAGTGGTTTTCAATCCTCATTATACTAATCTTTTTTTCCTCCAGTTATCCAATGAAAATATAGTCTGGTCTCCAGGACTGATACTGAAACACTATTGCCTTCAGGAACGTCTGAACTGAAAATCACAATTAAGGTGCAGTTCTGAATGTGACATGTGACATTTAACAGCGCTTCTAAAACTGACATTTGTAGTTAACTAATTTATTTTGGCTAACAAACTGGATACCAAAGTTCAGAGCTTATAAATGCCAACCTTTTACAGAAAATTTATCTAGAAATGGATCTGCTATTCATAAGTGTACTTCAACATCTGTGCACACATCTTTTTTTTTTGTTTTAAGAAAGTACCTAACATTGGTCTCTAGACTAATTAAATAATGTACCAAGTGAAAGACAGAATGAAACAAGCAAACTTGAAAAAGTGAAATGAGCATGGAAGTAATGTCAAAAATTGGATTCAAATTCTGTTTGGTAAATATGGTCATCGTAACTAATAAACTAAGAACTATTGTGGAACAACAAGATAAGAAATAATTACTTTGGCTAAAACACCAATTCAGAATAATAATAGTCTTTGACTGTCATTTTAACAGCTTTTCTATTGAGTCCTTAGAGGGATTATTTGCATTCCTCAGGTATTCTATTGTACAATTCAGATGAATAAAGACTTACAAATCATTCCTCTACCGCCAGTGTGAGACTTTGATCCAGTGAATACACCATTGTACCTTAACTATAATTGGCAAAAAACCTGACAGTGTAGAGCATCACAAGCTTAATAACAAAGGAGAATATCTCAAAGTGTTGACAGATGATCTTCATAATGCAGGAGCAGAGCTGGTACATTTTAGCAATAAATGAGCACTGAGGTCTAAAGGTCTCTGAAGTGACTGACATCAGACCTGCTACAGCCTCACTAAAAGAATAAGGTACTGCATCCCACTCTGTACAGACAGTCGGGTTCTCTGCCTGAGTCTTTCACTTTCGTGACTTTCAATGTCACAGGAATTACTAAAAAGTACCAAGGAATTCCCCTAATGGTGATCGAAAAAAGAAAACAAAACAAAACAAAAGTAAATACTCAAATATAAATAGTGATACATTTCTCAATGAAATTTTCCCCCAAAGTAAAAATGCTTGACTAATAATCAATAAAGTAATAGTGCAAGTTTGCTTTCCTGTTGGGGATAACCAAGTGTGCTAAACAAAACAAAATTCTCTTACCAAATGGTAACAATTAATGTCAAAGTCTGTTTTATTTGAGCACATAATTTTCCCATGGAAATGCTGTCTGTCTGTAAAAGGACAGCATTAGTACACTTGTTTGGGCCTTTGTTAAGATAAGCAAATCCTGGAGTATCTCTCTTATTTCGTGCTATACTTGATAATGAATGTTGAAGGGTATTGGATTTTAGGCTGAGAGAAAAGACCATTAACACTCAAGAAAATCTCAATTTAAAAGAACAAACCAAACACTAAAATGTAACAAAACGAAAAGTTTAAAAAAAAAAAAAAAGCACCAAACAGTAGAACTGGCAGAACCAATGACCGTGATTAACAGCTGAAACTACTTTAAGAAACCAGAAAGCGCTCAAGATGAAAACCCTTCTTGACAAAGTAAGCTGAAAACTATGTGGAAACAGTGTACACGGTAAGAGCAATTAAAAATATCCTCTTTCCTAATTAGGTTTCTAATAAGGCCGTTATTAGCAGAGGTAAAACTAAATGCTGAATATAAAACATAAAGCAGAAAGAAGAAAGGCTTCTTCTAGTACTACTCAGTGATAACAGCAAGGGATCTCTCGGAGCATTTCTGGACATCCAACAGCCCTCCCCTATTGAGGTGGCTTGGTTCTTCCCTCCAGGTAGCTCTGTGGAGAGGGGGAGTGTGCCAACAGCGGCTACAGAGGGTTCCTGAACTGAAATTTGATTCTATTCACCACTAATGGACAAAATATTCTTTCTGGAAAAATATATAGAACCAAGAGACAGTAATACAACCATTCATTCTGTCATGGCAAAAAGAAAATCTTAAATAAAAGTTGAATTGAAAACTCAGTTAAAAAGACAGCTGTGTAGAAACCTGACACAAGAACAAAACCAGATCTGAACAACTTGCCAGTGAAGGCAGCACTCAAAATTCTGACCAGGGAAACCAGCCAAGAGGAGTTAAGATGCTCACTTCCACCTAACACTGTTATTCTTGGCTGATAAGGAGGTAAGGAAGGACAAAAGCATGTCAGCATATCTACTACTGACTCAGAAAAGCTGTGAAGACCAAGACGTTTTCTTGCCACTACTAGATTCCAAAACTTGATGAAGGCATCATCTCAGGGCATTCCAGTTTTCAACTCTGCATCAGACTGACAAGGAAAAAGTAAATGAAAGAAGCCAGTGACTTCAAGTGCAGAAGGATCAGGACAACCACCAGAGTGAACTCTGGATACTAAATCAGGATGCAGAACAGACCTTGGGGAAAGGTTTAAAAATGAGGGTGCTCACTGAGAAGGCCAATGAGCAAAGAGCACCAGAAAGGGGAGTTGTGCAGAAGGGAGTGCCTTCGCTTTAAAATGGTGATAGTTTCTGAGGCAGAAGAAACCAAAACAAAGAGGTACAAAAGTTGCAGAATGTGCTTGAACTACAAATCAATATTTGACAGAGTTTCACATGAGAGATCCAGCTGGGAACAGAGACAGAGTTCAGATGGAAATCAGAAGTAGTGATGGAAGAGGGAAGCTGCAGAGAGAACTTAAGCTCAGTGGACACCTGCAAGACATGATGATCTGAAAAACTGACCCCTGAGAAGAAAGGAGATTTGTGAAAGTATGCTTTTGTACAAGCAAGACCAAAAAAAACCCCCATCTAACTCATGGAAAAGAAACAATTGTTTTCCTGTTCTATACCTAACTACGAGTAGAAACCAGCAGAAACAAAACTGCATGGCAGGGAAGAAGAAAATACCAGGCAGCACCACAAGAAGGAAAGAAACAAATGTAGATAATGAGATAAGATCAAACTAAGTGATCAAAATATACAAAAGACTGAAAAAGAAGATCTACAGATGGGAGTGAGAACAAGAGGACCTAGCAATTCCAACAGGCTCTTCCTGTTGGCAGCTCTGAGCAACCCCGGATTTTTAAAACCTTCCAAACTCAAGCCGTTTAGTGCTCTGTTCCCCACTGTTGAAAAGTTTTCCATATGTGTAGCTCAAGCCACCTTCATTCCAATTTAAATGCACCAGTTTAACTGAGCCTACACTATGGACTGGGAATACACACTCCCTATTTCTTTACAACAGTGCTTTACAACTTAAAACCCCACATATTACTTTTAACTTTGAACCTTTTTCTGGATTCTCTCCAATTGGTCTAAAAGTTCCTGGAAGCACACAGTACCTAAGGCACTCCTCAGAGCTCTCAATAGTAATGTCTTATAAGCATTAAAAATAGCTAGAGGATTAACTCACACATTTTTCAGGTGATTCCCCTGTTTATAAAACCCAGTATAGCATTTGCTTTTTTGTGACAGCACTGCAACATTATCTCATGCTCAGTTTATAACTTATTGTATGACCCTGCTTGACTAGCTATTCTTAATACTATTTGCATAGTTGATTATTCCTGCATAAAAATCATTCTCAGAAGTTGCACCCTAGCTCTTTTTTTCCTAATGATTTCTTCTATTTCTTGAGATGCTTCTAAATTCTAATTTTGTTCTATACATACCTGGACATCTCCTAGTTTGGGGTCATCTACAGATTTAACAAGAATGCTCATCATCCAGCTCATTAATGGAAATACGTAAGGGTATTCAACCAGCAGCCGCTTCTGCAGATCTCATAATGAGATATTCTTCCACTTGGAAAGTGAACCAGTGATTACTATGCTCTGTGTATTATCTTCCAACCAGTCTTGCACACCCAACTTCCAGTAGTTTCCATCTAGCCAATATTTTCTATCTTGTTTATGAGAACGTTGTAAGGCATTGAAACGTTTAAAGGCTTAATAAAAATGCCAATATGTAGTAAAGTATATTTTTTCACTATATGCAAGACCATTAAATTTATCACAAACAAAATATTTGAGTCACCTGACAATTTAGACAAGTAATAAATAGCCAACATGAATTTGTGAAGACAATTGGGTTGCTTCCGGGTGATTAAAACAGTTGAACGTTCCAACGCTTTTCTTGAAATTGAAGGAAAATTAATTGACTTAAAAATGTCTTATTTCTTCCTTCCTCTCTGTGGCTTTCTTTTGTCTTTGGAAGCCTCACCCATTATCCACAAGTTATCTAAAATGATGATAAATTAGGCAACGATTAATTTTTTTTGCCGGGTCCCAAAACATTCTACTATGAGTACCACTAGGTTTAGTTGATTTGTTGGGGTGGGAGAGGAAGATCTAATTTACCTAAGCACCAGTATTGCATCACACAGTTCATAGGTGATGTCCTTCCCTTCTATTCTGTTAGCATGCATAGACTCCACAAAGATCAGGTCCCACTGTTCAGTGCTGTACAACACATATATGGATGAATATGTGCATGTATTCTTACATAAATAAGAAACATTCACAGCCTCAGCAAGTTTTCACTCCAAATTTATATAATCAACAAAGAATGGAATGGCAAAAATGATGAAACCAATGTATATAATAATTCCATATCACAAAATAGGTCAGTGGCAGAAGTTAAGAAAGGGAAGCAGAAAGCACAGGTGATACTCTGCTGTAACAGATTAACATGCTGTAGCTCTTACTGCTACCTGCCTTTTTCAGGGTATCCCTTTCTTCTTGCACTACATAAAGAGAAAGGAAGACTAAACCGGAAAACATTAAAGAATAAAAAGGTACTCTCTTCCCCACCATGCTGGTTTGCTTTTTTATGAAGCCAACAAATCTACAGAAGGTTTGGGAGTAACTGTTACTGACCTAGGCAATCTCATTTCAAATCATCAGTGACATTTATGAATTTATTCTTTTATTCCCTGTTCCCAGATGGCCAGGAGGAACACAGCAATCCTTAGATTTCAGAAGGCCCTTTCCCACCCGCCACCTGCAAATACTTTCTAGTAACACTTCAGAACAAAACCACTGCCTCCACACACTGGGCTGCTCCCTGGCCAGGAGCCTCCTCTCAGCCCCTCAGGACAAGAGCTTCAGAACTTCATTTATCCTGGGCATCCTGAATGCTTTAAGTTCCTTGATGCCTTCCTAGAGTCCGATGTCCATACCCCCCTCCAGTATTTAGTCACTGCAACTGGATGAACCTTACAAGAGACCAACGTGGAAAATCTATCTCACACGTTAGATGTCACTCATATGTCCAACACAGATTGACTTGAGCCTTGAAACATGCAGTGGAATAGTCCTTAAAACTCTTTACCACAACATTTTTGGGGACTTGCAACACTTCCATGATCTCAGGAACCTTATGACAGAATAGGTATATAAAGTATTTCATTCTACCAGTTCTGGACTTTACAGTTTTTATCTTCATTGTAATTTCAACTGATACTGTATTGAGAAAAGAAGAATAGAAGTTCCTGATCAACACTGTCATTTGCCATTTATTATAGATGGGTTTGTAACTTTCCTTAACATTCTCCTTTGAAACGTAAAGTAATCCCAGGCTCTCTGCCTCGTGTGTGTCAAAGCAAGTTTTTCCAGGGCCTTGATCTCTATCACAGCCATTATCTTAAATCCCCTATAATTCTGCAAAATCATTTGTTAGATGGGGTGACCAGTATTGCACCTACTATTTTAGTTCATGTTGCATCCCAGATTCTAAAGAAACATTTTCATAATCTGGACATGAGCTTCTCATCCCATTCCTTATCCATCCAGATATTACACTTGCTTTTCTGCTACCAGTTGCACATGGAGCAGGGACCCTACCAGCACTCACTGCAAGCATACTCAAGCTGTTCACCAACAAAAATAATCTGGCAAAAAGCAGTTTTGGGAGGGAGGGAGAATTTATTTCTTTCATATCCCCCTCCCCACTCTTTTTTTTTTTTTTTTAAGCTGGACCATTTCACTTTCCCATGTATCCTTACAACTGGTTGTGCCAATATAACTGAAGGGTGGTGCAGGAACAGGTGAAGACTGTTAAGGATGGGCATGCCTTAAGTTAGCCTACCACCCAAAAAAGAGCAATGGCATGAAGCCAAGTTCAATCAGGAATTTTAGCATTTATTATTGGAGAATGCTTGTATATGGCATGACTCCTGAGTAAAAATTATCCCATATGAGATCACTTAAAAATCGATTCTTCAAGGCAAAAACCAGTATTAATTGACGGGGGGGGGGGGGGCGGGGAATCAAGGCAATATTCTGGAAATTCGTATGAAAGCACTTTGTGCCCTTAAGACATAATTCTGTTAACAAATTGTCTAACATAATATGGTATTAGTATACAGTTCTCAGTTTATCTGGTCTAGAAAGCTACCTGGAGATATTCACTGTTTAATGGTATGTTAAAAACATATAAGGACATAACACTTCACTTACAACTTCATACTACTGACCACTTCTTGAACGTATTTCATATAAAGATTTGGCTTAACTGACATGAAACTTGTTTAGCTGTTTTGGGTTTGCAAGATGTTGGAACTGTGAAAGAAATAATACCACAGAACATGATATTACCTGTAAATCAAGTACAGACAGTGGTTAATGGACAAAATACTTTTATAACTAGGAGAAATAAAGTATGCATAATACAAAAACCAAGCTGATGACCTACAAGCAAGTATGAATTAAAAAATAGCAAGATGGTGGAAAGAGAGAAAGAATCCAGAATTACTTTTTCTGCTGATCTATATAGAGTTCCCACTAAGAAAAGATTTTTTCAGTACTTTATACAGTAAATTGTATCTAACAAAACATCAGTCAAGGTAACCTTATTTTAAACATTTGTAAGAAGGATCATTCATGAAGAATAAAAAACTTGAAATCCATTTTTAAAACATTTGTTTCTGATCTAATTTTCAAGACTTCAGTAATATCTCTTTATCCAAATTACGGTCCCCATTAAAGTGATCAAAACCAATTATGACTCAATGAAAACAGTACTACACTGCTGCTGTAGCACCTGCTGGTACGTGAAAGGCTTACAGTCTCTATTTCTCCTTGGTCTGCCAATTCGGAAAATTAATTCTGTCTTAACTCAAAAAAAATACACCCCCCCAAAAAGACCCCACAAACCAACAAAAAAAACCCCAAACAAATGAAAATCATGGCTGTTGCTGTCAACAAGTATCAAGCACACTCAAGACCGAACTACTGATGAAACTGCGTAACAATGCAAACCGCAATAAATCATGCACATTACATTTCATAGTTACAGGCATAACAGGCTCCACTTGCAGCACGTATACTTTGGACAGAAAAGATGCCTTTGGAAAGTCACATCTTGTTCTTTCTGCTATCATTTATAAAATGCAGAGTTTTGAAAGGTTATCTTGAAAACTATTAAAAAAATGTAACAAATGCTCGTTCATACATTATAACAGAAGGAGCAAATCTCAGTCACAAGACTTATGTGCAAAATGATGATGATTGAGAAACTACTACAGATCAGTAGAAAGAATCCCTATTCCATAGTCAGGTTTATATTATGGCATGATAATTTTAACTTTTGTCTCTTGACAGGGCTTCTTATGTCACATGGAAAACTATTCTTAAGGGTCCTGTACAAAAAAACGTAGGACAATTCATATCAACGCTATTATAGCAAAGTCTCAAACATGTAATCCCATAAAAAAATTACAAGCCACACAAATAGAATATTTGATCAAAAAAACATGTGACACCTTAACAAGAGAAACTTTACATGAAATGCATGATGGACAACACCATTTTAAATTTATATTCTTTGATTCTTCTATGTACTGTGTGCACACAAGCAAGGCCATACTCCCAAACAAAAAAATATGATCTACATAAAACTCCTGTGTGTTGAAATAAATATATACTAACAACACTTGAAGTAAGATACTATAAAGAGTGCTAATCCACTAGTGCTAATTAAAAATCCTGCAATGAGTAACACAAATGCACACTACAACACGGGTTAGTTTTGGCTTTCGCTTATGTCACACAGTTTAATGAAAACTACACAAACTGGGTCAGAATATTCCCCCCCACTTCTCTTAACGAAATATCCTCTCCCACTCACACATGATAGAGGGAAATGCATTCCTCGCTTCTCCAGAATTAGTCAGTGTGATCTTAATTGCGGAGCCTCTCCAGACCACAGAATTCACATGAATGCTCTCTTCCTCCCTCCATCAATTATTAAAAACTATAAGTATTAAAATTGCAAGAGTCTAATATTACCACAATAAGAGCATGAGATTTAAAATAATAAACCCTGCTTATTCCCCCCACCCCCTTGGACCATTACCAAGTACTAACATTTTGTGATCACATGATACTACAAGTAATGTTTTAAGAAACAATTTTAACGAGGCTAGTAATAAGAATCATAGAAGCTGGAGATACTGGACTAAGTTGTGGGGGGTTTTTGATGAAGAAAAGATCAAACTTGTTATGAGGCTGGAATATGCTACTCAATAAATCAGAAATTAACTTTGATATCTATCCAGAGAAAGAACATCATCTAAGCTCTCAGTATAATAACGAAAGAGTTATTTAGTTGAATGGTTAATATTCAAACTACAGCAACTCAAAGAATACAAGGCTTAATTTCAGACACCTGATTTAGATACCCAATCTCATTCTGCTCCCTATATAGTTAATGAAGCAGGAGGCTCTTCTGAGGGCAATTCAGAGCACTTAAATTAGGGCTCCTGTTCCCACTTTATTCTTAAAGCGTCTTCCCTCTCCCCTTTTCATAGGCTGCTTTAGAAACTAGCCCTGACCTTAAGTGCCTAAGATGCTTACGTAAAATTCTGTGGCATGCCTCAGTCTTACCTCCTGCTGATACATTTTCCCAAAATACTGTCTAATAAATACAACAGCATATACTGTACTGTCATATGAACATGTCCATGTCCAAGTAAAACACTAAATGAGTTAGGGATTTTCACAGTGTGCAGAGATGCCTTGTATGAAACGCACTTCACTAATTTGAAAAGCTGTCACAAAAATGTTCAATTCTACAGACACAGTCTGTTTACCTGTCTAAACTATGGTGAAATGAAAAAAAAATTAACAATATCTGAATCATCTACTAAAACATACTTGTCCTAGGGGAACACTAACTTTGATATTTTTCAGAAACAAGAATAAGTATCTGGATCAGTGTCTGAAATTACGCTCCATCTATCTGACAGACTGTAAAGGATCTGTTAGACATGAAGATATTTATGGCTGAATATGGAATGACAAAGTAAATTTCTGTCAGAAATACTCTTATTCTGTGGGTGGGTGTGTACAAAACATTTTTATTTACAAACACAAAACTAAAATTTTATTTATTATAAAACTACTAGTTTACCTATCTTCATTTTCTTACCAATTAGGGAATTAGTATGCATTCAATGCCTCCAGCAATTCTAACAACAAAAAATTATTTGACTGAAAAGAAGTTCCACCTTGAAATTATGGCACTCTGTGCTATGTTTCACCCTTACAAACACTAGCACTAACAACAATAGGATCAAAAAGCCAAACCTAAAATGCAAGCTACTTTAATTTTTATGACTTGGCCCAGAAACCATGTTTCAATAGAAAGTCAGAACATAAGCCCAAAAACATACTAATGCATGTTCAGTCTCTTCTGAGTAAAGAAAAGGCTCCATGTGTAGTGGCATACATGATCATTGTCAACATAAATGAAAATGTTCATGAATAAAAAACAGGCTGTATAAAGAGCTAATTATAATATTACTATCAATTGCTAGCTTGCGCTTGCAAATCTTTCATATCATATAAATGCATTGTTTTTGACATTTCTCTGTAGCTAAACATCACATCATTTCACTTTTTCAAAGTAGTTCAAATATGCACAGGATATACTATAAGGAATATAGTCTGCTCTACAGTTACACTGAAAAAGAAAAAAACTATGACATAAATATGCATTTTAAATAAAGATTAATTTAAAACATTAATCAGCTCTCAAGTATAAAAAAATATCTAGACTTCTAACAGCCTGTATAAAATGATTTCCACTTTCTGTCTATTCATCCTTTCTATGCAAAAATAGCAGTTGAAAACACTTCACCCAATCATGCAATTGAAGACTGAAATAATACATACACCTGAAGCAATAGTGAAGTTGTGAATTATTCAACTTGCATCCAGACACTTTCTTATCATTAGAAACACTGTTTATTTGCTTAAAGCAATCACTTGCACTCTTTTAGCACACAAGTTGTAAGAAAAGTTTCAGTAACCAATGAAAAGCACCATTCCTATTTTAACTATCAAATGGACTCTTCTTCTATTTTAGAAGTGCCATAGAATGTAAGTTTGGAAAAGGCCTGCTCAACAGGCAAGAGCCCTAGTAGGTAATATATGGTTAAAAGCAGACCTAGCCAAAGGAAAAATACTAAAAAAGTCATAGGGGGCAGTTATTCTCTGGGACATGATAGTCTATCCATTTCTCCACCTAAGAGTCGCTTCATCAACAGATACAATGCTATTTTAGACTTTGTTTCGTTGAGCAATGACACCATCAAAGAAGAAATGATCACAGAAAATAACCTGGGTAAACACAAGTAATTTGGTTTAAAGAAAAAAATAAAGCATGCCCTGATAAATTTATTCTTTCATTGATAGGACACATGATTTTCTATGCAGGAGAACTACATCTATAAAGTACTTGATAGTGTGCTGCATGTGAAACTACTCGTTCAGCTGGAGAAGAGGGGGAAGTGGATTCGTTCAGACCATGTACCGAGTAATGCACTGGATCTGTTAACAGGAGAACAAATAGGTGTTTAAGGATATCATTAATCAAGTTTCACAAGGATCAAACTTAGGACTGATCTCGTTTAAATACATTAATGGCCTTGACACAGACATCACTTGCATGCAAAGTTTACATTCAGCACAAGAGCAGGAGACATTTTCCTCAAGGGAAGTCATCATCAATCAGAAGTGACACAGAATGGGGATCCCGATGGGTTATAGTCTTCTTCAGAGCAACTCTAAGCCACCAAGACAATGCAACAGGGAAAAGGCAAATGTGATCTACAGATCCTACTGGAAATGCTTCCCTTTGTTTAACAGGATGCATTACGTCTGCATATAAGGTATTCATGAAAGCATGTGGAGTATTACATGCAGCTGTGGTCAGCTAAATTCAGAACAGGTCTAAGATTATCAGAGGAATGGGAACCTCATGTAAATGACAGAGACAGAGAGAAAATTGATAATGCCTGCTTTAAATAAGTACTGAGGGTAAACACCAATTAGATAAGATACTATTTAATCTACAGGACAAAGCTGCCAGAACCACCAATGAAATAAGCCAGCCATGGAAAAACATAGGCTGGAAATTAGCAGAACATTTTCAACTCAAGGCAGCAGCGAGGTTCTGTGAGCAGCCTCCCAATACTAAATGCAAAACAATCAGCTACTGTTAAAAAAAAAAAACCAACCAAACTTAATTAATTTATGAAAGTCATTATACTGTGTAGATAACCAACAATAACTGGTTCTGTACTGAATGCAGAGGAGGGATTAAAGTAATTTAGGGATTACCATATAGTTACAAGGAAGCACTACACTTTGTGAATTCAGAAGTACATAAAGGTTATGCAGAAATGCAAAAGGAGGACAAAGAGGTCTCAATCTCATACAAATCAAGTTCCTGCACATTTTGTAAAAAACAATGCCTCCACCGCGGAAAAGGTATGAAGAACTCAACCACCACATAGTTGACTTGGCTGGAGCTAGCCAGCTGACCAGCAGCAGTAGGCTGGCAGACTGATCATCATGCAGAAAGTCCTCCCAAGCCACAGAATATGATGCTACCTGCTGTACAGAGAACCATGTCACTGCTGTTTGAAGAATAAGTTAGGAGTCACTGTTGTAAGGAAACAAGACTCTTGGAAAACTAGACTTCAGAACTCAACCTCTTGGAAAATTAGACTTCATGAGTTCTGCTCTTCCAAAATAAAATGTAATAAAAGCCAAAATTAGCCCCTAATACCATGTATAGTTACCAATGCCACTGATGAGGACAGCATGGGCAAGGCAGAAGAGGTAGCTGCAGTACTTGTATCACAGCTTGGCAGTAAGTAATTTCAAAATCTGGGCAAGGTACGCATTTTTAAAATAGCACTAATAAGAACATTGGACTTCATTATCTTAAGTGGTCAAATGAAGAAAATTAAGAACATTATTATTTAAAAATGTGTGAAAACTTTAATGGAATTTTCTTACTTGGCATCACAAACAGAAATCTAAACCAGACAGAAGTAAAATCCAGTCCTCCATCACCAAATCTCCAGGCACGTAAAACGCCTTTAACATAAAGCCATCCCTTGTCCTCCTCCAGTTCCACATCAGTATCAAGTTTTGCTCCAGAGGAAGGGAATCCCATCATCAGAAGCATCCTATCCTACCCAGTCCTACTGCATTCTTGCAAGAGCAAGCTTGTCCTTTGCATGGAGAAAGACAAGGTTGGCTATAAAGGAACGGGAGCCATTTGGTACACCCATGAGCAGACAACCCTTTGGGGCAGGACACGGATTTTGAAATGCATTAGCAACCTTCATTCCAACATTTTCTGACTTCAAAGTGTATCCCATTGCAACATTAAGACACTTAATATAGCTGTATGTAATTTCCAGTTTCTAAAAAAGCAACCAACAAACATGTTAAATTCTAAACTGAATGTACTCATTACATACCCATCACACAAACCTATCTTTGAGCTAATGGAACTACAATGAGCATTTGCTCCTCAACAGACTAGAAACTGGGAAGAGGTAAGGCGTTCTGCTATAAGATGTCACAGATATGCTAAGAGCAGAGAAACAAAAAGACATAATGCCTCTGAATTTCATGTCATGCTTTGTAAGGAGAAAAATCTAGTGAGTACAGTCTCTTCTGACCCTTCCTCCTAAAACACAGCCACTTTCCCTTCCCATCCGACAGTTCTTCACATTCTGTTACTCACTGGTTTATTTTCCCAGCGTCATTCTCCAGTCTTCAAAGCTTTCCATCCTGGTCCAACAGCAGTTTAGCAAGATGCTTCCAAATGCAAGCCCCAAAACTTACACCTCTTCATTCAATTCACACCTCCCTCTTACCCTAGCTTTTGGTCACCCCCACACTCCTACTTCCTTTTATCTCATTTGCAGAGTCAACAGTTCTGGTCCTGGCCAGGGACCCACCTCCTACTCAGTTTCCTTCGTTCCTCAACATACAGAGGTATATTTGGATCAGAGGCACTTCCAAATTCCTGTTAGGTCTGCTCGACTCTTAAGTTTAGTAACAGCTGTTTCAAAGAAAAATTCCTTTGCCACTGTATATCTCACAGTATTTAGCACTACATTAATATTTACCACTACATTTTGTTTAAAAAATAAATCATACAAATACAGAAATTTTAAAATTTGTGTTCTGCACAAATCCAATGCATTTTCATGATTTTTCCCACTAGAAAGAGGACAAAGTAATTATGTAATAGGCTGAAATAAACTAGGCTTAGGAACATGTCGTGGTTTAACCCCAGCCAGTAACTAAGCACCACGCAGCCGCTCACTCACTCCCCCCCCATCCAGTAGGATGGGGGAGAAAATCAGGAAAAGAAGTAAAACTCCTGGGTTGAGATAAGAACGATTTAATAGAACAGAAAAGAAGAGACTAATAATGATAATGATAACACTAATAAAATGACAACAGTAGTAATAAAAGGATTGAAATGTACAAATGATGCACAGGGCAATCGCTCACCACCCGCCGACTGACACCCAGCCAGTCCCCAAGCCGCGAAAAACCCCGCCCCCCCCACTTCCCAGTTCCTAAACTAGATGGGACGTCACATGGTCTGGAATACACTGTTGGCCAGTTTGGGTCAGGTGCCCTGGCTGGGCATGAGAAGCTGAAAAATCCTTGACCGTAGTCTAAACACTACTGAGCAACAACTGAAAACATCAGTGTTATCAACATTCTTCACATACTGAACCCAAAACATAGCACTGTACCAGCTACTGGGAAGACAGTTAACTCTATCCCAGCTGAAACCAGGACAGAACAAAATACCGATTTAAAAAAACAAAAAAGAAACCCCAATCCATTGTATAGTTACTTAAGTACCAGAGACACAAACCAATTCAATAAAGGTATTATATCTTATCAGATACATACAGTAATATTTGTTTTAAAGAAATATTCAAGTACTTCAGTAGAGTCTAGAAATGCACGGAACATGCAGTTGTATTTCTAGTGCCTCAACTTAACAGATGAAATCTTCTCTTTACACAGGCAAAGGACCAAAAATGGGAACCTAAATAGAACAGAGTGAAACACAGTAAAGCTAACAAACATTGCATCTTTCCTAGAAAGAGAAGTTTCTCTCAGAAAAAGACATGGTTGATAGTTTCTCTAGTGCTTTCATATAGTTATTGTATACTGTACTTTTGGTACATACCTGTGGAGCATGCGACAAGAAATGCCAAGCGTGTAGGAGACCTGATACAGCTTAATATTCTTGTCATAGCTGCACATGTCCTCATTTTGCTATTTACCACAAAGAAACCAGAACTATACATTACATATCAATCAGAAAGAGGATACATTTTTTTAATGTTTTAATGAAAATAATGCGAAGTATGGAACTTCACGGCGATGAGGTGGCTAAACCAGAACTATTTCCCCAGATCTACAGCAGTTATAAAATACTACTTAATAATCCTTTACAAAGAAAGCACATACTGAATTTGTGCAAAACTTACATGCTGCAGTTTTCAGAAAAGCACCACACTACAACTGCATTCCATTCATTCAGAAGCAACCCAGATTCAGTACTAGAGAAGCTGAAGGTACTGCTCAATGCAATGATTCATAGTTTCCCTAATAGAAAGATTCAGCAGTTTTCAGTCGAGACCTTTATTCCCTCTCTGAATAAATGATGCCTGAAATTTTTATTCTTGTTCTAATGGAATTTCAATGGCCTTCACTGCAAATCTACTGGAAATTTTCGCATATTAAGTGGAAAAAATTAAATGATGTTAACCACATTTTAATGTGATTAAGGCTGACAGGGTCATTATTTCTGCTAATCACTCAGTTTAAAAAGCTCAAACAAAACTTTGTAACAGCCAACATTTTTTCTGTTTTTCCATATGTCTACTTGAGTTGAGAATTAAAGCCACTACAAAATATGAAACACAGTATATATCATAAAAAGGATATATCAAGAGTATTCTGCAATTTGTACATGTATTTCATTATAATTAATCTCAAGATTAAAAAAAAGAAGGGGAGAGGAAATCAATCTTACAATATGTATACCCCTTTACTACTTGTGTCTTCCTCAAGCAAAAGACAAAATGGAACAAGAGAATACGTATCTCTCTTCCTGTAGCTCCTATTTGCTAGTGAAAAAGAGAAAATACTTCTGCATGTCTTTACTGTGAACCAAAAGGTATGTGTAATCACTGAAAATAATTTCTTAGCAAGTGTCTGTTGGGCTCTGCAGGATGGAGTTCTGCTTGTTACCATTCAGATATGCATAAGCTGGAAAATGGGCACAAAAAAGTGGAACAGAGGCAAGTGACAATGACGAGGAGCGAAGAGTATGTAGTTTTCACAGTGCCTTCTAGTTTCCTCTCGTGAAGGATCAATGACGGAACAGAAAATTAAGGAGACTGCTGCTATGGTCACTGGCGCAGCTCGAGAGGCACAGCCTTACAGCCAGCCCTGCCTGCTCTTGCTCAAAGGTTCACCACCGACAGCAGCACTGAATCCCCATGGAGCAACTCCCCAAGATCAGTAACAGAACACAGAAGTCTTGAGGGTGGCTGAAGAGGGTGGAAGGACTTAAAATTAAAAAAACAGTCCTAAGTTTGTCCCATTTGCACTGCCACAGGAGGGGGGATGCTGTTTGTGGGATTTATTTTTTGTTTCTTTCTGGGTGGGAGGAGGCTGTTCAGAGGTTTTGTTTGGCTTGGGTTTTAGGCTTTTTGCAGGATTAGCATTTTCTGTAAAGACACCACTCTAATACTTATTGCCTGCTTAATAATTAATACCGCCCTCTGTGGATCCTCATTTCTGGAGGACCTGTACCTCTCATAAAACGTGCTCTCTCTCTCTTCACAAACCCAAAACTTACAGATGATTTAAAAAAACGGGGGGGGGGAAGGCATTTTCAGCATCCAAATTCATTTTTCTACAGAAGTAACTGTGTTTATACTTAAGTTACTTTAGAAGAGAATGAAAGTGCAGACAGACTGATTCACGTTGATCATTCCCATCTGGTTTAATAGATACATTTCAACCTTGCTGAATCACTAAAAATAAAAACTGTATTACAACGGCTTCTTGAATTTCAAAAAAAAATTTTTAAAATAGTAAACAAGATCATTACCTTCTTAATCTTCAGGTACATGAAATTTAACTGAAAAATATTCTATTTCCTTCCCATTCCTTGGCAAAGTATCCAATCACATACACAGCGATTTTTAGATCTACTTCATGATTACAACAAAAAATGCTGAGAAAAAAAGATGGTAATTAATCACACACAAGTCTTTTCATGTAAGACTCTACTTCTACCTTCACATCTAGCATGTACCACTAACTCTATTTCAACAGCCAGCAGCTAGTTTTCCTGAAGAACATTTGCTTCCTGCCTGAATATTTTCCATAAAAAGGAAAAAAAAGTCCAACGACTTTAGATCATTTACTATCAAGGAACAAACTACGTTAACATCAGTATCATATTACAGCTGTAGTTTATGATGTTCTCAGAAAGAAACATTATTGGCATTGTTGGACTTTCTAGTTTTAGTGTGAAGCCATGCACTAGTGCATCAACTAACAACCTCAGTGAATTCTTGTGCTCATCTAAGAAGGGACCCTGCTGAATGTCCTAATGCATCTTATTGTGAATCTTCAGCAAATAAAACTTCATGTATGAGCTCATGATGTGCTTTGCTGCTGGAAAGTCACAGGCTCTGTGGGAAGCTTTTTATCTTCCCAGCAGTCAGTTCTCTGAGAACATCAGTGCAGCTACTGTAGTTACCTGTAGATTACTTGTATTTTCTCACATCTGTGTCCAGCAATCTAAACCATGATGATAAAGGGTCATTAGGTTTTGAGTGAGGAAGGGGATGGACTAGACAATTTGCTCTGATAAGCTCCTTGTTGCGAGCGCCGGTTTAGAATGTGAAATGTGGGGTTATGCACATTCTCAACTCAAAAGCCAGTAGTCTCACAGCACCAATTAAAAAAATCATACTCAGACCATCTTAAACTACACAAACACATCTTACCTGAAATTTTTACAATTAATAATATTGCAACAAAATAATTCTGTCATGGTAAGAAGGACATCAACTGTCTATTAGCCACAAAAGAATTCAGGTACAATTACTAAGATAACTGCTGTTTGGAGCACAGCAAAGCAATTTCCCACAGTGGGACTTACAGTTCAATTTACCAGTTGGGCAAATATTTTGCGCTCTGTAGTGGTCTACAGAGTTAACAGTTACCTGTAACATTTGAGCAGTGTTATACTTGGAGAAAACTTTCTTCAACCTAAAGAGGTGTTTCAGCTTTTATCTGTTCCCATGAATACACTTTTTTTCCAACCCTGTTCTAAGAACTACTTTAAGGCTTTCAATTAACATTAAATGTAAATTTATGAAAGAGCCAATGGCTCTATTTTCCCATTCCAAGTTACTCACAATGAGGTATTGTAAGTTATAGGCTACTTGGAAGAGGGATGAGAGTAAGCACAATGTCACCTATAAAATTATGTTAGTCCTCAAGTAACATGATGAGGTGGCAACAGGCTATTTTTCCTTACAGGGTGTTCTTAATTCAGTAAAATAATAAAAAAACCCAGTCACATGAGTTAGACGATACTGTCACAAATGGAGAGACATGTACCCACAAATGGAAGAAGGCTGCATTTTCATATGCAGCAAAACCAGATTATAGCATGAATACAGTATACAGCGAGAATGTTCCGCTGACATGGTCAGTGATAGAGCTGTAATAATCCTTTAAAATATTCATAGTGACATTTAATGTCAAACTCCAGAGAGTATCATGGTATTATGTTAGGCAATAGACAAATACATGGAAAGACAAAGGAGCCATTGAATATTTCTTGGTCAACATACAAGTTGTCACAAGAAATCCAGAGACTTAAGAGGATGAAGAATGTAACTACTACACTTCCCTCTTCTCAAAATTAAAGATTAAAATCATTACCACTCAAACACTAACTCATCAGCTTAGATAGTTCAAAAGGGTTTTTCTCCATTGCCCTTGCAGAGATGATGATATCCTGCTATGTTGCTTCTGAGTCTTAATTTCAAGTCAGTGAAGAAAAACAGAAGACTGATATTTTACACAAAAAATTAGGTCTATTTCCAAAGTAGAATAATAGTAACAATGCATGCTCATAATGGATTTTCCACCAAGATTCAAAGACAGCATTTGAAAAAGAGTTTTTTTAATTTTATCAAGTCACTTCTACTTTACACATATACATCTCCCGGTTCTGACTTCTGCAAGAGGACTAGCTACATACACCACACTTTTTTTGTGTTTTTGGTTTGGTTTTTTTTATTACTACATGGCCTTTAATGAAAATGCAACATTTTGAGAACTAACATTAACAGTCTGCATCATCAGAGAAAATGAATCCTCAATAATTATTCATACACCAAGTAACTGTAAACCCAAATCATTTCAGAAGACCTGAATGTGTCAAGAACTTTGACAATTATGACTGGAGCCAGAAAACTGTAGCACTGCAGAATTTCTTATGAATTTTTCTAGTTACTTTTTATAAATGCTGTCCTAGATGACAGCTTAATGTGTACCACATGCAATATTTATTCTTCTTCAGTGTCAGACTGTCTAGCCATCCAAGGGAATACAAAGAATGTCACTTACTAGGATAAAAGCACAAGGAAGGTAATCAAGGACATATGTAACATCAGCCAATCATGCCCTATTTCAACATCCTATTCCATTCATAACAGTTCAACAATTATTTGCTTACTGATAACTTGCTTTCAGGCTGTTTGTGTTCCCCATAATGGTGGTTTGCATTTATTTTGCTCTTTAGAATTGGACACTTGCTGTGCCATGCATGTTTGTCAAAACTTTATATCTTCTGTCAGAAACAGCTTTAGCATATCAAATCATTTCTGTTTGTCAGAAATCACTAATAGAACAATCTAGTTACCTCCTATGTCAATAGGGTACTAAAATAACTAGAAATCAGAAACAAAAGGCTATCACACAACCACACACTACTGCAAGACAGGCACCTAAAACCACGTTTCTGTTTAATAAACTTTGAGCATATAGCTACATCTTTATGGAAAAACCAATACAGAAATTAGACTTTGACCAGAATGGAAAGATATTTCAGAAATATACTGCCTAAGCACAAAGACATTAACCTTGCTTTTTTAAGCTTGAATAACTAAATTCCTTACCAGTCCTCCGTGTCCCTTTACCTTTTTTTTTTTTTTTTTAATTTATTTTACCAAACACCTATACGGAATACTTGCAGACATCTTGTCTGCTGATTCCAATCTATCTGATGGATCGAGTTATGAAAAAGCATTAATTCACAAAGACAAGTAAAGACAAGCAGATAGAGGGAGCCAAAGACAAACATTTACCCTCCATAAAGTTATTTTTAAATAATAATAATAATAATAATAATAATAATAATAATAATAATAATACTTATTATTGTTATTATTTAAAAATCCTATGGGAAACTGAATACGCATGTACATGCACACACACTTCATTCATCTGAGTATCCTGGAACATAAAGATTTTATTAAATAAAAACAGGTATGGATTTAACGAGCCTCTGAAATAAAACATAAGCTGGAAGAACCATCACATGTTTTAGATCGACAACATTGTGCAGGTTTTCAATGTATTAGGTGCAAGATTTTTTTTTTTTTTTTTTAAATAAAAGCCGTTTGTTTGGATTTAAATACATTTTCACTTCAGAAGTGTAACACTGTGCCAGAGCATGAGAAGAGCAAGACTTGATATACAGTGAATCTGATTAATGCATTTTCATTGTTCAACTCAATGAAGTACAAAACTAGCACATGCACTTAACTCTCTTTCAAATATTTATCTTCTAAACATCTCTTCAGGCTTTAGAAACTACTGCCAGAGCAAATCCCAAACATTATTTTATTTAACTTCTCTCCAAATTAACAATAATTAATGTCAAGCATTGGTCATAAAGGATAGTAAGATACCCATACCAAATGTCTCATCTGACAGTTCTTCCATTAAACATATATAACCTATGAACTTTCCTCTCCAATCTAAACATGAAGCAGCATCTATTCTTGGTTTCAAAACAAGGATACATATTTCTATTCATTGTAAAACTAGTGACTATCAATATTTGAACATTAGTCATTAGTATCAGTCATTAGAAGTAACTCAAGTTGTGAAAATAAAATACTCTGCCAAAACTTTAGAAGGTAAGTGATCTTTCTTGGGAAAAACAAGCAGTTAAATGAAATCTATTTCCATATACTTAATACATAAAATTGAGCTGTAAATAACTATAAAATTAAAAGGAAAACTATTTTTAAAACCCAAACAAATAAAACGCATCACATTTTCAAAATAATCATCAATGAAAAATGCGTCTGTCAATTGTGAAACAAAGAATTTACTTCAGAGCAAAAGTAAACTTGAAAAATGGGTACCAAAGCCATTGCAGCCTGTATTGCCAATAGTATAAAAGAATCTTCCTTCTTAAACATTATTTTTCTATTTATAATAAATGATGTTTTGATTGGCTGATGTTTCCATTTAGCCCCTATTTGTAGAAAACAGAACAATAATCCATAAAATATTCCCCCAGAGAATGGAGATGCTGCAGGCCATTCATGAAGAACAATTTCAAGATGAGTATTGGTCCCAGACCCCATAAATATCTCAAATATTAACTGCAGTAAGATAAAGAACAGTAGGTGAAATAAAATTAACTTCAACTATGAGAACTTAAAGAGATTAACAGAAGTCTGTAGCATGTGATAGTAAGACATGTTTCAAGACATGATCCAGACAGACAAATTCAATAAGCAGAATTTGAGGTACATACATGTACTTGTTTGCAAATCAGATACACCAATACTGAGTAACAGATTATGAAAGGAAAGTTACTTACTAATTTGGACATTGTTTAAGAGATACTGCTATAGTGATACTGATTGCAATGCCCAATCCAAATTTCCCCATACAGATGTTATTCCAAAAGGAATACAAGTAATTCTCTTGTTATTTCAGAATAGGAGACAATATTATCAGGGGGGATTTTTGCTTAAAAAAATTCTAAAATGAAAGCTCGCCTGCCAGTTATTACAACTGTTGATGTGTCTACCCTTAGAATGAAAGACTGTCTTTCCTCTCAGAAAACACCGGTTACAAGCAGCAATGAGGTATCAGATCCTAACACAGAGAAGGAGCTACTCACATTGCTCCCACCGCACCAAGTGAGACCACAGCCACTCACCCCTCTACAGTCACTCAACTGCCTTCCTCTCCGCCTTCCAAATTCTCAATAGGACCCCCACAAAAATAACTGGTGGTTTTTAAATGACATGTCAGATATAGGAATAAGGACCCAACAGATGTTAAAAGCTGGGGACATTTACCCATAGTAACTATTTTCCCCTTGATTTGAAAGACTTAATTTATTTGCTATATGGACTATGCACAACTTCTGTTTCTATGTTGTCTAGTTGACAAAGGCTAAAAATGCTCATTCATTCTGAAAGGCACAGGGCTCAATAAATTAATAATAGTAAGTAATAATAAATAACATACGATAACTTATGAATAAACAACTGCTATCAAGAATAATAATCTCTTGTACAATTATCTATCAGCCAATTTGTAGAGCAAGAAAGGGCAAATATCCCCTTTATTTTAAATAAATAAATAAATAAATCCTACTGTCTAGGATGAGACCTGCTCATTAATGGGACAAATTCAAGCTATTCTTTGAGCTCATAAACCAAACCATGGCATATGTAGATCAGTCTCTACCCCTCTTTCCCTGCCAAAATTCTCCTGAGGTTCAAGTATGCAGAAAAAGGTAACTTGATTCAGCTGCAGCACATTAGCAGATAGCATTTTAACTGCAATGAGAGAAGTGTAACTGGACCTTTGCAAGTTGCATCACAAAGGAGAGAGAAAATATTTTTATAAGTCAACAATAAACAGAAAAATGCAGCAGAACAGAGCTCATCATCTCCAAGTAGATTTGGACACTCATTTTCAATCAAAGAATAATCTTTATCTCTGGGAAATTTAATTGAGTACACTATTTCACCTTACTTCCTTCTCTTTCTCTCATCAATATTATTACACCCAAAAATCACTGCAGTGAAGGTGGCTGTGCTTGTAACAGGCATGACACAAAAGAGTAAGGAAACAAAGTGTTCTATTTCTTCATTAGTAACAATATTTCTCATCAGGAAGTTGAAATGTGAAAGGGATTTTGACACAAACATCTACAGGCTTACATGCACAGTCAAACTGCTTTACTCTGAAATGAGTAAGAGTGAAATCACTACTGAACTATTTACCATTGGAAGTAGGATTCGAAATCTGCATTTGAGGTAACGATACTGTAGAGAGATGACAGCACTGATACGGTGGTTATTTCCCTAGTCTCCTCCAAAATCCCTGAGGACCTGTTGATCGGGTTGCATTGATGATCCTCAGGACTAACAACCCTGAACTGCAACATACTGTAAATTACAGAATCTGGTCCTCAATATAAAACCTGGGTTCCTAAATTGTTTACCCTTCCCCTTTCTTCCATTCTGTAACAAAGACAAGAGAGAAAAACATTGTTTCTCCTTCGCTTTTTCCATTTCAGTGTTTAAGACTTCACGGGCTTGGAGTATTATGAGAGAGAGATGCCTATTCTCCTAAATAGAAGCTAGTCTGAATCTAAAAACATAAGCCATAAAAAGCAAGATGAGACATTCTGAAGCTTAAAATCTCACTTTAGAGTATCAAAAAAGATATCAAGCTACTGAAAATTCCCAAACTCATTTAGTTGCCAGTAAAACTAATGTAGTAAAACGATATGAAACCATACATTGTCAAAAGCTATGCTCTAACCTACAATAAATAAGAGGCAAGCACTCTAAAGAAGAATTGATTCAAAGAACTAGAAGTCTGCATTCACGCAAGCAAGCAGACATTGCTTAGCCAGCAAAGTCTGTGACAGCAGCGTTCGCTGAAGGACCACAGCTACATACAACATACACTTAAATCACTCCAAGCACATTTGGAAAGCCTTTGAAAAAGAGGACTGACAGAACACATAGTTTCTTTGCAGACATCATTCAGGAAATAAATCGCTGATACAATTCCAGAAAAATATATGCAATTACTAGACAATATCAATATTTTTATTGGATAAATTGATTGTAAAGTAGAGAACATTTCCCAAAAACATTTTGTCTATGATTTCACCAGCACCAACACTTTTAGGGAAATACTAAGGAAAACTGGGGCATAAAGCACAAGCTTTCCAAACAGTGGAAAGTAAGTAGCAGAAAATCGAAGTAAGCGCTTTACACACTGTGCTGGGAAGAAAGAAGAGCAGTTATTTATTAGTCTCTGCTTTCTCCATATCCACTATGCAGTAACGAAATCTATACTCAGACACCTCTCTGCATCTCAGGTTTGTTTCTGAGCAGTTTAAGCATTCTTCAGTTTTTTAAACAGACTGAAGTTTGAAAAGGATGTCGTACCTTATGATGCATCCAGACTTAGGAACATGTCCACTGCAATGGTTTTGCAACCAAGTTTACAACATTGTCTCTGACAACGTCACCACATAACCATTTTTCTGTGGAAGTCCCTCTCTTCACCGCTCATGTTATCTACACATCGAATGCAGCAAAGTCGTGTAATTAATCTAGTGCCACATTATTCTCTCCCCTAGTACTATATACCTTAAGTAGTATGTGTTTATAAAGTTGACAAAAATATTTATTGAAAAGTCCCAATTCCAACCAAGATCAGGAAGAAACAAAGTTTCTGAAGTATTCACACAGTATATACAAATAAAGATGCCCCTTCTTACCCTGCACAGGTTGAGGCAACTTTATAAGTGGTTAAGTTTTTGCTTGGTGAAAGCTAGCATCTCTTGCTTGAGGTTTTGCCTACGAAAATCCAAGTGTTTAAACAAAATATTATACAAATTACTTGATTCTCCGGACTGCCACGGCAGATTAAAAAAGGTATCATTAGAAGGTAGCAATTCATAAGACTACACAAGCTGACTATAAAAACTGGTGGAGCATCCAAACTCAAAGCTGCTGCGGTTGTTCAATGTCACAACTGCACCCACTGAATTGTGTATAAACAGCTCAGAAATTATGGTGATGACAGCGGAAAAAGAATAAGCACACCATGAAAAGCATCTGGAGAGAGAAGAAGAAAAGGAACAGAAGATGGGAAGCAAAGCCGAATTGTTCAAAAGGAGCTTTGGTATGACATGCAGCTGGTAAGACAGGGATCATACACACAGCAATGAAGTTGAAAAGTTACTCATAGCTGCTTTCACTCAGCACAGCCTTACTGATATGAAGTGTTAATAGGTAGTTCTTTTGCGTTACTCTGATAGTATAACCAGCGTGATGCACACGGATGCTCTCAGAGAACACAGGAGGCTCGCCGGGGTACGGCTGTGTTGGGCTGGTGTTTGGTGCTGTGGTAGGCCGGGCTGTCACCTATCACTCACAGCATTGCAGAAACTGTTCTTCATTACTCTGGTCATCCTGCTCTCTACAGTCTGCAGCCTCTGAGGAGTTGCAAGAATAGCTTGAAGCTACCTTTATCTGCCCAGGACAGGCCTTCCCAAAAACCAGGAGGTGCCCCTCCGCACCCCCCCTCCCCCGCACCTTTTACCAGTTTCAAAATTCCGTGTATCCTAAGTAAATTACTGAGGCCTTATTTCCTGACTTTGCAACCTACACTGTAGCTATTTATAAGTGCCATGTTGTAACCAGGTGGACTGAAATTTTTGAAAACAGCTTCACCATACAGCATTGCCCATTTTTAAAACATCCCAGAAACATTTTATTTGAAAAATTTTACTGTCCTAATGCTTAGGAGCCAAGACTTTACGTTTGGCACAGAGCAACTCAGTATCAGAGATAAACCATTGCACTTGCGCGAAAGTCCATCCAAATCAGAAATTCATGTCCTCAGTAGCAAAACTGCTCAAATTTAACACTGCAGAGTTGCAGCAATTTAATCTCTTTCTGTAATCCACAGCACCTGCATGCAAGCAGAGCACTGGAGTGAAGCTAGACTTTTCCTGGAAGGTGTTTTCGTGTCTGGGGCGAGGTTACACACCAGAGCTGAGAGCAGGGACCCGTCTTCCCCATGCGTAGAGACATGTCCCCAACACCTGCTGTTACCCAAACAATATGCATTCACATTCAAACGGATGGGGGACTCTAGAGGGGGAAGCAAAGGAAAGGAAAGCAAAGCAAAGCAGGAAGTCTGGTGAAAGAAATCATCCAGACCAGAGGACTGGACTGGAACTAAGCCAGCAAGAATGGGATGAAATCAGAGAAAAGGGAGAGACAATCTGGCAAAGACCCACAGAGAACAAATAAGTCAGCTAGGAAAGGGTTGGGGAAAAAAGTTTGGGATAGACAGAACAACTCAATGAAAAGTCACTGGAATTGGTAAGACAAAAGACTACAAGAAGTCAACAGGCAATGTCAGGCAATGGTGCTGGAAAGAAAAGAGATTGCCATTAGGTTGATGGATGACAAATTAATTTGTATTCATTAATTAATTTGTGTAAGACATAATAAAGAATAACTGTTTTTTAAGCAAACAGCATGCACTATCCCCTACTATAGTAGGTAAGCGCTCTGTGGAAAACATATGCCATCGTCTAGTTAGAGCAACCTGAGCTGTAAGGTACTCTCTCTCAATCAGGCACTAAAGGTGCAACAGGACACCTAAATTCTGGATCTTGTTAACTTCGAGTATCTGACTTCGCAACTTGTGTGTGCAAAACTCCATTTATACACAGATAATATAAATAAATGTTTTAAAAACATTTCAGTTGGGAGGCAGGGACAAGAAGTGCAACATATTTTAAAAAAATCATTGATTTTCCAAGTCTGTCAGCACAGAAGATAGCCTTAAAATCATTAAGTGGCTATGTCAAGAAAACATCTCAATACCACGGTGGCATTACAACTTATAATTATGATTTAAAGAATTCTACATCAAATGCATTTTCAAATATATTTATAAGAATAAAATTTACCTGCGTAAATATCCATGACTATATGACCTACAGTATATTTAAATATACACTTACTGTAATTCAGAAAAATAAATGTAATTCAGAAGCTGAAGGCAGTGAAACCTGCATCCTGCCCTCACTTGGGTATCTTGCTACATGACTAATATGCTGGTATTTGCAAGTAACTGTTTGCTCTAAGTGATGTAATTTTGTTTGTCTTTGCACTGCAAAGGTTCATTAACAGCAGCATCCCTCCTTTTAGAAGAGGAATGACTTTTAGGTATTGGGTCCCAATGGGAATTTTTTTGGTTTTAGCAAAATTTGCAAAGTTAACCTATTTCAGGCTTAAAAGGGAAAAAGGGTGAAAGGTGAAAAGGGCTGAAACTTGGACGGTGAAAGGAGATTGTGTTTCCATGGGACTAAGATGGAGATATTTCACACTTTTATTGAGTCACCGTATTTCTAGTTGTAAAAGAGATGGAGATGGCCTGCAGCTGTTCTTTCCCTTAACTTTACTTCCTGTGAATTTATTTACTAAGATTCTTAAATATCCATATCCTTATACTGCCTGTTAAATCATGTTTTGCTTCAAGGCATGTCACGTTAATATTACCATTTCCATTATTCTTTATTTCTTTTGGTTTTTAAAATGTCTTTTTGAAAGGTCTCAAATCAAAATGCAGGTAAAATGCTAAGGAAGAACTTCCATTCTAATTTTTTTTTACATAGAGGTCAAATATTTATTGCTAACCAATTTAAGAAGAGTGTACAAAAACAGTATCTCCAAGACTTCTCCAAAATCAGCCATTATTTAAGGGTGGAAGGGGAGGTTTGGGAGCATAGGGGGTTTTTGCTGTTGAGTTTCTTTTAAGTTTTCTTTTCTTGTTTTTAACAGGCATACTAAAGCCATGAAAACCTTCTGGATAGCACTTCTCTTGTCACCATCCTCTTGCTCTGCCAGCACATAACATTGCCTTGCCCTTTTGCTAAGACAGTGAACACACAACTATTAGATCTATTCTACTACTGGGCACGTACCCACGGAAATATAACCAAGAACAAGAAGTCTCCATTTACCACCAGATAACAACTTTCCTAACTAGTTTAAAAGTGAAAGGCTGAGTGAAGCACATTAATTCATACTCAAGACTATTGAGTCTTCCTTGTACTTTACCCTTGATATTTCTTTCTTCATGTCAAATTCCGCTCCCTTCCCCGGCTTTTTTTTTTTTAATATTTGGAACATCTGAAGCAATATGGAAAAGATGAATAGAAAAGGATTATTCACTCTCATACTACAAGATCTAAGGAGCATCAAATGAAATTATGATGTGGCAGATCCAAAACAAGCATAAGGAAGTACTTCTCCATATAGCACATAGTTAAACTGTGGAAGTCCCTGCTCCAGGATATTAGGATGCCAAAAGTATACTTAAGTTCAAAAGGTCAATGGCTAAATTCGTAGAATGAAAATCAGTGAAAAATTATTAACCACAAGTATATCATATCTGGCTTAGTCGGTTCTACAATAACAGATTGCAAGAAGCTGGATGCATACACTCTGTTTGCTTAATCTGTTCCTATAATCTTCCCTGGACATCTGTTAGTGGCCTGTCAGAAACATGATACCAGAAAAGACAGACCTTTCATCTGACCTAATTACGCCTCTCCTAGCTTAAGAACATTAAAAATGCTATAAAAATTAACAGGGAAAAGGTTATTTATTATTACATATATGCCACCCTTCTAAATACACAGGAATAAGGTACTTCAAGAGAGGTACCCTATCCCATCAACACCCAACTTATTTTTGTTAACAGAACATCTACCATAACATTTTGAGAAACAACCTCTTGAAAATAACATTAACACATTTGGATACTCAAAAGTCTGAATTATATTAGAGAAAGCAATGTTCAAAAACCTGTATCAAGTTTCAGATGACTTAGTTACGATGCTATAGATACTAGAAAAATCTTTAGCAGCATAGCCAGCTCTTGCATAGGATGAAAAAATTCACTTGTTTAGACCTGAGAAGCTGAGTCAAATGATCAGTCTATGCAGCTTTGACACATACAGTACTCCTGGTGCTCACTGTAAAGTGTAAGTCCAAAATACTGAACAGAACAGTATGCTACGCATGGTCCACTACATATGCTTATCAATTAGCTCGATATATTTCATAATTGGAATCCATATTATGACCCGCTAAAAGCACCCTCTTCAGCAAGACTAAAATGTAAACCTTTAATTAGATGAAGGGCTGATAAATCTCATGTCCTGGATTTATGTGACATCCTGTGACTCAGAAAGCAGCCTTAACTGAAAATTAATAGGCTTATTTAGAATACTTTCATGGTAAAACTCGAATACACGCATACCATGTTAAGGTACTAGATCCATATAAAAACCATTAGGAATTAGTAAATGAACAGCTTAAGTATTCGTTTAGAGCAGAGCAATATGTAGTAAGAATGGTTTCAGTGGATTCCCCCATACAACATCATGATTACTGTCATCTGATCATAACACAAGTGCGACTAACACAGCTGCCATGTCAGCTTCTCTTCAGGGGCTAGGTCTTAATCATAAATCAACTGAATGACTAATTCAACATTGTTAAAACCAGCAAGTAACTGCTTGGAGCCATTCCAGTTTTTACATCTTTCAAAAGGTCAATACACCTACTCAAACACACAATAGTCCTATCTTTCACAGTGTTTTCTTCTTTTCTTGGATTGAAAAATAACATGTTAGCACTTAAATGTAAGTGTGTTTTAACTAACAATTAAAATGTTCATTAATTCTGAAAGAGTGACCCAGTAAAACAAAGACAATTTTAGTTTTCCTCTCTATCCACAATCAAAAAGCCTCTCCTCGCCTTTGCTGTTTTAAACACTTTTATAGTTGTAAAAGTATTACGAAAGCATTTTACTGCCGAGCGTTTCCTGCATTAACCTTACTTTTGTTACAGTAATATTATGAATTAAGCTCAGAAATAAACTTTTTCAAGTTGAACAACTAGTCTAAATGTGGCTTGCATTTCAAATATGAACCTCTACCCCTCAAAATAATAACAAAAATCACAAACTAAGTGGCATCTAACAGTAAAATATATTCTAATCATTTACATCTGCTTGCATCACACAAATGACAGAAGCCTACCATTAGCATCCTTCATAGAAAACATTTTTTCTACTCTTAAATATAAAAGCTATGTTGCATAAACAGAGGATTTAAAGCTGTGGCAGAGTGGCCGAATGAAAGAAAATGGCAATCTTTCTGGTTCTAGTAGATGCCTTTCCCTATCACACAATGTTTCCCACTCATAAATACATGACAAATACTTCCTCAATCATTTTTTACGAGCAGGGATGCACAGGGGGTAGTCAATGGCTAGCTTGAGGGAAAATAGGAACAGCAGGAGGCAGAAACTGTACTGAAAATGGCTATGTGGTAAATTCTCTTCTGGAACATCACTCAGCTACCCAGGCTTTGATCTTTCAGCTACAATTACACTCACATCCATGAGATCTGGATATACTTTTTAAAAACTAAATCATTAATTGTAATAGAAACAGTTAAACCATTTCATTATATGACTCCTCTACTCAAACATCTGACTTTTTACAAATTAAAAATTGCAATTTATACAAAGATTTGCTTTCAATTGGGTTTAACTATGTCATCATCACAACTAGTCTCACAAAAAACATGGGGTGACTGGCGACAGCTAAATCACAGACTGGCGTCTCCTAAGTAGTCTGTCTACCATTAGGGTCTGGGAAACGGTATTTACTGTACAATTAGAGCCAGGGAGCTCTACCTGTAATCATCCAAATACAGGTGCGAGGATCCTTTTTTGGACAGGGAAACCAACTCATCCATTTTCACATAAACTTCCACGTCTGTACTGTTATAGCAAGCTTTAGGAAATCTCACCACTCGTCAGATGATATTTTTTTCAAAGTACAATAACAGAGCAAATACTACTATTCTGATTTTAAAGACTTCCTTGGCTAGAACCACTTTTAATGTTTAAATCGTCATACCCAAAAAACATTCAAAGGAGGAACAAATTAATTTAAAATTGTAAAATTTGGCAAAATATGAAAAGCTTACATTATTACACTGGTTACCAAGCTTATCCCAAAGTCTGTGTTTTGCGATGAGAGGGTTTCCTATCAAATAGGTTAAATTTTGTTCTTCAATACTAACACAAAATGTCTTGGAGTATCAAAAGGACAGTTTTAGTTGCAGTAATTTCACAGAATTTATTCTAATGATTTATTGGAGTTAACCATCTGACATTAATTATTGTTTTGGCTTCCAGTCTATGAATGTTTATTTTTCAGTTTAAAGCCTTCTCACTCTTTGATATCATATGGAAATGAGAATTTTTAATGGAAAATTGAAACCATGTGCATCTAAGTACTTAATGAAGTACAGGGAGGAACAGAGGGTGTACTTTAGGAGAATTCAGATATTCCGCTTTAGATACTTTTGATTTGTTTGGATGAGCTACACGCATATATCTGTTCACAAACATACGTTTATACATCTTCAAAGTATCTCACAAGTACAGCATTTAAGGACCTGAATACTAAGAAAAGGTTTGTTGTTTAGTTGGGTTTTTTAAGCTAAATATACAGCTATAGATTTTTTCTTCATTGTATACTACTTAGTCTGTTCCCTCCTCCACAAACAAAGTATTCATCCCACCTAGAGGTTCTAGTGACATGCTAAATGCTGTACTTCTCAACAGCAGATTCCCACCATATGCCTACCATGTTAGGACTGGATCCTCATGCAGTTCACTGAATGTCTGATAGATTGATTTCATAACCATCATGTACTTAAGTCATAATATTGATGTCAGGAATACTTGAGTAAAACCTGTGCTGTTCATGGCATTAAAGCTCATCAAAACAGGCCTGTAAACCATAAGCAAAGTGCAAGCAGTGGCAAGGAAGCCAGGCACCCAACTGCAAACAGAAGAGTACTGTTAAAATGGGCAATTTTGCCACAGTTTGAAAGATTTCTGTGCAACTCGCACAGCTTTAGTCCTCCGACATTCAATTCATTCCTTTGGAATGAAAAAGATGTTGTTCAGACAATCAGCATTATATAACATGATAAAACCATATGTTTATTTAAATCAGTACTTCTAAATCAAATATCTTTTCTTCACAGTTAATGGATTCATGTAAAAATATAGGGAAGGAAAGCATATTCTTTTCTATTCTGCGCTTTCATTCAGGGTTTCGCCATATGCATTGTACTCAAGCAGCAGGTCAATGGGAGTGTAACAAGTAACGGAAGTGCAACATTAGTTTTTATTCCTATTTTAATTAATATCCTTAGTGATCTTAATGTGCAAGGAATTATTTACCATTGAAATGTGGAATAGAAGCATAAACTTAGATATTTAACCTGCACACACTCACCACTTGTTTTTCTTTCTAATGTAGTCTTTTTCAGAGAGGTTAACCAAGTAGATCATCGGTTTTGAAGTAAAAAACAAATGTTTGTTCAAAACATCAATCTAGAAGTGAAAATATAGGAGAAGAATTTTAAAAAGAAGTTATACCAACTTGAGTTAATTTTATGACCATCTTCCTCATGGCATGTCTGAGACGGCAACATGATTAAAGTGTAATATATAGACCACTGATAAACACAGAATTGGCTGATAAATTTAATGTTCAATACACTATAAATATGAAATCTAAAAGAAAAACCTTTAAAAAAAGACAGTAACAGGTAGCAAAATCAGAAGTCAATTCATGGGATAGTATTTACAGCCTACCTCTTTGTCATTCCAATCATGATAGAAGCGGACAGCTTTCTTTTCATCTATTACCCATGTCTTGATTTTGCACATTACGTCCTACGCAAGAGCAAGAAAAAACAAAGTCAAAAACTCAGCTGGATATCGACCATTCTCTTCCACAAACAAGGCGTGTCTACATTAAGTTTCAAGACATACACAAATTAAAAATTAGATAACACCGTTTAAAAACAAATTTTTACTCTCCCAGAAAAATAGAAATTGCTGCTTTAAAAGTCACTAAAGAGCAGTATCAATTATTAAAGCGATACAAGTCGCATAATGAGGAAGTTAAAATATACAATACTCAAGTATCACCTCTCGCCGCCACGAAAATTAGCAGAGCTCATAAAACATATGTAAAAATCAGTACATTTTAGATTGCTTTTCAAACTCAGTAAGACGCGACATTTCAGCATCCAGCAGGAGAGACCACGTACAATATAAACATGCCATTAAGAAAAGGGAATGGGAGGGAAAAAACACGGCAAATATCTTTTTTTTTTAAATTGTGAGCAAAAGAAATTGAGCCTATTATTGATGATCCACCCTTCAAGAAATTAATTCAAATGGCCAAAGCCCTTTTTATTCCGCATTAATTTTTCGCCAACACCTTCTCCCTCCCCCCCAAAATGAAACCTGCCAAAGCCTCCATTACACAATGGCAAGAGCCTTGCACTGGTGACCTCCAACCAGCTGCATTCACTTTCAGAACATCTCTCTCGGCAGGAAATCTAAAGGCCTTTTAGTTAGCAAGCTAGTGTGCATTCAGAAGGAGTAACTGCAGGAAGAGCCCAATGTGCTTTGTTTCTCTGGCCTTTCTTCACAGAAAGATTAATCATCTGTGAAATGGAAACGGCAAACAGCAAGTGACACAAACTGAACCCTTCAAGCCTTTCCTCATCAGTTTTGTGGTCATGAATCCGAAAGCTGCGTGTGGCACGGTTCTCCTTACAGGCAGGTGTTAATAAAAGGCTCTTGGGTCTGAAAGGTCAAACTCGGCTCTTCTAGGAGTAGTACATTTTAGAGTCGCCTATTTTTTGTTGTAGATAATTTATGATCATGCTTTAAATAATGCATTTTTAGGTTATAATTGACGCAACTGAGAATTAAGATCTTGAAAATACAAGGAAACATTCCTTTAACAGTTGAGCACACAACATTTTTTGCACTTAATGCTATGCGGCTGAAGTACATTTGTAAACAACTGCAAATAACATCAGTATTTACTACAGTCTTTCCTAGCCTTGCAGTTGCTTTAGTTGGGGGGGGAGAAGAGAAAAAAAAAAAAGAAAGAAAGAAAAAAAGAAAAAGCTCTTCTAAATCTTCAGATCCTGATTTGAAACCCTCCAGGAACAGGACTCCCCACAGATTTTAACAAGGAAGGGGCAAGCTAAAACTTTTAATGAAATCTAACATGTTCTGCCTAAGAATAATCACTTTTACTCTCCTATAACTGAATTTCACTCATAAATGTTTAAAAGTGGCTAATATAACACCATTTCCTACAAGGAGAAGATCAAAGTGCTATATTACAAATGCATTATGATTAAAAAAGCACTGTGCAGCTTTGCTATTAACTGTTCTTTAAACCCTAAAAGGCTTCCCATAGATCTCACTTGGCACTGCATATACAACCTTTGACAAGTAATGTAGACCATTTTTATTCATTGCCTAAAATTGTAGGCAATTATGTGCGTCACACTGGCCACCTGCAAATTCTGAATGCCTGCTCCAGTTGTCAGAGCAAAAAAACTAATGTCGGAGGGGATTAATCTAGGGGGAGAGAGTCCTCTTTAATGGCTCCAGCAGGTGAAATGGCCCAGCTGGTTACTATGATGAGTGGCCAGAACAGCTTATGTAGAGACATGCAACAAGATTACACATAAAGAAGAAAACAGTGGTACCATCTTATCTTTAACCCTATGTGCTTTTTATTTTTTTAATTAGTATAAACAAGATAAGGGAAGCAATTCTACCAATAGGTACTTTTCATTTAAGATCTTTATCCTCAGCTTTTGTTCAAATAGATATATAAAAATCAACACAATCTCCAAGATTCCTGTTCAGCAGTGAAGGAATTCTGATTACACACTATTTCGGGTTTTATACTAATTCTGTAGGCACGTACCACGTGGCTTTTGGCACTACAATTCCCCCCCAATAACAACACATTATTGCATATAATTGGAGTCGATAAAAAATTGACAGAAAAAAATTATAGCACAAGTTATCAAAGCCAATCTTTTAGGCTTAAGCAGTAACGAGATGGTTTTTAAGCACATTGTAAGGGTAGCTACATGACGCGGAACCTCCAGAAAATTTCAAGCATCAACGCAGCAAATAAAGTTTGCCCTTCCTAAAGAGCACTACCTAAGCACATAGTTGACAATCAGAACTTCTCTTCCACATTCACCTGCTACCTACGGTGACGCATCAAAACCCATTTTGGCACAGACCTAATTTTTCAGAGTTCTCATTTAGGTACCTGACTTGATGCTGTTTGCAACTATTGTTCTAAGGGAGTAATTACACACCTAACTTCCACAGGGAAGGCTGACCAACAACTGCATATGCTGGGGAGAACCGACAGCTGTATACTTGCAATTTTATTTTGGTTTTACAGAGAAGGTGGCAAAGTATTGGAAAACTTTCTTTAGATAAAAGGATGGAAACTTATAAGCAAACACAGCATTTATGTCTGAAGCTGGTGAGGCAGTAAGACACAAAGAAAAAATTTGGAAATAATTATTCAAAGTAAAATTTTCTTTGATGGACTATCTGGGCAGTCACACCACGCAGAATGTAAGGCAGACAGTCCAGAAATGAAAAAAGGGACAGATTCCCCTGCATCAAGGGTGGTGTCCCATTTAAATGAGATTTAATATGATCCCCTAACAAGAAATCATTAAATGCTAATGACAATATGAAGAAACACAACTATTTCCACATATTTTTTTTTTCACTCAGCTGCTCCAATACTGTAAACACACACACACAAAAAGGAAAAAGCACATTTTCAGGTTATATCTCACGTAGCACCATTTTTAGTTTTATTAATTGCTTCTGTTTAGGCCTGGTGAAAGAGTATGAACTGACCTTTTTATCTTCACTATCACTGTAACAGTCATTTAAACACATTTAATCACTACTCTAGTTAACTCCGAGATGCTTAATAACAGAATACAGACCAATGATCCACTTTGTTTCATTAGATCTGTCCTCCCCAGTTGCACACTTGGAGGTCAATCTGTCACCGGCAGAATGATCCACTTCTCCTTGTTTGATGAGGGGGGTATTCTTGTTCTGGTTTTCAGCTACCAACATTATAGCAAGCACCATTTAAAAAGCCACCCAAAACCCCTCCAAAATCCAATTTACTTACAGTTGTCAAGGCATATGAAATATAGCAAACTTCATGAATATCACACATCACTGTTTTAAACATCAGTTCATTTCTGACTATATCCTTGGCAATATATTTAGCACATGTGAATACTTAGTATATTTAGCCATACGCCATACAGCGATTTTAATTTATGTCCTGGTCTCATTTTCCAAAGGCAGCAAGTAGTCAACCCACAAATGCTAAGCAGGACTTTAGCAATAAGTCCCAATAGTATAAAAAACTATAAAGAAATACATTTAAATTGCATTTAGGAGATTTATCAAGACATGCTCATGAGACACTACTGCATAGAAAAATGTGCATACATTAATAAACTCTCTGGATGGATGATAGTAATAATGTGTGCCAATGCCAAATTCTTCTTACAGCATGAGGGACTAAACTGAAGCTTGGAAAACTCACTTGCCTACTTGGCATCAGAGAATTGTGAGTTTTTTGTTGTAAATTAGCAGGGCATGTAATTAACTTCCGCAAATTTAATAAAGAAGTAAGCAGTTGTGAGGATTATCACTTCACACTTCAAAGTGTAAGTGAATTCTCCGTGATCCTGCAGGCAGTGCAAAAGTCTCCGCGACTACAGACAGTAACTGTAAGTACAGTAGGCTTCCCCCCCCCACCCCCAAGGGAGATGTTTCTGGGAAGTACGGAATGTTTCTCAGCGCCTTATTCATTCCCTTCAAAACTTCCAAGATGTAATAACTGACCAGCTCCCTGTAAACACTTCAAAAGCAGTTAAATACTTTTTATTAAAATATTTCAATTGTCCAAAATTCTATCATTTTCACTGCTCTGCTCCTCAGACAAGCTATCAGGAGTACCTAAAACATTACCTGTAGCTCTTAGTTAGCTCCTCTCATTTCATACGGAAGTCCAACAGCACAGCATATCAATAATGAAGGTAGTACTGTGTAATATATTCAGACTTCCCTAAGGAATCTGGCTCAGTGACGTAAAGTATTTAATTCAAAAACCACTGCATTGCACACACTAAAGGGAGTCAACACCACCTAACCAGTAGGTCTCAGAATGTAACTGTAAATAGAAAATCCAATGAGTGTGCTTCTGGTGGCACTCCAAACAAATTATTTGCATTTCGCTAGTTATCATCTTTCATCAACAGCCTAAAAAAGACGATGTTAATGACACAGGCTCTGAGAATAGTACATTACTAACAACATGAATCATGTGTGTAGTGACCAGAACTGCTAGACAGATTTAGTGAAAACAAACAATGTTTTTCAATACAATAAATTCAAATTCATACACTTGCTGGGTGGAGGAGAAGCGAGGGTGGATACAGTATTTACCAGGTAGAGGACTTCCCCCTTGCAAGAGTGACTGAGAAGACTTGAGGGTCGCAAGCAAATGAACTGTATGTTCTGTAACTAAAATACAATCTTTGAGTATATAAACAGGCTAATGTTCCATGTGAATAATTCTACACTTATCTCTATTGAAACACTGAAAAACTAGAGAAAAATAAGAGGTTTTGAAAAAGTGCTTATACATGAAGACTCAGTGTGCTTAAATCTTATGCTTTTATTCTTATTGCATTTCATATACATATATAATTAACAAAAAACCTCACATAGTACAGGGCTTTTCACACTATCATACAGAAATCAAATGACTGAAAGTTGAAGCTTGACAAATACAGACTAAAGCTGTATCTTATTTCTAAATAGTAAAGATAATTAATCACTGGCACAGCTCATGCAAGTTACAGTAATTTATCTCTAGCTAGAAAATATTTAAATAAAGGTTAATTTTTTCCCCTAAGAGATACATTCTATTTTAACCACAATTGTGAGAATTAAACTGGGATATGTAAGAGATCAAACTAGATAATAATTAGTATTCCATCTGGCCTTCAAAATAGCTGTGATGGTTTTTCAGATACAGATAGGGAACTATGCTACTTGGAATAAAGAGTACTCGTAACTAGTTCAACTCTGCTGCACTAAAACCAGTTTATTGTGCACACACCAATTTCCTTGTTAACACAAGGTGTACAGCGTGCACCGTGCCCACAGTCCTCCCGTTCATGGCTTCCCTTGGAAATCTTTTTCAGTTCTATTTAGCATAGCCTCAGGCTCTCTGCTTTTCCTGGAGGTTTTCTGGCAATTTAAAAGCATGAGGCTTTTAAAAGTAAGAATTTATTGTAAAAACAATGTTTAGAAACAGTCCTATTTTTAAAGGACAATTAAGACAAATTTTGCATTTTCAAAAAACAGGCTCGATCATGTTTTTCAATTGTGTTAAGTGCTTAAATAAGCTGTAGCAGCTGGGTGCAAGAAAGAGAACAAGTCAGGTACTGCATCAACTGGAGTGACAATGAGCTCCTCTGTGGTACAAAACAATGTCTAATCTCTTACAATTCCCTTGCTCACTGACTTTAATAAAAATACAATGGGAGAAGTAATGGATTTAGGACAAGTGTATTATCCTTTCTTTTATTCAATACCTTCTAACAGAGCCAGTACAAGCTATACATGATATAAGATTTACTCGGAGCTAGATGCCAATAATGTTTATGAACCACGGCAAGTACTTTCACCCAAAACATCCTACAAGCATTCCAGGCAATGTAATTCATGTCAATAATCCCCAAATTCTCCTGTGTGGGTCATCCTTGTGGGTTCTACGGCATTATACATAAAATGATACAGTCACTTGTAGCTTCTCAAAGAAAAAAGCAGGCAAGAATACAGAAAGCAGTCCATCTACAAGTGATTATTTCTAGCAGTTCAGAAATTCAGAACAGGGAAAATGCACTGAAAAGTAAAATGAAACATCTTCCGTAGAGTTCCACTAAACTTTTCTTACCGCATTAGTCTATACACACTTATTTCCAAATAAACCCACATGTGAATGCATTTGTTCTGGATGTGAATTAAGCCAAATGAAAAAGGTGTCTTTTTCAGAGTACAAGTATTCATATATGGAGTTATTTTGGCATATGTATATACTATTTAAAAATTACACCATAGCTTGGATCTAGACATACCCATACAGACATTATTTACAAAAGTAATTACTTTAAGCCACTGTTCAAATCTACACAGGAAAGATCAGCCTTGACAGAAAGTATTTCAGCATTGACTTCTCTTTGTCTACTGATAATACCAAAAGAAATCCAAATGTGTATTTACACATTATGTACTTTTAAGTCAGGCTTTCCTACCGATTAATTCACAAACATCTGCCATGAATATTTTCCTGTTACATTCAAAATGTTCTCCAGAATGAACTTCAATTTCCTCTAAATACCACATTAAGCACAGTAAATGGTCCACTAAAGATTTTAGGCATAATTATATGCATTAAGAATATAAATATTTTCTCGATTCTCTATGATTTAAGTTACTAATTGTAACAGCCATCGGCAGAAAGTATGTCAACAGTGTACGCGTACGCTGCTCCTTTCCTTCCATCTCCAGTGGAACAAACTGGCCTCTCAAACTCTCCTCACAAAAAGAGACCAAAGAAAATGGAAAAAAAAACAAAACAAAAAACCACAAACAAACAAACAATTCACCACTGTATTTATCTTCAACTTGGAACAAAAGAAAGGTGAAAATTCCCAACTGACATCATCAGTTAGAGGAAATAAGAGTTCATCCATCCATGAGAACTCTGGCGAGCAGCTTGCAGCACGAGGTCAGCAAATTCTGCTCGGTGCCATCCCATTCATCGGAATATTGTAGGAAGGAAAGATTGTCACCTAGTATATATTGGTAATGAGAAGAAATTTGATCTACCAGCTCTTTGTCGTTTGTGAAGTATCTCCCACACCGTATTGGTAATTTGAAAGGAATGAAAAAACATCTTTCAAACAGTTACTGTATTATCAGGACAGGACCAAGATGTTAAATGGAAGGGAGGAGGGAGGAAGGGATTAAATCTACTTAAAACATCATTAGGAAGACTTTGCTTTACTCCTCATAGTACATATATGCTGACAGATACACATACTCAATGCCTGTTGTCATTGTATCAATGATTAGTTCATCGCCCAGCGCAGCAACAAAACAAAGCTTGATGCTGTTCCTGGAAGTTAAATATGTACTAGATGGTTCTGGTACCATTACATTAAAAAAGGAGTCTCTAACTGTTCTTTTCATAATTGCAATTACTTTTGCTCTTACAAAATTTGTTTGATTTGAAAAACTAATCTTATTTTTAAATTGACAGACTTGAACAATGGAATTTAGATATCTCACAGGACTTGTAAAAGCACCCCTTTCAAGTGAAAACTGGAGGTTCAAATGCAGTGAACATTGATCATGACCTACTGTAAAAGCTGCCTTTCAACTGAAAATTGGAAGCTCAAACACTGCAGACATTGACACTGACCTAAAGATTTTGACTTCATATCACTAATATCAATAATCTGCGTGAACTCAAGTATAAATAATATTCTTGTGGTCAGATATATAAATCAGAATACCATTACCACTAAGAACTATTCTGTGCTGGAGTTCAAGATTTGGTGCCCTAACAAAGGGCTGAAGGAATAGCTATCTACTGCAGAAGGTCAATCTCTAAGGTCTAGAGGTGAATCTCACAATAAAGTTCACTTAACTATATTATATTGTATCAAGTTGAAGACTTCTGTCTCCAGGACTGAAAATCACATAAATTAAAAAATATATATTTTTAAAACAAGTTTTAAAATTTGTACATCCTGATCCATAAATTTGTACATATTTGCATTTTACTTTGAAATCTCCTACTACCCAAAATGACAGATAAATAAGCTAATAACAAAGGTTAGCGCCAATATCTTTCTCATGTCTCTGCAGACACCAGGACCAGACAGATTTAATAGATAAAATCAAAATCACTCTGATTGCTTTCTGAAATGATATTCGCACTGGTTTAATACATGCAAATAACAGGGGTATTTTTATTCTATAATAACTCTTTTAAAGGTTATAGCCAAAATAATATTTAAAGGTATGCTGAGTTGGAAAGAATAGTAACCTTAGTAAAAGCAGACAGTCATTTCTAAGAAGGCAGTGAGAACTCTTGCAAAACAGACAAAAATATACATGTAAAGGAAGCTATTCCAAGCCTATGTCAACATGACATGTTGGTGATCTTGGACCATATTGTGTGACTGATTTTTAAGTAGAACTTGAAAGTTATTTCATTGATGGCTCCTTAACAGCAGTTGGCTATTTTATTTCTCCTGACAGGGGATTGAGAAATCAATTCTCTGAGAGACGGGATAAACAGTTAACACTGTATTCAACTGCAAAGCCAGGTCACCGCACAAAGGTGAACTTACCAACTGTATGCAGCATGGGCTTATGCGAAGGAAAAATTATAATTAACAAGTTACAACAGAGGTGCAAGAAGGCTGACAAATACAAATCTCAGATTTAAAAACTGTTAACTGATACAGACTGACAATTTTCTTTTTTTCTCCTCCTAAACCTTTTGGAGATTTCAGACTATCAAGTTCAGTTGTGGAAGCTTACTGATAAAGAGAATCCTCTAAAGCAGTCAATTCATATTTATGAAATAAGAACGACTTTTACTTTCAGTTAGGTTCCATGAAACACACAGTGAAATCCCCTTCGATGCCAACAGTAGTTTACACAGGTCACATGGAGATTGTAGCCTCTCTGAAATGAGTAACTTTCCCTTAGCCTTCATATTAAGGTTATTTGTTATATTCAGCAAACTACCAAAGGAAAAACATACTTGACCAAGATCAATATAATTTCTTTTCTTTCCTTTCCTCACCTTCTTCTTCTTCCCCTAATCTTATATAGTGTTCTTCCTCAATAAATCTCAAAGTGCTCTCAAAAAAAGTGGAAAGAAACAAAAAACAGAATTCAAGTGCTAGATGTTTTTTGTTCAGCAGGGGAAAGCAAGCCAGTGAAAGGTCTAAAAGTGATACAGGTAAGAAAGCTTGCAATATCTTTATCTGAATGAACCACAGAACTTTCACAACTCTCAACCAGTTACAACTCTTCAGAAATTCTCAAGTGTTTTTACATTAAATTACTCCCAAAAGGATGGGAAAAGGAAGAAAATGAAAAAGAGAGATATTAAAATTTTAACATTGCACCTTAAAAACAAAACAAAAACCAAACTCAAAACAACCTACAAATACCAAGTCTTTTCCCTTGTAACCTTCTAGTTTTCCTGAAAGGGAAAATGACTGGGAACACTCAGAGCACAGACAAGAGCAAAAGCCATTTGTTGGGCACCTCTGCTATGGAAAGAACAGAGTATTAGCAGTGGCTATGTATTATATCAGGAAATAACATAAAAAGACAAATCCTGCCAAGTTCTCTCCCAGCCCCTCCCTTGCCCCCCCCCCCCTTTTTTTTAAAGACACCCTGTTTGAAAAAAAAGTATTATTTCCAGTCCATACTGTCTCTTAATGACTCTTCCGCCCTGGAAAGAGGAAGCCTTAAACAGTAGCTGCAAGCTGCATAGAAAAAACATTACAAATTGTGCTGGACAGGGAACTCTTTCTGTGCCCAACAAGCTAACTGCAAAATGCAAAGGATTCAGAAAGTACAGAATGATCAAGCAGCCAAAATACAGTCCTAACATTTGGGTACTGCTTTAGGAAAGCATAATCTTTAACTGGTTTTTTTTTTTTTCACCAATCCCATCTGGTTTCTCTCCTAGACCCATTAAGTCATTTACCACGCAGTTTATCACGCAGTATACTACATAAATGCAACCATAGGTCTTCTCTGCAATACAAAATGTTAAAGGAAAAGAGACAAAGCAAACCGTACAGGAGTGCTTCACAACCCAGTGGCTGAATATCTAAATAAACCCATCTAGTGGCTGGAAAAGCCCAAGAATTGCTATTACAATCTTACAACTACACAAATCTATTTGTAGAAGCTGTGTAACTAGGCCTAAGGAATGATGTACCAGGAAAAGAAAAGTAACCAGGCAGAGCTGTCACAGGCCTTTACCATTAAAAAAGTCCATTTTACTAAGGTCTACTGTCTACTTTACAATTCAAACATACAAGTCAAAGGAAGACAAGCAAGAAGGTCCAAGATCAGCAGGACTCACAGACGTGATGCCCCACAGCACTTCCCTGAAGAGATTCCCTAGAGACTGTAGTTCCTATGTGCAGCCTTTGTCTCAAGGGGAGCGTTAATTTGTGCCTCTCCATTCTGTTCAGTCACCCCTTTCCATGAAACAAAGGAATTTAATATCTTTGAAACCTCTATTGTTGTTGACAAACTCAGCTGAGACTGGTCAAGTGTAACAGCTGTTACTGAGAACAGAACTGGCGGAGCAACTCGACTTCAAGAACCTGGTGTTTTCTGTGCATGTGTTCAAAAAGAAAGGATAAAAAAAACCCCAAGGAATGACGGGAAGTGTAAGCTAGAAACACAAGATGACAAGATGACAAGTGATTTTGACGGATGAACTACAGATGAAGTAATAGTTTGGAGACTGAAGGAAGAGGCAGAGAGAAGGATGAGAACTGAAGCTGGGTAAAGACAGATTAATAATGTAGAGTTAAAAGTTAAAAGTTTTCTTTAATTAATTTAAATTGCGTTTCCAGATTTGAGGGGTTTTTATTTACTGTCTCCCTTGATTTGAGAATAATCTGACATTTTCTGTTTTCAAACACATACCAACTTCCTGTAGTTAAAAAAATGAGTAAGAGCAGCTCTGTCATACAACAGTAACTGTCCCTACCACTCATTACAGTCATATGATGACTATTAACAGTTTTATTTAAAACACACTTCAGACTTCTTCCTTAGCACAGGAAGAACATAGAGGGTGATATGAAACTCTCAAAGCACCCAGAGAGATACACTCAAAAACTGGACAAGAACGTCTCCATCATGAGGAGCCGAGCAAAGCTGTTTCCAAAGACAGCAACACAAGAAAGCAAGTGAGAAGAGCTAAGGACTGGGGCAGAACAGCATCACAACCAATATAAAATTTAGCCTTAGGCTGAAGTTTGAATTCACCATGGACAGGATTTTTGCTTGCCCCTTCCTTTAAGATGAATTAAAAGGTGAAAGACTATGTGGATACTATTTGAAACTGTAGGCATAAGCAGCACTGTTGCTCTAAGCAGGTGCAACCTTTTGTAAAAAAGAAAAATCACTGCCCACATGTACCCAAGGCTGGGTTGACACATGTCAGATAAGACCTTAAATGAAGCATACCTGCTTCTCTCTCTCTGGGCTTATGTGCAAGTCTTCAAATCATCCAACAATAGCTATTTTTTCTGGCTTAGACCAATCAGGGAATAAAATACTTTTCAAGCCAGATGAAGACTAGTTTTTCACCAACAGAAGCTACCAAAGAAGTGCTTTTTAACACTGCATCATGAAGATGAGTATTTTGGAGAAGGATGTTCACTTTCAGTTCCTATTCACTTCCAAATACTAGGTAGGGCCAACAAATTTTCATTGCACTTCAATACTGATAAAATAAAGCACCAGCACTCATATGACATTGTTTTTCTAACTACTTTCTACTTAGAAAGCCATGGGAGAAAACAGTATTTTTTTACTACTTAATCGTTAGGCATAAATAGTCTATTTCCACACTGATACACTGCTGTAATAATTAGAGAATGTGCTTTATATACCACCTGAAATATTTACAGAAGATTAATGAAATAAAGAAAAATTAATAACTAGACTACTGGCAAAGTGTAGCAGACTCAAAAGTCAAGTGGCAGTAAAATAATCATTTACAAAAATATAGTTTGAAGTTGATAATTACTATACATTTCTAATTTACAAAGAAACACCACTACTACCCTGTGATAATTGAGCTCATTTAAGCAGCTTTCCACAACATTCTAAAATTAACTTCAACTAGCGGTCTTTATTTAACATGCACTAAAAGGCACAAAGCACAACCACACCAAGAAAATACATTCACTCGGTGGCTACAGGAATACTAGTATCAACAGACTAGAACTTAACAGCAAGAATAATTCAGAAGTGAGTCCTGGACTTTGAATTACAACTAAACACTGATGTAAGTTTGATGAAGCATTAGCAATTCTCATATAAAGCTGGGTCAGCAAGAAAATAACAGTTAAATTTTAAAAATTACAATTAGCTTTATCAGTGAAATCTTACACTGTCAACACAGCAAATAATTCATTCTAATAATTTTTTTATTCATAATAATAATTACTTTAACATACACATAAAAATAGTAGTAGTGTTTCGTGTTATACACATGGAAGATCAGTAACAAAGCCCAACAATACAAAAATTTCAATTTAATACAGAGAGTACTTAATGACCTACTTTTATAGGTCATATACTTATACTTACATATTCAGGTTTTAATTTCTTGTCTCCTCCTCTTACAGCTACTTTTTCAAGCTTGTCTATACTCTGCAAGATCAGCTCCTCATCTTTAAGCCTAAGCTCCTCATGTATTATTTCGATGTCACGAACGGGATCTACACTTCCTTCAACATGAGTGATATCATCATCTTCAAATGCTCCTAAAACAAAAGAACACTTAAATTACTTACTAAGCTAAAAAGACAAGAAATATATATTTACAACATACTATTAAGAGCCACAAGAGTTTGACATGAAAAAGTCAGTAGGTCTGACATATTGTCCACATGCAAGTGTCACCTGCAATATTTTATATCGTACTGGTTTAGTCTGTTAATTTACATATCAACTCCAGAATCCAAAGCTTTATAAAGATACATACAAAGCATAGCACTTTGCCATTTCACGAGAGCACTTAACACACCTTTAAGAGTTTCTTCTAAATAGGAACAGGCTAGAGCACTTTACTGAAAATAGGTACCACTGTATTTAATAGTATCTAACCTAGTAGTAACAAACATAGTAGCTAAATTGAACGTTGCAGAACATTATAATACATGCAGTAATGACTAAAAGACTCATGGAAAGAAAACCTTACAAATCACCCTGGCAGCCCTCACTGGCTGACCAATTTTATGCATTAAGAAAAAAAGAAGTTCTAGACAAAGAATTCTGAAGTTCTGAACGACTCTTAGTGTTTCCAAGGGAAACAGAGCTTAGAAAAAAAGGCCTGAAATCATCTGGCAGACCTCGTCCCTGTTTCAATCTACTTTATCACTGTGGTTCTGACGGTGATTAGATAATGAACCACTCAGACACACAATTTACACAGCAGCTAATTTCATCGGCCTGATTTGAGGGTATGGTTTTTAGGGGGCCATCAAAGAAGCAGATGAAGGTGCATTTGTCATATATGAGTGACAACCATTCACACTATCTGAACAAAATGGTGCTGGCCCTTATTAGAAACACATGCTATTATCACATATTTAAAGTGCAGTTGAAGCCATAATTTCAAATTGCCAACTGGAAACATAAGGGTAAAACAACCAGATATTACTGAAGCATGTGTGCTGACTTCATGCCCTTCTGAAGACAATCTGGCAACATAATTCAACCAGGATTTAAATTATCAGATATGCAGCATCACCAACACCCCACCCACCAAAAATCAATACATATTTAAAAAATAAAAATATTAACAACTAAAAACAGCTTATTACTTATTCCTGGATCAATTTTTCAGACCGTTTGCATGCCTATCTTGTAACATTAAAGATAGGCCTGAGAAATCAACCATGAAAATAATTTTAATATTACCAAAATGAAAATAATTTTTTTTTAACACAGTAGAAAAACCCCAAGGCACTTCTTGTACTAAATATAAGATAGCAAACAGGGTAAACTACAAACAATTCCTTAACTGATATACAGAAAGCTGGGGTTCTTTGTTGTCATGCACATCTTAAACTTCATCTTTTCTTTTAACTTTCTGAAATCAGTGGTTTCAGCAATAAAGATTTTACATCAAAACACACGGTACACAGGTTTAAAATGTTGTTGACAGTCAAATGTCAGAATAAGTTTCACACAAACTTATGAAAAGTCTTTAAAACAGTGGTTATCAGAATTTCCCTCCTTTCCCATCAGCTGTCTCTCTCCAAAGATGACCAGTGAGCTTGCTTGGTACAAGGAGAATCACCTCAGCAATAGATCCAACTCTGATGGTGGCCGTGATGGGAGAACAGGCTGCTCTGTCAAATGGAAACTCACTACACTAACCCATACTAATGACAGGCAATTAAAGTCAGCACCTGACTCAATGGGTCATGGGCTGTTCGGCTGAACAAATAGTAGAAAACAATTTAAACAGCTCTGTTGTGATTTAACAAGGAAAATACTGAATAAAAAGTGGGAAAAAAAGTAGGAAGACGTCACCATACAGATCGAAGAAAAGTCTACCTGCCCCGCCTTCTCAACAGGTGAGTAGTAGTTATGCAGCTAAAAAAGTAAGAAGTTTACCTTTCTTCTTTGTATCAAGAAAAAAGTCTCCATTACCATCTAAATAATAAACTCTCAAGTTATTTACATCTTCCTTCTGCATTTGGTGACCATGGGTTTAAAAAACAACAACAAACCCCCACACTGTTAAAGCCAGGAGAAAAGCTCCACGACTATAAAGATCTTGCATTTAGAACATAAAAAGTAAAGTAAACAGCTTGTTTTGGTCTTAAGGAAGAATGAAGTTTTTCTGAAAAAGCCAGTGTAAGGTGAATTAGCCAGTAATAACAAAGCACAGCTTATACATTAGTTATTTTTTTCCATTTTCTTCAACAACAGTAAAATACTTCTCCAGCAATTATCTTAATTTCTTCATATCTTCCCATTCCTTTTCACAAAAAAACAAAAAAATCCAGTTCTTTATTCATCCAAAACCAATTAATTCAGTGTAATTCCACCCCTATAAAACTGAATATATAAATTTCACCATCGCTCTCTTCTCAGTCCACTAAACGCTTTAACCCACAGACACTTCCAACGTTCTGCCAGAGCTTTCTTCCCATCTCCTCCTCCCGTCAGCCGTCCTCATGCCCCTGTCAGCAGCCATCCTGCAGCTCATTTAGGCAACATCGATGACAAGAGACCCATCTGGCAATAGACGGTTGCATGGTCAAGTAAGGAGCCCCTCTACTGAGCTGATGATTTCCCATTCAAGGCAATGATTTAGCTTTCTCTCCTCCTCACTGGGTTGCTTGACTCATCTCATGGAAGAAATGAACACTAGTTGCATATTCCATTAAAACACTGGATTTTGAGCTTAAATTTTCAATTCTATATTTAGAGGAAAAGTGCATTTTCCTAACTTGGAGAGAAGAAAACCTGTCAACAGGTGTGCTGGCAAAGGTCATACAGTTCCCTTTTAAATAGACAGGTGATCCATTAAATTAATCATGGCAGTTTTTTTGGTTTTTTCTTAAGTTATCAGGAACACTTAGAGGAGAGAAATTTAAATATCTTCCCATTGAGACAGTCAGAGTCTGTAAGGAAGTGGTAGGTATAAGATTTTGTACACACAAAAGGCCAAACTGGCATTGATGTCCAGATTTGGGCATAAACTGAGAGGCTCTTCTTAACAACCAACAGGCATTGAGCTTTATTTGTGAATCTCTTGTTCGGGGTTTGTCAATACCGCCTTCAGTCATCAACCTACAACAGATCAGCCTCTGACTGACAGCCTAGCCAGAAGTGAGATGATGGGATACTCAAGGAAGAAGGAAACGAAAAGGGAGAGACACTGCTATGATGAAAAAGCTTTAGTTATAACTTTGTCTCAAGTTCCACGTGGGATGTATCTTGGGCGATCTGTTATGCCAGCCTCAAGCCTGCTTTGTAATGATGGTCTAGCACAAATCATATTGACCATTGCAGGGAACTCAATCCTGTCTGCAGAGCTGAATGAAGACTTGGCAGGCAAGAACTGGTGGAAACCTTAAGAATTAGGCTCTGTGCAAGAGATGACATCTCTTGGAAAAAGTACAGCAGTCTATACAGAAATGTAAAGTAGTAGGAAAAAATGGAGTTGTAAAACTGATTCAAGAAATAGGACGTATCAGAAAATGTGTATATTATTTGCAAATCACAAAGATGAAAATAAGGAGTATAATATTAATATCCAAAATATTACCTGATATAGATCGTTAATGTCTCTCTGCCTTTGCTTTATTAGTGAGTGAAAGTCCTCTGTCAAGCAAGGCCTTTTGTTAGGGAAGATGATATGATAACCCCTCCTTCCCTCCAGCATACACAGCAGCAAAACAGAAAGCTCAAAAACTCTATTTTAAAATACAACGAATAGGAAACTGAGAAGGACATCACTGTCCAATTAAAGATAGTGCAACACCTGTACGATGATCAAAATGCACAAGGTGGACACAGGCCATGAACCTTGAGTAAGCAGTAGTATCAGGAGTTGATATCAAGCACTATGTAGCAAAGCAGCCTGTTGAAAATAAAAAGGACCAACTAAAATATGCTGAATTGGAAGAAGCAGGGAGGATGAGAGGTAGGTCTTCAGATGCAAAATGACAGCAGAGAGATGAGAATTCCAGTTTTCTGAATGAACAGGTAAGATTATCTTGGGTATCACGCAGAAAAAGAACACCAGTTAGTTTATGGACATGTAGCTCTCTGATGAAGGCAAATGAAAAATAAACATTGACAAAGAAATGCTGATATTCGCTTGGCTCATACTGATCACCAACTACAACAGAATCAGTGAGTAAAAATAATGGGGAGAGAGAGAAAAGGAGATCCAGTAGTCTTATTTTGATCTCAAACTAATTACTAGCTTGAGAGAGCTTGGTAGAAAAGTGAGGGAAGAAAGGTTCCCTAAACTCATACTAACAGGGCATCCAGGTGAGGAAGAAAAGGACTAGAATGGGATAGTTGCAGAAGAACAGAGAGAATAAACAGAGTCACCTGTCAGAGGTAAAACCCATTCTTATTATGAACTGTGTTTAAATGTGGTGAACCTCAAACACAATGTGTCTGTCTTCTTAGTGACATAATGAGGGTTCAACTTCTGTAACTATGTGGGTCCTTTCCAAGGTCAGAAACTTGTCTATACACCACGCTCTGCAGCATACTCACACCTCCCAGGCTACTGGCTGCTGGGCTCTGTGGTCTAGCTTCCGAAGTTTTCATCTCCAGAAAAAAAGATAATTAATATGAACTTCTCCAAAACTAGCCACACCACTGCATTCTCAAGACAGTATGAGCTATGGACAAGGACCTTCTCCAATGCATATAATGAAAATCTATTGTTCTTCCCATGTCATAATAGTAATGCATAACACAGCAGCAGAATTCATTTTGCCATCTAACAGCACCAAAAGTAATGACTTAACCTGAAGTTACTAGAAATGAGGAGCTTGGAAATGATCATTGCCACATCCAGCTCCCTCTTCTGTTGCCAGTGGACCCAAACCTAAAGGATTCTTCAGTTTCAGGGAAGGATTTATCTTCGGCTGAGCACTTTATCTGGGCTGTTTGGATCCAAGTGTGGTGGGCCCAAAAAATATTTGAAAAGAGGCATTAAAGAAGTAACGCAGTGATAGCTGGTTCTGCACTTTGCTTTCAAGTGATACTAGATAAAAAAGATCGAGAAAACAGAATAACTGGCTGGAGAAGATGTGAAACCTGACTCTGGCTTTTCCCTGAGGAAGAACAGGAACTGTCTATTTGTCAGGTCTTGCTGGCAGCCAGGACACACAGACCACATCTTTTCTTCACATGCAAAAGTAATAGCAGATAAATATGTATACAGCACAGCGGTAACAAATGCCACATTTTAAACAGTATCATCTAATGGCATGCACGTTTCTTTCCATTTCTTTCAAGAATCAGCTTCAAAATTCTTTGACAAAATTTACCTCTCAGCCTCCAGAGATTTTTGCATTGCTTATGTTATACCTGTCAAGATCTGATGACTGTATGTTATGTATTCATCTGAACAGAACCACTACACTTAGTTACAGGCTATCATCAACCAATTCATTCTCTTGCTAAAATCAAGTCATCCAATTACTCCTTGACTAATCAAGGCTGTTTTGGCTTTTTCTTTTTTCAAAAGGTACTCAACAGCATAAACAGTTCACTTACAAGAAATGGAAAGGGGCTAATCAGCAGAATTATTGTTTTGCTGCCACAATTTGCAGTATTTAAATGTAGTTGCTGATTGGACTGAAAGTTTTATGATATAGCATATAAAACTAGTTCGACACAAAACTGAAGCTGCCTATAACCTAAACTTTATTGTTTCTAGCTGCTCCAAGCTGCCACTGAGACGCTGAAAACCAAATCAAAATAATACTACTAGACTTATCTTATTCTGCTCCTAATTGCAATTATGGAAATTAAGGAATATCTTCAAGATTAATTTATATTTGATGTATCAGTTGCTTCATTTCTTTAATTATCCTTACCCTTACAGTAAAATGGAACAAAATATTTGGCTAATATTAAGCTCCACATAAGAGCATTTTGGCATCTTGTATTCATTTACAAAAGGTAAGCAACTGTGTTGGTATATGTTATGCTGTAATTAAGAGGGATATTTACAATTTGATCAGAATCCGAACTGCATCACAAGTTGAAACTCCCATCGGTATTTAGGGTAACGACCAGGCTTTTTTGTCAATAAGCTATAAGAGAATGTTTAATAACACCACCAAAAAACAGACATACAGAATAATTGATACTTGCACTTCCTCTCCAGCATACATTCAACGACTGTTATCAAAAAGAGCTGCTCATCACAGACTGATATGGCACATCACAATACACATACATACCCTCTTATAAGCCCTGAAATAAATGAGCAATAATATCTATCTGGATGGGGGAGAGAACAAAAAGAAATAAATAGGGTAACTTGGGGGTGGGGTGGGCTGGGGTGAGAGCTGGAAGCAGGGTATTTCTTTGAGCTATCAAAAGAAACAAGACTACAAGTGTCAAAAAACATTAAAATATAAATGATATCTGTACTTAGACTGGCTTGACATGCTATCATGAGTATTATAAAGATTTAAATGGTAAAAGATACCGCTATTTCTGACTGAGGTACAAGTACATTTAACATTATAGAACATATTAAACTTTGATGATGGTACGTTTTACTATGCATACTCATGTTTAGAAGGGCAAAAGAATACTGTCAGAGTCAACATTTTACAGCTTCTTAAACGTAGCACGTGTTAACAAAGAACCAACAAATAAAGTAGGTTTAGCATGTTTTCCCTTGCAAGCTAATTTCAAGTGAAATTAATCACCTGTAACACAAACCTAATATTCTTTAAGCAGAGTAATTTTCAGTTGAAGAAGGTGCACCTGCCTACATCTTCAACATAAGCAAAATCAAGTACAAAAAACATTAAATAAAATGCTGTAGTAAACCTTGACTTCTGAAGAAAGAATTTTTTCAGACATCTTTTGTGGCTTTGTTTTGTGCTACAGCCCTTTAAGTTTTGTCTTCATAAAGCCCTAACTAGTTGTAATCACTCACAGTCTAATTGTGGACATTTATCTGCTTTTCTTATGCATAGAACATAGCTATTAAAGCTGAATGGTGATGGTGTGAAGTATAGGTTAAATTGGGTGAAATTAAAGCAAATTACTCTGGGATGTGGAACTCTGAAAATAGAAACCGCCAATGATTTGCAACCCTCTTGATGATCAGCTTCACAGAACCCTAAATGACAAGAAAACTTACATATTTTAAAGTTAACTAGATTTTTTTTTAAATAATATGTATAAGTTTATTTAAAATGCAAGCAGTCACTGTGGCAATAATTACTTTGTTTTACCTGCATCGTAGAAATACGAGAAAAGGTTTTAATTCCCATTAAAACCACTTGTTTTTATTCTCAAGTTTAGCTGATCTTAGCAACAGAAAAACAGTTCAGAATATTAGTTGCAGCATTAATTACTTCAAACACAATGTTACAGTTTATGTGTACCATATGGCTATACAGAGACAGGATGGTAAAAGCAGCTGCTTTGGGCTCTCTTGACTGGTGCGGTATTAGGACTCAAATTCATTACTTACCTATATAAAAGATAAGCAGCTACATTTACCCTGCTGAGCCCTAATATCACACCAGTCAAGAGAGTGCAAATCAAGCACCCCTCCCCAAAAGTCTGAAATAGCAGCTGAATGGCAGTCCTTTCAATATCAAATCTATTGGGAGTATTTGACAAAAAAGGGCAAGTCTATTTCTGCACCGGCAGACACACAATGAGAGCATGTAGCAGCAATACAGGATTTTAAATGACTGTAGTATCAACTTCTTGAGCATACAAAGAATTTACATTTGCATAAAAGTACTCATCAAGTGAGTACTGCACAAGGTCAGAGATGAGAATTATAACCTCCCCGGGAAACACTGAGGCAAAGCAATTCACTTCAGGACACGTAAATTGGCAGAAGAAACCACAATTCTGTTCCTGGTGGAAGCAGTTTTAACAGAGGAAAGTTGTTACCAAGACAGTCGCTCCAGTGAGCTTATCTGTAAAATCCTGTTCCAGAGCCCTTACCCTTGAGTCTGTGTGACAAATATTAGTGATTTATTTCAGATGTAAAATGTGTTTACTTGCCATTGCTCTTTCATCCTAGCACCACTGGGATGTAGTCAACACTCTGCAGGCAAAACCTTCTACCTGCTGAGATTTGCTATCAAGTTGGTCACACTGGGTAAAGGACATTATTTGACAGCTGAAGGAATAAATCTTTGAGCCCTTCATGCCTCTGTTTGCAGAGGGCTCACTCTGACTGCCCTTGATCATATATCTGAAATACTATCACTGCATGGCCCACCAAACAGTGCTTGGGACAAACTCCTTGGTTACTCTTCTTGCAGCACACTTTACCCAGGATCACAGCACATGGTAATTTGCAGGGCCTCACTATCAGAAGACACTAGGAAGGGCAGCACTCGATGCAAAACTTTGAGATGGCTGACATACCACATAAATTGTTTAAAATAAGAATTCCCTAGGAAAAACAAGCCTCTGCGTTCAGATTTTTCCAAAGTACAACTGTGTTAACTGGAAGAAGGAGGGGCATTTGGAACCCAGCCTGGACCACTGCAAAATGTCCAAAAGCCAAAAAGGCTGAAGAATGCAAACGTTTGCTTCAGAGACAAGTGCTCTTGTCAACCTGAGCTCAGCCAGGCTCTGCGTTATGTTACTTTCTGTTCTAATGACTGAAAACCTTCCTTTGTGAGTTCAAGGTGGGAACAGAGAAGCAAACGGGAAGAAGGGAGAGTCTCCACAGTATCACCCTCCCTGGTGAGCGCTCCCATGGCAGCGTCGCCTGCATAAAGGTTAGTACACGCAGGAAGGTCTGGCCACAAACATCGGTGGATAAATTTTAACATGCCTCTGTGTACCACATATCCAGACTGTTCACAGAAGACACTTGCCACAGAAGACAATGTTTCTACTCAAAAGTAGACTGGAACTCATGTATTTGCAATCTGATGGCATCTACACTGTACAAAAACATGGTTCCTAAACAGAAACCGTTCGGAAAGTGGGAACATGCCTATATGTTTAACTATGTATTTAGATGACTTCCACCACCACCATCTCCACAGTGCATTTTACCCCTTCTTTCTGACGGTCAGTCATCAAGGTCTTCTCTTTAGTAATACTCAGTGCCAACCTCTACGGTGTCAGTCTTAACTACAATCTCTGACAGTCACCATGACAAAATATAATTGCTAACACTGTGTTTTTCTAAGACAATATACTTACACAGATCACGAATAGCAACTAGCAGCCATCAGCAGAAACCCACAGGGCAGCTCTATCTGGCCTTGAATGACCAGATATACAGGGAACATTTTAATTATTCACAGACAATTTATCTGGGTCACAGATTGACTATGCCAAAGCTGCAGAAATATATTAAAAAAAAAAATCCACTTGAGCCCTGAAGTTTTTATTAGGCCTGGCATAGCACTGCATAGCAGTTACTGTGACTGTAGTCCTACCGAACCACTTTGGATATCTAATGCTGCAACAAAGTCCAAGCCATTAGACTCTGCTGAGCCCACCTTGGCTCCTGTGCAGAGCTAGCTCAACTCTCTGTTCTGCATTCTTCAACACCCTGGAGGGTTATTAGTCTTTGTAAAATAATGAATAGACAGTTCCATTCAGCACAGAATGCAAAAACACAACCCTCCTGGAACCCACAAAGAAGGGTGTAAAGTTGTTTCAGTAAGGCAATTTCTCTTCAAAAATATTTAAAGCAATGTCTTAAGCTACATAAATACCTAGACAAAACTCAGTAATGACAAGTTTTCAGCTACAAGGAGTTAGTTATCTAAGCAGTTCCCAAATATTCTGAAACTTAAAATTACATTGTTGTTATGATAAAACAAGAGCACTACAAAACTGTCAAACTTCTCGCAGTGCCTCACAAAAATGCTATAAAAACGGATTATGGAATTTGGCAGAGTGGAAAAAAATAAGTTATGTTTACAGATCAGTCACTGTTTACAAAAAGAGTAACTGAGTTTTTAGAAGGGTATTTATAAGGAGTTGTAAACTCAGATCACCACTGTTAACAAAGAGCCTTATTCTCCATATCTGAGTGTTTTCTCCTTTGAGGACCTATTCCATTGCACAATGGAGGTGAGGAGGAGTAAACATGCTTGAGGAAAGGCCAGCCAATGTATAACAAAAATGAGAGTTGATAAAGACTTAAATAAGCAAAAATTGTTTGATCAGTGCCATTATGTATGCATATGCCCTACATAAGTTTGCAATGAAGTGCTATGTTGCTAAATGAATAAAATATCTTTAAAAACAAAGGCAAAGAGCCTCTCAGTAAATTTACTTTATAAAAATGTGCCTCATCATACAACCTTCCCTCTGGACATTCTGGCCCACATTCATAATGTAGTATATAAACTTAATGCAAAAGTAGCAATACAGTTCATCCAGATTTATCCTTTGCAAATAAATTAAAACTTTGTAAGAGTGCTGCCTGCTAACAATAATTTTAAAAAAATTTATTCATTAGCTGGTTAAGACACAGTTTGTTCTTCATACATGATTTTTCACATGCAGTGATTACTTTTCAACAAATTAAAGGCAATGCCATAGTTCTTAGGACCTCACATAATGGTACAGGCTTGGAATCACAAGATATATCAAATGATCTTTTCAGAACAGCTCCTGAAATACTGAAAACAAAAGGTAATATATAATTTGCATCTTATTTGAGATGCTAGACCTGATAAAGCGGGTTTGCAATATTTCCTGTTCAATGTTCAAATCTTAATGTAACAGTTAACCAGATAAAACTCAACATTAATATTTTACTTTGGATGTTAGTCCCTTCCTCTTCCTAAAACTCAAAACAGCATCCCAACAGAAAACTAAACGTATTACTTGCTATAGATTGGCTGACCAGTTACATGGGAAGTAAAGAACTCATTATTTTGTACATTATTTTAGTGAAGTAATCTGTAACACTCAGGGATTTGCTTTTTTTTTCCAGTAACATTTTACTTCAATGGCAGCTACATCAGGCAACATGTCAGTTGTGTTCTGTAACTATCTGGCACCATCTAGTAGCCATTGGCATCTTCTTTACTAAATCCCATTAACAGATTGTGTTAAGGGATTGCGACAAGGGTGATACTGAGCAGATATGCAAGAAATAATAACACAAACTTCTTTATCTGAATCTCATATGGTCAAGAAAATGTTTTATGTTGAATTAGGTACAGACAGCTATAGTCATTAACTACTTGTACACTGAGCAAATGCCTTCTGCCTTCCTTGAAAAAGTACGTTAAATACTTGCGTGTATGTTGAAGTTTCCAAGTAATTTAAGAATCTGCTGGCAAATTTTAGCACCAGTTGACAAAACGCATTGCTTTATGCATGTATGCAAACATTTTCTATTTATTCCCTTTCCCTATCCTGAAAACATGCGAGTAAGTTAGAAATGAAGAAAGAAAACATATGCTTTGATTAACTTGAATCCTGGATATCCAGGGTGGGGTTTTTTTCCATTATTGTCAAAGCAGAGTGTCCGGTACACCCTAAAACTGGGGGGGGGTAGGGGGAGGGGGACAGCAATATGAACATATCAAGGCTACTTCATTATGTTCCCGAGGTGTGACTGGGTAGAAATCTTCATTTCCAACAGTACTACTCCTTTAGCCCGCAAGCAAATACAAATACACAGCCCTGCCATTCTGCCCCTTGCAAAATAAATATATAAATGGGACACTTTTGCAACATCTAACCACAGCTTTTTAAGCTGAAACAGTTCTTCTCCTTTTACTTTAGATGTCAAATCCATCACAGAAAAGAATTTTGTTTTTAAAAGACTTCCTCAATGAAGCAGTTCATTTCTCTGCCATTTAGCTCACTGTATTTTTACAAGCACCAGGCTGAGCAAACTATGATTGAGAGAAGCCATCTTATGCACATTGCTGTTGTCCCACATCATTCAGAACAAACCTTTTTAGATCGTTAACTACCACAGGAGTGCTGATTACACAGGCACCAGCAATTTCCTAACCAATGACCACCTGAACAATGATGTGTTCAGCTTCTCAGACCCTGAAGCCTTTCAGAGGTGAATCATTTCACAGTTTGGAACTAGATCTCCATAGCAACTTCCCTTTGAGGGTTTTAGAATCACCATCCCGTAATTCTATGATCATCAAGCTCAACCATTCCCAATGGTTCTTTTCACAGCAGATGGAAAAGGAAGCCTTGAAATTTTACAGTCTATTTCAAGCAATTCATCTGGCAGCCTATTAGAATTCAAAATATTTCGACCTTCAATCACAAAGCATGTTATCTGAAGCTGTGGTGATCTCAAGTCAAGACAAGCAGACGTTTTAGTCTAATCATCCATGATGAGAAGAGACTGACAAAAACTCTTAATTCAACCACCATCAAAATGCTTATTTTAACTGCATGAAAGTCTTTCAACAGGCAATGAAAACACACCATGTACCATTTTATCACAACCTTCCATTCAAGGGAAATATGAATTCTGAATATTGGCATGGATCTTTGCACTCCCTGACTGCTTTAGAACAAGTATCTGCTTCCTAAAAGTCAGTATAAATCCAATTCTGCCACATTATTTTCAACAGCTGTCAAGAAAAATGATGGAAGCAAACTGCAATTAAACTTCTCACGACTGAGTACAATAATGCCGTAAATGAGTTACTTATTGATGGATCCAGTTTGTTACAGACATCTTCTAAGAAATCCAAATCAGTTACATCTGAGAAAATAAATACCAATTAAATTATGAAAACATAGCATTGGTTAAAATCTTGAAGCAAAGCTCAGTTTCATGATAATCATAATCAAAGGGGGGTTTAAAGTTTTTTTTCTCCCCTCTGTTCCCAATTCCCAACTCAATTCCGTCTGTTTAGAGTTAAAGAAACATTTTCCTTCTCTTCAATGTTTCAGTAAACCACTGAAACAATCCCTTCAGAGGCACAAAATCTTTAAATTTTAAAATCTTTTCACCTAAAGCCCAGGTTGATTCATTTGTATTTTTTATCAACCTTCAATACAAGTTAAATTCAAACATTTTAAAATCTCGGTTATACACTGCCTACTATACTAATAACAACAGTTCATCAAATTCCCATTCCCCCCGCCCCCAAAGATACTCTTCCCCACACCAGACAACTCTGTAAGGTTAACTGTAGAAGTACTTTATTCTTGTTACAACATTTTCATCAAAGTACAAAGCATCAAAATGCAGTAGTAAATAATCACTAACTACAAAAACACAAGTTATCTGGCGACTAAAGAATCCAGAAGACTTGGAACTGTCCATACAAAAATGCCACCAACAGCATTTAACAGGATCAGCAGTAAGTTTAGTAAAAAAAAAAAAAAAAAAAAAAAAAAAAAGAAAAAAATACTACCATTTAGTGACTTGACAGTGAGACTTTGATACTTAAAACAACTGCTGTGTACCAAAGCCCCACTACAAATAGTAAAATAAGGGAAATTAACAGGTATGTTACATTTTATAACATTTGTAGAGGCAGGAACACTTACTGGTTTTATTCTCTTTAAATGAAAAAAATGCATCTTCAGTGTCCCTAAGCAGTTACTTAACTGCCAGAGCGGCCACAATTGAGACCCTCTCTACAGCACTTAAAATGCCACATTTTATTAGGCTACAGGAAAAAAACAACCAACCACCCCCCCCAGCTGACCTTATCCTCCTAGGTATTGACATTGTTGAGCCATAATCTTACTCTACTTCAAAGAAAAACTCTTTAAAAAAAGAGAAACTTATTTAAAAACCCATAAAACTAAAAGATCCTGAATATAATGATTTATTGACTGGTGGTTTATTGAGAGTTAATATTTTTGGTGAAGTCATGTTGAAAACATTTCCGTAAAAGAAATGACGACAAAAATCTTTGGGGGAATAAACTGGCACAATACAGGATTTATCTTCATATATTTTGCACCATTTGCAAGGTTAGCTCATGATCAGAGCTACATAGCTGCTTACACTGAACTTCTGGAAGATCTGAGAGGAAATATGTGAACATAACCACAAAAATTTAACTAGGGATGAAGCTAGAATTTAAGATATATAGTAAAGCAAATGAAAAAGTTATGCATCAACTGAAAATTTAAACTGTTTATTTCTATGTACAATCGACTGAAACAAATACAGATTTTCTCCTATCAATCCAAGAAAGAAACATCATGGAAAAAACCTCTTGAGTATTTAAAGCACCATCTCCCGCAAAGACCAGAGATTAAGGCAATTATACATGAACAATATTAAAGTTCTTAGTGGTTTCCAGTGTTAGATCAGTTACATCAATAGCCAATATAAAAACTGCTGCAAATATCTTCCTAAAGGAGACAAAAAAAGTTACAGGATACAATACTCAATTTTGCTCAAAATTTTTTTCAACTTTTTTATTTTAACAGGGAAGGTAATCAAATGTATTTGTTATCATAAGTTTGAACTCATCTATAAAGCTTAGCTTACTTTTTTTGGTCTGTTGACCAAACATAACATAACCATTAAGTACAACCTTTTATTTAGCATTGTTCTATCTGGAATCGAATATAAAACTGCCCATGAGCACCAAGTTATTTAAACAACTTGCTATTTAAAAAGTACAGCTGTCACTGCAGCAATACTTACTTACACGCACAGTCAGAACTACATACATGTAATTTATCTACTAATAATGTAACTATTACTAAATGTAATTTGAACAGGAGCATTTTTTTTTAAATTCTTTAGTGATAGGAAATGATAAGTCTCTTGCATTGTACAATTAGACTTGTCAGCAAAGGATGCCTATTAGTAACACATATGCAAATCACCCAAGAGTTACATCTTTACAATCTATTCTATGATTATGCACAGTTATGATTCAAAGTATTTTCATGGTATTTTACCAGATATTTCTCATAAATAGTAATTTTAAAATCTAGGAGGCAATTCTTAAAACTGTCTTCATATACTAAGAATGAGACTGCATTTTTAGCTTTTCCTCCTCCCCAAATCCCCACCACTGTATCTGAAAAAAACTCATCTTAAGCACAGTAGTTATATATTAGCTCACCATTTAACAATCTAGAATAACCTTAAGTTTATTTCATAACATATAATCAAGCAACATACGGTAATTAAAGCACACTGAAAACAGCAGTTACTAGCTAATTAACATTACAGAAACACTTTTCTTAATGATAGAAAAAGACAAAGATGTTATAAAATACCGTAGCATGAAGAACAGTTTGTTATAAACCTTTTTGTTTAAGACATGAAAAACTTCAACTTAGGAATTTGACATTACAGTACTTTATGAATTAAAAAGTCAATGCAAGTTATGCACGGTTAGGTAAGCGGTTCACCCTTTCACCACGTGGCTGGTGGAGGGCAAGCACCATTAATACAAATTGTTGCACCCCTCAGGACGGATCAGCATTTGCAAACACACCCAACCTCTGTATTTTCCTTATTCGTGCAGTGATACAGTTTCCCTGTTTTCATGGCAGTAAGGTGTATTTTGCCATCACCACAGCACCTGAACTGCAGCTAGGGACAAGCAGCAAAGAACAACTCGAGCTGTGACGATGGCACCCTGGGCTGGAGTTAGGGGAGAGCTGCCAAGACAGCCGCTGTGTTCTTTTAAATGCCCTGGTTTGCAACGTCAGTTCAGCAGCGCACCTTGTTAGGTAATTGTTTTATGTTTTGCAATTAAATTACCACTTTAAAACACTGGCAATATTTTACTTTACATGCTATTTTTAAACCCGCCTTATATATATTACATCATATTTTACATTTCATATTTGTCTGTATTAACAGTAACACCTAAAAATGCTTGCTAGGTAAAACTGTGTGCACACACACAGCCTTAGCAAGTAGTCTCTTTGGAGACCAGCACTTTCATATGAAAGTATCTTCGGATATTTTTTCCCCCACTATCTGTATCCCACCATTATTCACCAGCTTCTATATATGCTAATCTCTTATTATATTTTTTTATTATTTAACATAATTTTTCAACATCAGGAATTATTTTGTGTCACTCACATTCTTTGCTAAGCTTTCCAAATGCAGTGCATATGAAGGTATATTAGCTTTCTCCACAGTTTCAAGATTACTGAATGGGCAAACACAAGGATTACAGCTGCAAATTAGTTGTTGGTTAGTAATAAACAAGATCAGGCCTTCCATAAAGTTTGGCACACAACCACAGTTAATTTTGTGCTCACATACAGGCACAGGACAGTGCACAAGCAAAAACATGTGGTCAACACTGAATGGATGGCAGACTGTCTGTCTCAGCAGTACTGCCTTAGTTTCTTAGTCACTATAAGCTGGCAACAGTATGTGCACCTTTGCAGGGTTTTTTAAATTTTGAAATCCAAAAGAATTGCTTATGTAAAGGTACGCTCAAATTCTCAAAGTAAACATCCCCAGTTCTCTACATATGAATGTCGGTATGAACATTTGTATAATGCACCAAAAAGTAAAGCAGGCCACCAGAAATTGCCTTTTTGCATGAGGAAACACACATCTTAAAACATTCCGTCTCTGATTTAAAAAAAAAAAAAAAAAAATTGAAATCCAAACATTTCAGAATGGAAAATAATAAAAAAATAATCAATACTAATGTTATCATCCTTCACTTGACCACTGCTTTTTTAAACATCACTGCTACCACAACTTTTTTAATAGGTTGTGATATAAACTGTCAAACTCATGGGCAGTCAGAAAGGACTCTGAAAAAGACGATGTCAGTTGCTAATTCCGGCATGCAACATCTTTTGTTCAAGGTCTGGTTTGACATTGGTCTTATTTTCCTGATAAAATAAGCCTAAAAATCATTCTTAGACAGAATGAAGATCTTCTCCATCCCAAAACACTCTGGCTTTCAAAGAAACTCTCCAGAAGAAAAGGACCATACTGGCCATCATCCTTCTGGCAATTTTTGAAGTCCCTGAAGAAATTCCTTGTTCATTAGCACTTAAATCTATAAAAAAAAAAATCTTCATCCAATTACTGTATCCTTGCAATTTTTTCCCCAAAAGCCATCATGTAGCATTTGTCATGGACCTTGTCTATCCTGAAGAGGCTATCATTTTTATAAAAATATATGGAATTATTTTAGGGTCTCTAAAACTGGTAGACTCTCATCTGGTAGATGCTGAACCACAATACTTACACTTTTTCACATTAGATGAAAGATAGATGACAAAAAGCCCCCCAAATTTCAAAGGACATGCAAAAGGCACATACAATATTTAAGTATTTACACAGACGCCTCTAACGCTGCTGGTATCGATGGCTCCCCAGAACAGCAAGTCAAGCACCATCATCACTTCATGAAATTTCACTCAACTTGCAGCCTGCTCGTCATTTGCCTGCAGGAAAGAGGGCTGACAGGAGCAAGCCAGAGGCCAGAACTGTCCTAGCAGACTTCACATCACCTGCTAGTTGCAAGAGGAGAACGTGACAGAAAAGAAGATCTCTGAAGGGGAGTTACATCCTATTTTTCAGTAACCTTACAATTTCAAACCGGTTTAACTTTGTTATGAAGACACAGTTCACTGTTCAATTAATCCCTTTTTTGTAACAACCCTGACAAATACTATACATACCTTTTTACATAATGAAATGTTCTAACCTAAATTGGGTCAGGGATAAAAAAATTCCATATCACGTAACACAGAAAGAAAATGTTACCCATCTAAGATTCTTTCCCTTTCATTTGGCAGGAAAACCCTGATGTACAGAGCTTACGAAATATCATGCAGAAACTTCAAAAAGGCTAGAAACACACCACAAATCAACAAGAGACTTTTCTGCTGAAAAAAAAAAAAAAAAAAGATTTTGAAGAAAGCATAGCTGCTGCAATGGTATAAAAACACGCTGCATTTTACTATCAGCAAGCCAGTGTTTACTCAATGCTGATTTTTCAAACAATTTGTTTCTATGAAATACTTTTCTGAAGTTTTATGAGATGTTATTGCAGAAGAGAGAAACTTCCAAAAAGCTACAAAGCTGTTAAGTTTCTGTTCTGTCATTTATTTAATAGTACATACATATAAAAAATCTTCTTTAAATAAACTGGTAGGCAGTACAGCTAAGAAAAAATATGTTAAGTGAACAGAAGATGGATTACCTTTGACTAGGCTCTCAATTTCGGTGAAAAATCAGAACTCTGATCACAAGACAATTTTCTTTGTGGTTTGCTGATTACTAACCTTAAAAACGTTCTCCGAGTCATTAAAATCATCTGTTTCTTTACAATGTGCTTTCAGTTACTGGTTTTCAATTTTCAACACAACATTGCTGATAATATTACAATATCCCCTCCTCCTAAGAGAGGCCTTTAGAGCCTGTTTGCATTCCACAGGAAGACGCTGCCTTGCTCTCGGATGCAGCCCCATCTGCCTTCCTCCCCCACACTGTGGTCCACAAGTCCAGCTTACCCATCCAGTCACCCCATCAAGATATTAAAACTGGTGGCATACCATACATATGAGACTTATGCATTCAAACTGCATCATACAAGTAATCTTTTCCCTTACCAAAGATTTCCAAAAGGCTCTTTCTTCTTAAACGTGCTGAATATTTCATTCTAGTTACATGGAAATATTTCCATGCAGTGCCTGTATAATACAAAAATAACACACTTCCACATAATTATGCTTGTTCTGAAACAAAGAACAGCTATTTGTTCTCCAAGGCAAGTTTAAAACACAGCAAAAAAAAATGTAACTTCACACTGGCTTTATGGGCGAGATTTGAAATTTCATCACGTTAAGCTAGGTCTTAACCTACCAAATTCAACCAAACTTAACATTTCAATTTAAAACAATTTTCCTATAGCTGCAGTGGTCCCAAAGATATCTTTCTAGTCAAGAAGCTTTTAGCTCTCCGAGACTGCAAACAAATTATTGTTTCTCATATTTTCCCTGCTCTAGTACAATAAATTAACAACATTCTAGTAAATAGCACTACTGACGTACAAAACCCTGTTAACCAACATCACCCTGCTGTTACATTGCAAAAAACCAAAAAGTAGGAAGGCAAAAAAAACCCCCAAATCAGCAACTACTACCACGTGCAGAGGAATTCTGCAAAAAAAACCCCTCCATAAACAGAAAGAGATGAGAGAAAAGCGTAACTTGAGGTTTTTAGCTGACAAAGGCAGCATTTCTCTCCAGCAGGGAGGGAATTTGGATGTCGCTTATGAGAACCAGATGAAGGGACATGAAGAAGTAAGAACTCCTTGTGTGACTCCACACACAAGCTGGAAATGATGGCAGACTGCAACAACCTGTTGGTATGAAGGCACTTTCCAGGGCAGGCAGTGCCTGCCACACCTGCGGGCTGCCGGCATCACCCTTCCTGGGAATCCCACGCTCCCTCTCCCGAATGTGGCCTGAAAGGCTCTTGACACGCTCCTGACACAGGACAACAGAGCAGAAATCAAGTAAGCCGCCCAGCCTGCAGCAGTGAGGACTGAGCGCAAGGCAGACAGGAACAAGCTTGTACACCATAAGCTTATCACCCTTACTATAGGGGATACACAGACATCTGCATGGCACAAGTAGGAGAACCACAGTTTAAGTATCCAGACCCCACTAGTACAGACTGTGCTCCTGGACTTAATTGGTTCCCTTAGTTCATTAAACAGCAAGCGGTACATTCCCATCTACAGCAAGACTAGGAAAAGCTGTGAAATATTTGTCCGAAACAGCAGCCGATTAGGAAGATAAAAATTACGATGTATTTACCATCTGAAGTGTCCGGTTCACCATACTATTCAACAACAATGCTCAAATCGAAATATCTTTGCACGACAACTTTACACTGACTGCACAGGAGCAAATGAAAACTTAATAATATCTAACACTTTACAAAAAAGTATAGGGCTTCATTAAAAACAAATTTTTAAATAATGCTGAATGTTTTTTTCTTCTGTTAATAACTGAAGCCCTGATGAGAAAGACACCTGAAAAGCTGAGAAGCCCATTCAGCTGACAGGATCTTTGCTCTACTAGGCATACTCACACGAGGCACTCTCCAGTTCTAACAACGGCTAAGACAAGTCCAACAGCAACACTGTAACACTTCTGCATAAAAGCAAATATATGCACATAACCGAACTCCCCAATTATTTACTCAAAGAGTGCAACTGCATCCATTAATACTCAAAACCACTCAGAGTGAAAACATACAGAGAGGGGGAGAAAAAAACACTTAACAAGCATACCAACATTGTTACTTTATTTCAGTATGGGATAAATCAACTACAAGGAAACATTCTCTCTCTTTCCACACAAGAAGAATGTGTATTTGTAAATGATCAATTAACTCATATACTAAATTATTCGTTCTATGTGGCACAGACACATCAAGGTCAGTCTACAAATGTAATCAATACAGGAGGAGAGGGTGTTTATTTTTATTTTTTATAAATATATACTGATGAGTTTAGGTTCAGACCATGCCATCTTTATTCACACCGAGCAGAACTTGACTGCAATTCATGGAATTTAAATCACAAACACAGTATGACTAAATAAAAGAAGTGTGCCCTCAGAAGGGATACAGAAGTACTTTTAAGAGTCACTTTTGTTCCCTCTTCCTACTTGCTTACATACACATTCCAAGAAAAACAACAGGAAAACATTTGAAAGGATGAGAGCAAGAATGAGTAATTTACCAATTGGCAGTGTAGAATGATGTTGGAATAATAAAATAAAAAATATCATCTTGGTAAAGTGATTGTTGTTAATGGTTTATCAGTTTAATCATAACTATGAAATGTGAGCATTAAAATAATCACATTTTTATCAAAGCCACTGCATGGGAAAAGAGACTATATGAGTACAGCTGCATTTTTTAATACTGTTCTGCATGGTCTTTAGCTTGCATTTATATCATTTTCATATCACATCACTACAGGATTATTGTTGGAACAGTGCTGTAATCATTATTTGACTGTAAGCTACTTTTAACTTTATTTTTATTTGTAGATTGGGGGATTACCTTGAAATACCATTGCATATTTTTCCCCTTCCCTTGTAAAAGCTTTAACTAGTAAAAGAAACCTGCCAACATTGTGACAGCTGGTTTTAAGAAATTCAGTATAAAGCTTCAGTGATTTTTGTCCCAGTTGTAACCAGTACAGACTCCTTGCTCCACCACGGCCATACAAAGTGGTTGGAACACGTGAGCAGAGTTGGATTTATTTCACTTCACCATCAGTACAAGGGGAAGGAGGTTTGAGAAAAAATGGAATTGGTAGGACAAGTGGCCCCTAATTTGCAGTATTCCTCAGAAGGATAAGTTACTAGATCAACATTATGTGAAAGAATAGGAAAGTTGAGCTTATATGCTCCTCAGTTCTTCTAGCCCAAGACAGAGGAGGGGTGACCACTAAAGGCATCCTTCAATGCTCCAGGACTAATATGCAGCCACAGAGATTTTATCACAGATTCAGTAGAGGCAGTAACTCCTGCATGCAAATTACTATAGAATTACACAGTTGTCATGTATTCCCCACAAAAATAAAGCAAGTGAATATAAAAATCAGTAATGATGTAGCTTTGTTATAGCCCAGTTTCTTCAAATGGGAACTATGCCTTAGATAATTTTAAGTACATGGAAATTTTGAAGAGATGTTATTCCTTTATTAAGCTTATGTGTAACTACACAGGCCTATTGCATACTTAACACAACCAACATACAAAGAACTATACTAGTCTTACCTGGTTTATTGAACTTTCCACAAAAATCATCCTTTACTCAAGACTACAGAATTTGAGGAAGACATAGCAGTATTTTCCACAAATTTCTATGGCACTGAATATCTGTTTTAACACAAGGAAAACAACTTAAGAAATCATAACCCAGTCACATGCAAATTCTTCCCATTCACTTTGAAGTGGAAAGACATGGAAATAAAAGAAAAATACAGCAATAACAGAGGAACAGAACATCACAGATCAGGTATTTCCAGAGAAAGCCATTCAGTAGGTATCAGTACAGTCATTAGTACAGTAGGGTCAGAATCAGAAAATCCTGTGTGTGTTATCAAAACCAGGGTTTGCTTTTGGCTTTTATTTTAAACCATGTAAACTAAAACTATTCTGTTGATATCAAAATGTGTTATATGGAACAAAACATCTCCTGCAGTCCAGATCACTTTACTGCAAGGCTTTTTTCTCTGTAGCAATATCATCATGTGCCATTAATCTGCTAGCTGAAAAAAAAAAATACTGAAGCCTAACATGTATTTATATCTACTTGTTAAAAAAAAGTACGAGAAAAGCCTTCCATAATGGAGAAGGGAGGAGGAATGGAGGGGGTGGGAGACAAGAACAGGACACAAAAAACCACCTTTTCCAAAGATTGTTCAAGGCAAAAGGGACATGTCATGTTAAACAGTAGTCAATAGCTGTATACAACCAGTAAACAAATTCAGCTCTATGAAAAAAGAACTACATCACCATTTAGTGGTTGCAATTTAGATTATTCTAGCGTGTAATACTTTAATTGTATAAAACAAAGCTGATGTCACAAACACAAAAGAACTTCTTGCAAAGCAAGCACCACAAGTAATTTTTATGCTGCCACCGATGGCTGACAAGTGATGAGCACTTTGTTCAAATTTATATACTTACGCATCTAAGGCAACAGGTGGCTTATAAAAAGAAAACACTGAGAGCTTTTTAACTCTTCATCATCAAAATTTTTATAATATGTTTTATCATAATGACTAAACAAACTCTACAAATAAAAGCTTAACATACTAGCTACAAAGATGAACTATGGCTCAGGGAAAATTATCCATTATTTTGATAAAAGCAGAAACTGAGGTAAGGTTCTGGATCCCACTGACTTGAGTTCTGCCTACATTCACAATGTTTTGTAGTTGCACAAAGCACTCAGTATTTAAACAGTACCTTGTGATATATAAATTAAATCAATTTAATGCAAGAAATTTTATATTTTCTTGCTGACTGTCTTTTCTATATCCATCTCAAACAATAGCTGAATATTGTAGCACAGTTGGAAAGAAATTTTTACTTTCAGGTCTTTAAACCAACTGAAAGAGTTATGTGTTTCAGTTGTTGCTTGATGCAGTTTTGGGCCAAGAGTGGCATTACAGAAACGTGTTGGTTTTTTTCTAAATACCACACAGTCCAATGAACAGTTTTGTTTTCTTTAAGCACACAGAGAGTTATAAAAACATAATTTAAAGGTCTACACTACACAGAATGCAGGAGAATACTTCACACTTGCATTTAAGTGCAGAAGAGTTGCAGGCAAAATAAAAGACACAACAAACACAGATAATTCAGACTAAAATTAAGAAAAAAAAGGAACTTAGAGTGGTATTGACTGATTTAGTTACATTTAAAAAAAAAAAAAGGAAGATCAGTCGAGAAGGCAAAAATGCAATAAGCATACCAAAACAATCTTTATATTCTGCCTTGTAATTAAACTGTGAAATAACCATCTGCTTATGATTAAAACATTTTAGTGTTTGCTGTTTTGGATAGATTAAACGCACATACCAAGATATTAGACTTTTTCCTCTGCATAGCAATTTTACCATACCATCCCTAACAATTAAAAAATATGACACATCAATATTTTTATCCTGTACACTACATATATATATATAAACACACACACACAATTTCTATGGTGATGTTCACTGGATTAATCTTTCTGCTTTATGACACTCCAGAGCAATGCAGAGCAGCTCAACTTAGTCTTGGACTGCCTATCTTTCAGATTCCCTCTGCTTCTTTCCATATTTTCTCTGAAAGGAAGCAATCCCTCTCAAGCAGCCTACATTCTTGTAGCTATACATTTCCCCCCTTTTGCAACTCTTTCGCACACTCGACTTCCCATTCCTACTGCCATTTAGTTTTGAGACATCAATTTTCAGAACAAATTGCCAAAGCTTGGTGCATAAAAATATTCAATAAGCCTCAGGGAACTGTTATCTCAGTAACAGCTATCTCAGTAAGTACTGAAATACAAACCTATGCTCAAACAAATTTTAAAAGTTTAAGTAGTAAAGTGAGCTTGAGGTATGGAAGCTGATCTGCCATCACCATTATTGGGAGAAAAACCTGTATGATGGGGTGGAGAGGGGGGAGAGAAGGAAAAAGGTAGAGAGAAGGAAGAAAAAGGGGTGTCTGATTTTATAAAGAAAGCCTTTTAAACTAACTTTAACAGAAAAGAAATTAACCGTGTAATGCTTGAATACTAAGAAAATTAATTCCATATCTAAGGATAAATACTGAGGTTCTGAAGAATCTTGTTGCTGTTGTATGCAACAACAGACAAAGCCCCACTTTAACTGCAAAACTCAAAATAAGAACTGAAAGTAACATTTCTGAGGTATTCCACAAGAACAAATGGTTGGGTTGATAATTAATGCATTTTGTTAATTGCCTCCAGGCACTGAGGCTTCAGGATGTCATTTGGGGCTAGAGACCTCTTAGCATCATTACTAAAACAGCTTTCAAAGCATCTCTAGCAACTACTGCTGACATAAACATCCAGTACTTAAATCCAGCCCAATGCTAATTTTGTTCTTCCATCTACAATTTCAGAATAAAAATAAATCCTGAACTACACTAAAAAATAGCTGGGAGAAACCTGAGAGTAGCAAATGCAAGAGTGACAGCTTCCAAACAGAAAAAAACCCCAAACCATCAGAATTTCTGCTCAAATGCCATTGATAACTGATTAATAAATGAGCACCTGTAAACCCAAGTAGAAAAGTAAAACTTCATCCTTAGCCAATGTGAAGCTGGGCTTCATCAGGATGGAAGAGTACTTTTGGAAAGCATACCAGAAAAATACCATCTTTGTTGAAGGCTCACCAAAAGAAGTCAGCAGATTTCCTCATCAATACTTTATCATTACAACAACAGCATAAAGGCACATCTGCAACTGAATCCTCATCTCACTAACATCTCCAGCATATATAATAGTCATCAAAAAGTCAGTTTTCCTCAAACTCCAGTGGACAACATGCAAGGTTTGAAAGAAAACATGTCTTAAATCTTGCAGACTTGGAAGGAAAAAAAACCAAAAGCAAATTTAAAAAAAGGATGCAATTTGCATCACATATTTCCTATGGCTGCCTTTTTACAAACATTTTTCAACATACTGTATCAGCTTAATGCTCCCTCAGTTAGAACAGCACGACTGTTTGCTGGATTACATGTTAAACCTGATTAGAGAAATGACCTATTTTTAAAATAACCCAGCAAGAAGAATATAGTTATTTTTAAAAACCAAAAGTCCTTTTACTACATGGTTCTACAATCAGTTCCAACAGCACAGAAGAAAGTGGCAGCATATAGATGAGAAAAAGTGCTGGATGGAGTACGGAGCTGCTTCAGCTACCAAAAGACATACTTATCCAGCGTACGAGTACAAAGTATGACTTAGGAAAGGGCAGACACCTATTTTTCTAGAAGTGGCATTTTGGTCATCGTAGAAACCAGGACTGCTCCAATAAATAGCAATTCTGAAAGAAAACTGAACCAAAAGTTTTTCTGTCAGTTTATTAAACAAACAGTCTCATAGACTGAAAAAGGTTGCATCTGAAACAGAGCTTTTGCTTGTGTGTGACTCCTAAAGCAGTTCTTCCTAAAGCAGTAACTGCCGCCAGCAACTTTTAAGCACTTGTGGGACTATGGGCAAAGAAAAAGGAAGCACTCTAAACTGACACCCCAAGGATCTCAGACAGATTTGCTTGACACACACAAAAAAGTAATTATATTTTAATTAAGCCTTATAATTACATATCTTAACTAAGCTAGGAGCCTTGTTTAGTTTGTCTAGGATAAGTAACTTACAGCCAGAATAAGAAACCCAGAGCCAGTTTCATCCTGGTCTTCATTTGCAGTATTTACTCCACTGTTCAGTACACAGCAGTATCACACACGTACATCACAGAAATACCAATACAAGAAATCCAGACGATTAGGGAGAATTTAATTCATACATTTTGAGGGAGAAGACCTAGCAGAGCATAAAGTGTATTCAAAATAACTTGCAAGCATAAAGCTTGCTATAAATGCAAATACAATGAACATATGTCCAGTGATGTGCACCCATTTGTTTTAGGAATATGAATTGAACACAAGCCCATGACATGGCAAAGTTCTTTTTAATAAAATAAAATAAGTCAGCAAAAAAGAGCACTCACAGTGCTCACCACTGCTCCTCTTCACAAGTGCTTCAAACATATTTTATCCCTTCTTCAACTAGATTACTGTCATTCCAGACTTTTTTACTTAAAATTCTTAGACTTTAGTTCCTATTTAAAGAGAGGAAGAGACAAATCTTCAGAGTAACTTAGTCTCTTGCCTCAAGACACTAAAAGCTATACTACTTGTACCTCTAGCAGGAGCCGAAGCATTGGTTTCCCTCACCTGGAGACCACCACTCCCACAGATGATGCACCACAATCACTTCTGCAAGTGCTCCTTGTCTATTTTAATATGAAGTCACCTAACTTCACATCAGCCTCAGCAATAATTAAATCAGCTCATTTGATATTGACACACTCACATACTCACTTGCCATACTCAACTCTGGAGCAATGAGGGACAGTGATGAAAAGCCCCTGAGTGCAAACGTTGAACTCCTACTGCTGCTTCCAAACCCAACACAGGTCTATGCCCTCAACTGTGTTAAGTAGCATGGCCATCTAGTCATAAATTAGGAAACAGAGAAGTGCTTCTAAAAGCCTATTTCAAAGTTTTCATTAAAAAACTGCATCAAAAAAAAAAAAACAACCAACCCAACAAACAAAATCAACAACAAAACAAACCTCCCTGTCTCTTTGGAGGAATGCACTTTTGAGAAAGCAACTTTCTGAAAGGGAAGGTATAATATTCTCAGTCTACAGACCACTCACCTTTCTGATGCAATCACTGCAACTAATTAAACCGATGCTGACAAACAGTCAGCTACTTATCTTTTTCTGTTCCCAAATTCTTGCAAAGAATTGATTTTACCTTGTCTGAGATGGCCTTCCTCCAACCAAAGGAAAACAGACATTCACATTTCATATTACAACCAGAAAAAAAAAAACAAAAAACAAAAAACCTGCAGTATTTTTCCCTTCAAGCTTCTAAGAAAGTCCATGGCACAACAAAGAAATTACTTATAAAGTGTTAAACTATCACGGTCTTAAAGCCAGGATACCCTACAGTAAAGACACCCACTCAAACAGGTGAACGTTTCAAAAATAGTCACCTGAACACCCTCTAACACTATCACATATTGATAATTTCTTTAAAGTATTACAGAGAAATATTTAAGTCTCATCTGTATTGCCTGAATAGCAATTATATGCTGCCATATGACACACAAAACTATAATAAAAGTAGTTGTAGGTCAAATAATGGCAACGACTCAGTAAAGATAACCTGCCTGGTCTTTATTCTCAAGGGGGGGGGGGGGCGGTTTACTGGTCAAGTACTTTATGACTCACAGTACAGTGTATTAGAAATTTTCTATGTATTCTTGACAATTGAGCGATTGCCCTTGTAGCTCAGTAGGTAGCTCTCCTGTTTCTGGCCTACGAGGTCATAGCTTTAAGTCCCTGCTGAGGAAGCTTAACAAGTTCCATCTATAAATAGAATGGCATTAGACGCTGCTACTCTAGCAAGGGTGGTGGCCTTTAGACAAGAAATTTTTATGTTTTCATCTGTTCTGATAAGAAAAAAGGAATTGGACATAGAGAGGCACAGGATATTAGGCTAAAGATGAATGAGAGAGTAGGCTCCAAAATCTATTGTAACTTCAATTAGCATAAGACTTACAATTCTAGCATTATCAAACTACGATAAAGGCTAAAAAAGAATGCAAGAACAATAATTTTCCTTCTCAATGAGCATAAGTAATTAACTAAAATTACAGACTTTACAATATTTGAGACTGAAAAGAAACCTCCCAGGTACTGTACATTCAAAACTCAACTTGTGACATCAAGAGGCAACCTCAGTGTAAAACAAAGTTCGGAGTTTTTGATCAGTTACAGAAACGTTTGAACATTCACAGCTCTCATCTTACTCTTTCTGAAGTAAAGTATATCCTTGAGAGACATTTAACTAATTATCAGGAATTAAAATGAAACCACTCTGCAATGTCTAAATTTTTGGTCCTCATACCCATATATTTGGAGAGGCTTATTCAGCTCTCAGAATAACAATTACTTGTGACAAATTTAAGAACAAAGACTATTTAAACCCTTATCTGAGTTTATTTGTGCTTTAAATTGTAGTGACCTGACTTTAGAGGAATATGGATTAAAGCTCAGGTATCACTTTCACTCAGCCTGGCGATGTAATTTACTGTTCAATAAAGACAAAGACTAACTCACTAGAATGCAGACAATTTTCCAGCACCTTTTCCACAATCTGCACCCACATGCCCAGGAAAACAAATTCCCTCCTCTGTGGGAGCAAAAGCTGCAAAGAGCATACTGCAAACAGTTTTGAGGTACAAACCTGTAAATTTTGTTCATATATGCACACCAAAAGGAAAGAAACAGCAGCTATAAAACAGGAGATGAGGGTGATTTTACAATATGACTTCCTAGATCTCAGAGACACTAACAGTACATTCAAGTAAGAACAACAACAGGCCTTGCAAAATATAGTTTAGCTTAGGGGGTTATTGTCTTTCCTGTATTAATCTTATTTGCCTAAGTGAAAAATCTGATCAGGTAAAAGTTTTCTACAGCTGGCCAAATTAAGCTAGTTGATCCTGCACTGGCACTGATCTATTGAACAGGATGTGGGTGTACAAAAACATCTCCCTCTTGCAGGTTTAGGTTTAGTGGTAGCACTACTTGAAGCTGCATGTTGGAAGACTCACAAGAATCCCACCCTGGTCCTTTAATTCCACTACCAACATTTTGGTCAATAATGTACTACTATCTAAAACACAAGGTTTTTTTCTGCTCTTCAGATGCTTCTACAAAGTAGACTACATCAATAGATAACTGCTTTGCAGCATCAGCCTTCATCCTAGGGCCTCTTCCCATATCATTGTATTGAAGAGTAAGGCACATGAGAAAGATAACAGCCATTGGGGTCACCCCTAATCTACTCCTAATTTCACTTACATCCACTGTCTCCGCTGCTAGATTCTGCACAAATGCTTACTCCAATCCTACATGGTTACTCCTCAAGAAGCTTCTTTGAGCAGGTGTCTGCATGAATGTTTCTTCTCTCTAGGAAAAATTTTTCTGAGCAAAAAGACTGCTGTGCTTCCATCCTTGGATCCAGAGAGAAAAATCCAACAGTGCTAGACAGCACTAGCTCTCCAAGATGGCTTAAGGTTTGTACATGACACTAGTGACAACTGCACATGCTTCCCTGCAACAAATCTTTTTTCAAGGCAGTACATCCTGAAAATTGGTCTTCCATAACTCATTGCCTCTTCCAATCCCTTTTTTACTGGACATTTTGTGGTTGGTTTGGGTTTGGGTTTTTTTGGTGGTGGTTTTTTTCCTCAAACTGACTTCTGTGCCCAAAAAAGAAAAGAAAAAAAGGCTTTATGCAAATGTGCTTCCTTTTGGCTGCTTCACATTATATAAAAGGGGAAGGAAGACTTGTATGCACATAGAATTCCTCTATACAATGTTGTTTGCTTCGGAACTTAACTTCACCTGTTTTCAGAAGGCATTTTGCCCAGTCTTGTTCATTACCACATAGAATGTGGTACCGTATCAAGAGGGTTGCAAAGGCCTGATTAGATTCAGCTAGTGGTTATTAAATGTGCATTGTGTTTCTGCTTGCAGGTACAAAACCACTCTAAGGAAGAGAAGAGAAATCTAGCACTCTGCTGCTTCTCTTTGTATCATCTACATGAACAAAAGGTCTGAAGTTAAATAAAGCTAAGCAGCCTCTGAAAAATCCTCCTTTCCTGCAACAAAAGCATTTTCTTTTTATACGAGGAAAAACTAATAAGTGAATCAGTATGCATCTCCAGGAATGTCTTTATTAACCTCCCTTTCCTTTCAAGGTGGTGGGCTTAGTATCTGAATGCTGAAAGGTAAAATTCAAAGACAGATTAACACATGGCCTAAGACAAATTAGCCCAAGTTTGGGGGTTTTTTTTTTGTGACCTGATATTCTGAAATTGCAGGGTATAATACAAAAATAGCCTTGCTAATAAAAATTATTTCAGTTTTGGTGATGATTTTGCTAAAAGGGGTAGAGGAATGCCATTTTCACAACTTTGAGACAAAAAAAAAATCTTCTATGCAAAACCTTACCCAGAATCAAAACACTTTACCAAAAAAAAAAAAAAAAAAAAACACCAACCACCAAACCAGAACCCCAAGCATTAAAATACAATAAAATGTTTCACAGGGCCACAACTGCCACTTTAATTTGAAAGGTTTCACAATTTTTGCTTTTAATACAGAGAAGTCACTGAAAGATAACTGAAAGTTTACCTGAACTGTGAGCTACTCTAAATATTTTATTAAACATTAATTTAGTTACTCTAACAACAAATAAGAAGGAAGATAAAACCTCAGTAAGAACTATTATCTACTCATTAGCATACAGAAATACATCTTGATTGTGTAACACTAACAAGTTTAATATGTGCAAACTACTTTTAAACTTTGGTAGCTTAGCAGTGAAAGGTTTGTATTTGTAAATGAGGAACGCTAACTTTTTTCTTTTTTAACAGGTGGCAATTACATTTAGTAATATAAAACAAAACCAAAGCATCTTCAAAAAACTGAACCAAAATATGTTGAAGACAAAATTTTGTGAGACGGCTATGTTTACATCATTTCAAGGTGAATTTTGACACATTATAAAGATGAAAAAACAGCTTCAGATATAAGAAGTGACACAGCCAAGCTACAGCTGCATAAACAGAGCCACTATGATTTCCAATGCATAGAATACACATGCTGAAGGAATGAAATGTGACTCATACTTTGTTCACTGAAATGCTAGTGCAGTGGAGTGTGACTAAGTGATATCATCATATGCCTCCTCTCTGTAGCAGTCAGCTTCCAGGAACAGCAATCAGCAGGTATGATTTCTTCTTACAGAACATGGGAAAAAAATGCATCATGCCTCAAGTACATAAAAGCTACAGAATGATTAGCATCTTTATATAGAAAATACACAAATTCTTATAGAAAGTCAAAAAGTGAGGTCAGAACAGAGGATGCATCTTATTCAGTTAAATAACTTTGTTATCACCACTTTGATTTTTACAGGCAAATCAAAACACTGGCAGTATTACCACGAGTTCCCAGTAACCCTCATGATGATAAAAACTAAAGCAAAATCAACTTGATTTTAGATGCTGAGCAAAAAATCAGTAAGAATATTGTCAAACTCAGTTTTGATTAGTGTTCATTTCAAACAAGAATAAACTACGTTCAGCTCACATGATTCATATCTAAGTTTTAAATTATGGCAAATTGGTTTAGAAGTTCCCTAAAACCCTGAGGGAAGCAGAACCAGGGGGTGTACTAAACATTTCCAGTTACTGGAGTAAAAGCTATTAAAGCTTTTTAGGAACCCATTCACATTGGTCACACCAGTCACTTCTATAAGACCGCAGGGGATGTTTACCTAGCTTCATGGTTCTTTCACTCTCGTCACAAAGAATGACATTTCACGGATTATCAGTTACCAAACTCCCCATCCTGCCCCTAAAAGGCAGCTACAGCTCTTCTGCTGTGGAGTCAGAGCACTTCCAGGCAGAGGAGCAAAGCAGGAGCTCCCCACCCCTACCTGCCTGCACTCCCCCAGCACCATGTCAGTGCAGGCGGCTCACACATTCCTCCGCAGGACTGGAAGACCAGGTGATGGCATGCAGGTGAACTCTCAAGTTCTTCCACAAAAGCCAATGTTGCCTGCCCTACTTCAAACATTGGGCATTGAACCTTAAAGTTTTTTTATTTATTAAAAAAGAGCATTTGATAGCAAAGTACTTTTACAGACAAATTTCCTTCCAATTTCTGTAACTTTGATGAGAAAGACTGGATTTCATTAAAGAAACTAAAAATAAGAGAAAAATATGGAACATATTTTCTAGAAAACTAGGACTGCGGGATATCAGTGGGAAGAGAAACTCAAAAACATAAAGAGCTCTGGCTGTTTAACATCCAGTACATTCAAAAACTCGACAGAGCTATAGCAGGGACTAAATACTGATATCTAACATTTTCTTCACCAAAGCATTATTTAAGAGTAATTTGTAAATTTACACTTGTAACAAGGTTGCCATACTTAGTCCACCATACAAAGAAAGTAATTTTCTACAAGAACTTGTGACTGATCTGCCATAAAAGTTGAAAGGTGGTTAAAGCCATGCAACTTGGGAAGAAACACTATTAACAATCTTCAAACAGCCTGTCTTCTGCCACCACAAAACATTGCTGCCTCAGTTAAAACTGTAATACACCTGAAACATGGAAAATAGAACTGTCAGAAATGTTTCAAATTCAACAGTGAAACTCAGAACATGAACAAAAGCTGTAACTACTTTAAAGCATGTGTCAGGTTACTATGGTACTAACGCTGTAGATGCCACTATCCAGGACAGAAAACAGTTTTAAAATTAAATTCCCCATTCACTCAGCTAATAAGTAGGTATATCTGTTTGAGGTTCTCATAATTGGATTTAGCCAAAAATAAAACACACCCCTGCCCCTAAGACACTGGGATAACCTCTGAAGTAATATTTTTTTAAAGTGTATTGAGATCAAATGGTTTATTTTAAATATCAGTAATTAAATTTCAGTTTGTCCACTTTAATAGAAAAAAATCTATAGGAAGTGTCATAACCCAAGAATGTATTGCTCTATTGTGTATGGGAAAACTTATTTACCTTTTTTGCTGAGCTAAGAGGATCTGCTTCATACTGTTGCTAATCATGTACAAAAATACAGTGGTGCTCAACACAAACTTAACTCTTCTTTTACTTGTCCTGTTACCCTACCATATGCTGTTCTCACACATGTTGCTGTTTCTTTAGATATATTAAAATATACCTTAGACATAAAAACAATGTTTTCATTGATTTAATGAACACTGTCTACCCCAAGGAAAGTAACAGTGTATCTAGGATATGGAAATCTGAAGGCTGAAAATCCATAGCCATTTCAAGGTGAAGGTGCTTTCCTTTTTTAAATGAAATAAGGAAAGTAGAGAATTAGCCAGACAGAAATAAATCCCGTTTCTCCTCAGCTTTATACCATGCAAGAAATAGTCTAGGTAAATACCCCACAGAACTTCCACAGTTCCAACAGAAATGTAATTATAATTACTTTGAGAGTACTGCAGCTGCAGCTCACCTATGTGCCCTGTGGTGGATAAACTGATAGGCAACCATATTTAAAAACCACCTCTTAACACAAAGAGGTAAAAACAGTGAATTCTGTTAGGGCAGCTAAAAAAAAACACCACAAACCTTTCATCCTAAAGAAAACACAGTTCAACACATTTGCAATGAATAAAGAAAACAGGATCAAAACCTTTAGCCTAGGACTATAAAATACCTTCAGTGAGATTCCCAAAGTTTGGCTTATCATACTCAACAAAAGCTCTCCATTCCTAGCTAGCCACTCCCCTGCATATTATTACCTTAATACAACTTGAGTGAGTCAATTCTCAAACTGCTTTTTGCAAGAATACCAACTGAACCAAGCTAAGTCAAAGCTTAACAAGCCTTTCTTAAATATACTCAGGCTTGCAATCTTGAAATCTACAGCACAAACCCCACAATGACCTGCTTCTGACTTTCTGCCTGGCATCCATCAATAAGACAAGACCAAATCTCCAAAGGGCTTTGCTTCACATGCTAGCCATTAACATGGGTAGCAGTAGTGCATACTACAACAGCATAAAGACAGGGAGCAACAGTTTCAGTGCTCAAAGGTGAAAATTTGTTCCAGATCAACTCAAAACCTTAGTGAAAACAAAGGCTAAATTTTTCATGCTTTGAAAAAGCATGGTCCCCAGATCATTTCCTAGTGCATCTCTTAAGAAGACTTTATCATTCTCATCTTCTCTTCATCTTCAGCAACACCTCCTTTCCAGCTTGCTGGCATACAAAGCCTCACCTTCCAGTCCACTGCCTATCCCCTTTAAATAGGAGCAATCTGTCTAGGTGCCTTTTAAGTCAGTTTCCACATGACTGCAGAAATTCAGTGCCTACCTGCCAGGCTGAAAACCGATGGCCGGTCTCAGGGCACTGGTTCCTAAAGACACACAATCCATTAAGGACTTGGACCAAACCCTGGTAAAGGGCAACAAAGAAGTTTCATCTTCTCAGGATCTGCAAAGTTTAAGGATTTACAAAAACAGTTCAGGTAGTTTCTATATCCTGATAGAAACCACGCAAACTCCAGGTATGCCACAGACGCATAAAAAGGGATTTTGAAATTGGAAATAATTTTGACAGGTGGGTGGGTGTAAAAACATTACAGCATATAAAAGGACAAGTTGGCATGGTATATTGAAAACTTTAGTGAGTTATAGGTTTTAACTAGAGTTTGTGCTATATAACCAATAGACATTTTTTTTTTAATTTACTAGAGGGCTATTACTAGCTTTTAGTGCCAAATCTTCATTTTTATAGTACTGTGGGGAAAGGAAAGTAGAACTAATATGCACTTGGGGGGGGGGGGGGGGGGGGGGGGGAGAGTAGGTTTACATCTCTCAACCACAAAATTTTGCATTAGTTTTTTTATCATTATCATCCCTAAGTAATATTTTGAAAGATCTTTGTATTTATTGGGCAACAACCGCACAGAATTTCTACCCCAATTCCTCACTAGCTTGCATTCTAGCTAAAATGTCTAGACAAGAGCAACATAAGAGGCAAGGTTAAGATTTTAAAAAGAAAAATTAAAAAGTGCTATTAAAAAAGTGATTCCATTATCTTTTTTTCTCCCAAAGAAGAAAAACAGCAATAATCATTTCACAACCATTACATTTCAGAATCCTTGAAAAAAACTGAAACATGTAACAAGTAAATGCAAGACTAGATTAGAAGAAATAGATAAGCATCCGAATGGTTTAAAACACCACAACAATAGTCTCATTCCTCTTTCAATCTCCAAAGAAAAATACAAATGGTGTTAACCCTTATAATAGCTACCTGAAACAAACGCTTAGGATTATTCAATATATAGATTAAAAAGTTTCTTCTGCACTGGCTATTATATCAACCTGTTCCTTAACAAGCATTTATGATACAAGTAACAAAACAGAGCAAGTATAAAGAATTTATCACTTGTTCTCAATTGACACCAGGCAAAACAGTAATTACAATCCCACAATAGCAATGGATTTGGGGAAACTGATCCTCGCCTTTTTTCTACGGATACTGTAGCAATGGTTCTTGGGTAGTTACAAATACTTAAAATATGTGTTAGTACAGCCTTCAATATTGAACTAGTTCCTAAAATTAAGTTCAAAAGACTTACTTCACTCTACCCAGTAAGGATCTGGCCTTGCCTTTTCAAAATGTCTTAGTTTTAAATACTATTAACTGCTTAGCTACAATCAATAGTCCATAGTTTTCTATTCTACTGAAAGCATGCGTCAAACTACTTCAACAGAAAATAGTAGCACTAGATATAAAATATAAATAAGGCCAGGTTTTCAAAAGACAAGTAATGCTCCACACATGCACAGTTATAGAAGGCTTCCAGGTACTAGATAATCTTAAAAAAAGGCCAATGTTACCAAAAGCATGTCCTGTCTTTCAATGTTATAAGCCTAAGAACATAATACCTTTCCCCACAAAGTTTTTCTCACTTGATTGAAAACACAGTACCAGCACTCTGCACCAAATCAGTGTCTAGGTATTCTTGATGCATAATAAATTCCATTTGACTGAGGTAGCATACCTACCTATTCACCAAACATGCAGACTGTAGAGGCACATCAGTTCACTGCTCTGTATATATATGCTTCAAAAAAACAAGCTCATGGGAACAAGGGTTCTAGCATCTAAATCAGTACTATAAGATAGTAATATTCCATGCCTTTGGGTTTTGTTTTAGGAACACCCTGCCCACAAAAAAATTTTTGCTCCAATCACCAAATAAAAAGTATTTCTATTTTTTCTTGTTTATCTTGTTCTAATGTTTCATCACTCACTGTATAACAGTGGCCAAAAGACAGCAACAAAGGTGTCCAGTTTCTGCAAATCTGCACAAACATTATTAAGCTCAATCTTTTCAGACCAGAAGCATTTTTCAACACTCAAAGTGTACTGCAAACCAACACACGCTTTCAGCAAGCTTTTAAGCGTCAAGTTTGTAAGTGCTGTTAATATGACCCTGAAGGCCAGTTCTGTATTGTGGCAATAGGTGACGAAAGAATCAAAGCCCTTTGTCTAACTGAGAAATGTTCAGAATTCACAGAGATGGGGGGTGGGCATTGTGTTCAAGACTCAATATAAGTCACACAGAAATCAGGAAAAGGAAAGAAGTGAGGCTTGCCCCATGAGGAACACAATCCCAGAGTCTGCTACTAACTCCATATTTTCATTTTCTGCTTCCATTTCAGCCTTTTATTATCACATTCCATTCTTCCTCCTTTATAAAACTAAACAATGTGCCATGCACTACTGGCAAAAGAAAACAACAAACCATTACTGCAGACTTCCAAAAACCCAGCTCCTTTTTAAGTTTTCAGCACAATGCCGATGAAAAGAGACATACCTGTTACATAGCAGAGGATGGGGATTTTCTTGGTTGGAAAAACCCAAAACCTGATGACTTTGAATTGAGTGGTAAAAGTTAAAATTTTAATAGATATTTGTTCCACAGTTCTTAGAGTACAACAATGCTGTCCTTAAGCTATAGAGAGAACATATAAATAAGTTTACATACGCATCAGATGAAAGATCCCATCACAGGCGTTAATATGAGACAAGAAGGAATTTCCTAAGCCTTGGCCAGTATGTGCTCCTTTCACAAGGCCTGCAATATCCACCACATTCAGAAAGGCTGGAATTTTGCTGAAATATAAAAGTTAAAAGTTTCATTACTGAAGCATATTAGCCAAAACTTGTGGCACAGAAATAAATTCAGAACATGAAAAAACAATGTTTCTTTATTCTAGAAGTCATACACGAGAGTAGCTTTCTTCCTTATTCAACGTGCAATGTATAAAAGACAAGATCCCCCCCTCATGTAAAACATCAACGTTTCTTTAATTTCTCTGTCATTATTCATGTAAAATGAAGTAAACTAGTTTGAAGTGTGGAATCATACCGACAACTATATGAATAATCAACCAGGCCTGGAACACTGACACATGAAGTCAGTCATCTGTAATGAGCAGTTTTCATAGTACCAAAGGGATAAGACACATAAACAGCCATTGCACTCTGCTATCGCACACCTCTAAGGTTACCATTTAGTTCAGTAAGTTAAGCAATTTTCTCAGAAGACAAAGGCTTTTTTTTTTTTTTTAATACAGTGGTGATTAAAACTAGCAGTGATCAGCATTATGCAAACAATTTGAAAGAAAGCAGAAAACAAGTTAAGATGAAGCTGGCATTATAATGTAAACAGCTGTGATGTTTTCCACCATACTTAACAGCAACAGGTTAGCAGACATGTCTACAAACCATTTTCTATAGCATCAACAGAATAGTCATGAAGTTCAAATTAGCTTACAAAAAATGGAAAAAAGCTTTTAGAGCTATAGGAAATGCATATAGCAATTTATAAACTGCAAGCCTTTTATCCTCTGCAAATTCTCAAGTTGTTTTAAAATGAGCAAATAACTTAATAGGCAATAATCTTTTCAGGTACATTCTAAACCAAATTACTTTTCAAAATCCAGCTGAGTCAGGAAAAAAAACACACTAAAACTTTGTGATAAGGTGTTGACTAAAAGCACCTTCATATGGTCTATGCAAATGACAACGCCATCATAAACAGTGGCAGAGACAGAACCACACTGAAATGCTGCAAATTCCTCACTTGCAAAAGACCAGAACCCACACACCATGATCATCAAGATCTCCAGCCTTATGGCTTCAAAATAAGTAACTGGAACACTACTTAATTTCCATCGAACACTTTAAAGTTACCACAATTATATTTCATTAGCACTATGCTAAGATTAATACAACTGTTCACTATTTTACTGACAGTAAGTATAATGGAAAACACCCAAATCCCTAGCTTTAATAAAAACAATGAGAAGGTTGTGACTTACACTACAAAGTCTGCATGAGCATACAGTGCCGATCTGTAAAGCAGTGAAAAACTTTCTTTATGGTGAGTGTTCTTCAACATGAGATTCAAATCCAAAGATATAAATCCTGTGGTCTACCTTAAGATGTCTTTTCCAGAGACCTACCATTGCAGTACTGCTCACAGACGGAAGCAGCCACATAGGTGTGAATGCGTGCTAGGGATGACCTAGCCAGTGACCTCCTAGCCAACCCTATACAGAAACCTTCTCTGAACAGTGTTACACTTCTGAAGTCTTTATTGTCCACAGCCCAAACTGAGCTTTATTTTTATTAGTGTGACAGCCTGCTGATAAATATATTGGGTTTTTCAAATATTGAAATATTTGACAGCATGACAAATCTGTAACAGCAGAAACTCCACTAGCATCAGAAAAACACCCTTCTCTTCTTATCCTGATGCCTGGTATGGCACCTATGGCCTAGACAGAAAAAGCTGTAGTTACGGAAATCTATGGATCATTGTCTCTGCTCAGAGCAAGGGCTTAAGTAGAACAGAACAAGTTTCCAATTATTTTTTTTAGTGCTGTCCCACTTCCATTTGACTGCAAATAACACAACACACAGTTTAATATTAGCAGATGCACTGCCTCACTTGAAATGAGCTCCTTAATATGGGAAGAGATGATCCATTAGAGTCTGTCTTAGTATGCAACACATTTCTGGAAGTGTGGTGACCTAAAAGCAAAAGATCTTATCCCACTTTTGTTTTTGATCTTCCTCTAACACTTCCCAAGAAAAATGGTTTCTTTCAAGTAAACTAATTTCACAATACAAGATCTGGACAAAATCTTTTTCTTTACCAAGGTAAAGTTCAAAGTATCACTAAACCTGTCAGGTGTAATAAATTAGGAACTCCATGACATGTTTCATGTCATTAATACCTTTGTGATGCGCTTAGAATAACAGAACACAATACCCAGAAGGGTGAGTTTAAAAAAATACACAAGAAAATATTTACAACACAGCATGAGTTACTTCAATTCAGATACACAGTATGTTGACTTACAGCTTTAAACTTCACTAGGCCCATGAAAAGAAGGGCCCATCCTTGGGAAGACAGATGTGTACTCTAAGTTAAAGCTGTTGAATGCAGTAGAAAGAACATGAATATAAGTACATTCTGAAGTAAACAAACTTTGAAAATATCACTTTTTTGTCCCACTATGGTTTTCTTAGCAAACTATCTTTTTTTAACTACCAGTAAACAAACTCAAACAAAACCAGCAAATCCCTAACACACTACCAACAGTAATGCACATTCTGAAGACAGAAACCAATAACTCTTTTAATGCATTAACTCAATAACTCCTTTTGCCTTACAGAACCACAGAGCTAATACATACCTCAGAAGGAACAGCAGCAACTTCCCAGTCAGAATTGTTATCATTCCTTGCTTTTTGACACATAACTAAGTCAACAGCAAGGTAGAAAAATGTCACTCTTTAAAGCACTTCTCCATTGTCATTTTAAACTGTGTTTTAAGAAAAACAAAGGTGGTGTTAGAAATGTTCTTCTATGCTCCCCTCTCACCATTCTGGTAGGATTAACTTCCTGGCCAGCCATCAGAAGAACTCACTTTCACTACAAAGATGGCACATTAGAGCAAGACAGGTACCTTCATATGCAGATGGACCACTCTAACACCAGAATCAACCTCATTTGCTAGACAATGGAAAGAAAACCCCAGCACATTTATTTCACAGTTGACTAATAGGAGCAAGAGACCTTTGAAGACAAGTATCCGGGTTTCCAGGATGTTTTTTCACCTTCATCTTCGGTACCACAAAGCTTACACTCTAAGCAAAATAAAACCATCCTCATTCTTCGCAGCCCCCTTCCTAAGCCTAAATCTCTATTTCATCGTAGAAAGATAAATACAGAGAAAAGTAGAAAAAGGCACAAACTAATCACACTTGACTATGGTCTGAAGGACAAAGAATAAACATTATGAAACTAAACAAGCAGAAAACACTACAAAGAATGGGGGAAAAGAACCATGTTTCTCAAGTGTGGTTTAGTTCTTTTAAATGTAGAAGACTTAACTGGATTGTTCTTTTTTTTCCCCTCCTCTTCTAAACAGATTAATTTCCATTTCTTAAGATTCGTTAGTCAGCATTAGCATAATTTCACTGAGCCTCAATGATCATCAGGAACAGGTGGCATCAACTGATCATTTGTACAAATCAGTGTAACACCAATCTACCATAAAGCATGTCACAGGAATTTTTAATATGAAACAGATTACCAAATCCAGAAGTATCTCTATATTTTAAGTGTAGGTATAATCCTTAAGCGAGGATTTTTTACCTCATTAGAAATACAGCAACAGTGTTTTTGTGTTAGCATACTACCTTCACTGTATGAGCTACTGTGCAACAAAAATGTCATGGTTTAACCCCAGCTGGCAACACAGCTGCTCACTCACCTCCCTCACAGTGGGATGGGGGAGAG
>NW_010972437.1:11091697-11100034 GCF_000737465.1 Haliaeetus leucocephalus | reverse complement strand
AGCCCCATACTAGCTACTATGAAGAAAACTAACTCTATCCCAGCCAAAACCAACACAAAAATGCACAAGACTTGCTGGGCCAAAGAAAGTAATTTTGTAGTCCAGTGGTTAGGGTACTTACTCAGGAATGAGAGACTTACACATCCATATGGTTATGCATTTTGCAGGGGAGGAGGCCTATTTCTCACCAACTTTGTTTCAAACTTCTGTCCAAAACAGTTATTTAGACAGGCAAGAGGTGTTTTTTTACCTGACCTGTTTGTTCAGTGCAGTAGTACCATGCAACCACTTACCTTTTTTCCTTTAAAATGCACACATATATGGTATCCGCAATTTGTTATGCACATATTTTATTTTTCTAAAATTTGAGGGGAAGAGGCATACATTTATTTCTTGAGTTTCCACAAGTAATTGTTTAGTTGAGAAACCTCACAGGCAGTATACACCTGGAACTTTGACTTAGACTGAAACAGCATGACAAAAATGCTGTTTCTCTCCCTGGGTTTTTATTCTTCTAGGTTTCCACAGTCTCTCTTCTCCAATGAAAACAATACCTCAGTGATTTCTCTGCAGCATTTACTACAGTTTATTACAATCTCGCATCCACCAGGAGGCCCTGGAAAGCCACACGACAGCTTCAAGTAAGTTCAAATACAGCAATTTTCCAGGAAGCCTGGTTGATAATTACCATAACACACTTGTTTTTTATTAATTTCTTGAATAGTTCAAGAAACTTCTCTCAAGTCAAACTCTACCTGATCCTAGGTCCCACATACCAAGACAACCAGTTTCTTCAGTATTAGGGTAAAATGTCCAGCTCCCCTTTTCTCTTTGGTAAAGCCAAATGTGCTACTCATCTCCTGGTTCCAGCACAGGCTCTTCCACCTTTAAAAGCTGTTATTTGAAATCTGTTAGAAAGGGGAAACTCTTCTTCCTTCCCAAAAATTCATACAACTTAAGTAGGAGTCATCTGTTAAGAGTTCACAAATGACATGAAGTAAAAGTAGTAACATAGAAGGAGAACATGTATATTGTGACAAATTCTTAGAAAGCCACTCAACTCTCAGACTGTCCTCACCACTATTTTTGGCTCATTTCCAAACAGAAAAGGAACAGTTCACAGTCCCTCTCTCTTCCAGGAGACTGTACTCCCTATTACAGCTTCTGCAGTCAATCTTGCAAGCAGTTTTGACCAATGTAAGCAAAATACCTCACAGAGCAATTAAAGGAATCTGCTTCTGAAGAACTAGGTACTGCAGATGAACCTTGGTCATTTCTATGCAAGAACAATTTGATAAATAGCATTTTATCCATGGTACTGACAAAAAAGACTTCAACCTAATAGCACATGAACCAGAAGTGAAAAATCTACTAATTAAATTTTACTTACATGAATTATAAAAAGGTAGAAGATTCAGTGTGGATTGACACATACTCAGTGTCCCGTGTATATCAAACACCTGCATTCTCAACCTACTCAGTAAGTTATTACACCAACAAAATACCACTAATTAAACTTTGCCTTCTCCCACCAGGCAGAAGAGATGGCTCAAGTCACTCCTACTTACAGTCTCTCATTCACTGCTGGAAAATTATTCATCTGCAATGCTAGAACAAGCATCACCGCCAAGCTGATTTACACAGGCTCAGAACTAACTGAAGAGCAGGCAAACTCAGTAACACCAAAGAAAGCAGCACATTAACAACAGGACATACTGCCAATTTTCAGTTGTTTTCCATAAAAAATGGGATTCTCTTACAGATGCTGATATGCCAGAGTTACATTGAGCTAAACTATTCATGTTTCACTCTGGAATTACAGGTGGTTTTCATTTACATAAATTCTTTTTTTAAGCCTAGATTAAGTCCCACATGATGTCATTCAAAAAGTCCCACTGCTGATCTGGTTTCTAGGCAGTACTTTCCACCAGCCAATTACATAATTTTGACTTCAAAAACTTTATCAAGTACCTCAGTATGCTATCCTACAGTAAGTGCAAGAGAACTTTTATTTAACATTACGTAGGACTTTCATGACCTAGACAACAATGGAAGTTACTCAGATTTAGTTCAGTAACCATCACTTCAGCACTAAAGATCTGAACGCGTGAATTTTAACAGTCTACAATGCAACCGAACAAACCAAAGCAATTAGCTGACAAAAAGGACAGAGATCCCGAAGTACACTGGACACTGCTAGAGCTGAAGAGGGGTAGTTGCACTTTACATATTATCCTCTTGAGAGATAACCAGGATTGCTTTAAAATTTAAGTTTGAAAAGGACATCCAAGATAAATTAAAAACAATCTAAGTTAAATAGAAATGTTTATGGTTGCAATAAGCATTGTGTTTTGTGAATACATATGTGCAAGGCAACACACCCACTTACAGGTACAAACAAACGAGGAATTAAATGAATACTGGTAACTTGAGAACAGATGAACCAAACTACTTACATTTTACACATTCCTGCTTATCATCTCATTTGATTTTAACCAGAGGAGGAAGCAGAAACATACACTTTAAAAATCACTTTTTTTATTAATGTCTTCACACAGGTTGATTACTATCAGCCAATACAGTCCTTCAGTTTTAACCATTTACAGTTAAAACATAGCTTAGGCTTACATCGCTTCTACCCGAGTATTTCTTTCAGCTAATCGTATAGTTTAAAGTTAAGAAGAAAGAATGCAAATAATTGCAGTGAGGAGATTATTTGGGACATAAAATTTAAAAAAAAAAAAAGTAAATAACGGTTTCCTCCACCCCCTCACTCAAAATAATTTTGAGGCTTGAATTAAATGTCACCACTGAGAAACATCTCCTGCTCAGGCACAGTACACTACAGCTGTGCTAGTAGGCAGGACCATACAGGCTAAGCCTAGTGGGTATATATACTCAGAGGCTTTCAAGATATTTGTGAGTTATGACACAAATCACTTGTCCAAATGACATCAGTTTGACATACTTACACTAAAAAATATTTTTAGGCTTAAGGTGACAAAGCAGCATCTTAATGAAATTTAGAACAAAAAATGCAAAAGAATAGCTTTATTAAGTTACTAAACTTTCTTTAGATGTGCTATACACACGGTTCTTTTCTTCTGTAAGAAACCTATCACTTCTAAACACAAAATGTTCCGTTAAAATTAACAGATCAACTGTTTCTGGATTCCAAGTCCCAATTTTCAAGGCAGGAGCTACCTGCTGAGATGAAGAATATCTCTTTTCTATTTTAGAATTAGCAGATCTCATTCTCTACTACCTGCTTAAGATTCATAGATTGGGGCGAGGGGAGGAGGGGGACACCTTTCTGCTTTAGTTCCTGCCGAAGTGAACCAGTTCAAGGAAAATATTCTCTTTCCAATTACTATATTAGAACTAATTCAATCATTACTCTGTCAAACCTTGCCTGAAAGTACCATGTCGGGGGAACAGTGGTAGGAGGACAACAAAATAAAAAGCGAAGAGTCTATCTTTTCTGAAAAAGCTACATGTTGGCACAATGTAACAAATATGAGTTTTCACTGAATACTGTATAAAAGTTAGAACAAACAAGTAAGTAGCTTAAATACATAAATTAAGTTAGTAACAGAATATAAGCTAAGACCTTAAAGTAACAAGCACTCAGAATTGTTTTTAATATATTAAGGTCTCTTCTTTTTTTTAATATCCACAATTTCATTCACACCAGAAAGCGAGCAATAGGTAACATTAAAGCTCAAGGAAATTTGCTCATCTAACTTATTTAGCAACAACACAGTAGTTTTTACTGAAAGTTCTTGGAGCCCACCTTCTGTGTACAGTCTATATCACTGAACTTACTTATTGTAAACAGTCATATACATCATCCACTGTTGCAGAAAGAAAAAAGCATAGGTTGTAAGTTCTGACAGTGTACCTTAATCTATTAAGTACAGATTTACCTTTACCTAACAGTGTCTAAATTGTTGCCTACATGATACCATTTACAAACATTTACATTTCCAATTAAGTAATACCAGTCAGCTTTCAGTATGGGCTAGCAAGCAACTGCACACCAGTCCCATCCAACCTGATGCTTTCTTCTTTTGGAGATAGGATCTTCAAGCAACAAACGGTACCTGAAGAGCCTAACTCTTTCACCGATGGCAAAACAGCTGCAAACTCATACTAGCAATATTCTCAGCAATAGAGTCCGTCTCTCTGTAGCAGCAGCAATCACAGGTCAGTGTGACAGACAGCGACTGCCAACCCAGCCCAGTCCTGCTCTTCCCTTGCTCACAGCAGGCATCAAGACAAGATCACTTTGGCCTGTCATACATTATTTTAGTTAAGACAAAGTCCCCTTTTTTTCTTTCCCACCTCCCAACAATGACCACAGTTATGTGATGACTAAGTGTAACATATGGGAAATAAAAACCTGAATGCTTTAGATTTTAAAAGACAATAACCTTGAGGCTAGACAAGGGTCTAATTTAAAGAGAACTCACTGTTTATAAAACATTCTGCATGCACATATTGACTACATCTACTAATCTGAACAAGTAGAAAATTAACACAGAACATATTACATAAAGATGAAGAACAAAATCAAGACTACACAAGAGAAATTAAGGAATTTAAATTACAATTCACTTGTATATCTTCATGACCATAGCCTTCTTTTCCCGAGTCTCAGACAGACAAGCACAAACAGCCCAAGAAGAGTTACTTCAGTCTACCGTGCTACTGAATTATCACTGCTTTATTACTGTTACAGTGAAATATTAAAATCATATAAGCAGCACAAGTTGAACTCAGGAGCTAAAACTACCCACTAATCCCCACATCCATTGATTTTAACAAATACTCTCCTTAAAAAGTCAAAAGACCTTTCAAATGAAAGCTGATTTACTATTTATAACCAGCTGCTTATCCAATTCAGTACATTTCCTGAACACAGATTCAGTAAATATATTATTTTCTTTAATATTTAGGGTGATATTTTTTTCCAGAGAGACAGAGAGAGTTTGCCAATCTGAGAACACGTGTACAGGTATTTACAATCTTAGCACTCCTTCTAAGGATAGACGGCCAAAGGCAGGATGAGGGGAGAGGTAATAATCTGCCACTTCAACTATTAATTTAGACATAGCCAGTCATAGCTAAGTGACAAGAAATAGAGATTACTGATGAGGCCAAAGCAGCAATAACACTACAATTTAGAACAAATTTGTCAACAAAACTTAAAAGTCACACCATTATCGCTGCACGATCAACAGCCAGAAAGTTTTGTCTCAAATTCAGCAGAGTTTTGGTTTCTGACCCATACAGCAACAAGTACACTTAATATTCACTTGAGCAGGAAAAACAGGGTAACACGTTATAACAATCCACCTAAACAAACACCTCCCTATTAATGCATTTTTCAGTGTTTAAAAAGTGCACAGGAATTACAGATGGAAGCAACTTGTTCAGACCTGAAAATTAAGTTAACAAATGGATTTTTGATCAGTGACTAATCAATCTTTTTTAATTGTGGGTGTGATCTGGCTCTACAACTGAGGCCTGAGTGTTGAACAAAAGCACAGACGTGCATGCTAATTTGCCCTATGATTTATGTACGCTCACTTTATTCAAGATACCTCTGCAAGTAACTGCAAATTGAAATTAACAAGTTGCATCTATTTACATTTCTGTTTTCTGAAAGCACTGTAGTTTTGCTGTTCAAGCAAAAATCCAGTTACCACGCTAAACATATAAAGCAGATTACAGACACAGTCAATAGCTAAAACCATTGATGTGACAAAATTAATACACTCCTAGAATAAGGAAACAATTAGAAGAGACATATTGTAGGAATATCCCTGAGTATACCAGGTAACAAGTAGCAAAGCCTATAAAAAGGAGAGAAAGAATCGGGAGAAAAAAGGCTGCCCATAAAGCTTACTGTCAAAAGACGGAGGACACAAGTATGTTGATATTTGTTTGGCTACCTACAGCATACACAGTATTCTGAACAATGCAAAATACAGGGTGGATATTTTACAAATGAGCAACTTCATGACAGATTACGTCCACTACTGTTCATTTTCCAAATCTCTTCAGAAGATCCTCCAAGTCACCTGGGAGCCACTACCTTCAAAGACAGGAATACCAAGCACCAAACAGTGCTGAGCAATGACTAGTAGCATCTAGATTTCTCATTCTCATACCACAAAGGTCATATTCAGGTCCGGGGGGGGGGGGTATAATCTAGGTACATATGTAATTTCACATTCTAAAACAGGTGTCAGTAAAAAGTTAAAGACATTATAGTTGCATTAAACTTCTATGAAAAGTTTGGGTTCAGTAATACTATTTTGGCTGCTTAACTGAAGAAAAATGTAAAGAATTTGAGTTACCTTGGAGGTTTGTGATACTGGCATAGGAAGTCAAACCTGTCATCTGGCACAGGTACTCGACTCTCATTTGGATCAATAGTACAGAAAGGAAAATTTTCTGCTGCTGCTTGACTCTTTGTTAACACATTGAAAAAAGTTGATTTCCTGTAAACAAAATACACATGTTTTTTAAGTAGTTCAAATCAGAAGCATTTAAAAGGGCTGGATAGAAACACATCTTATTCCAACGCAAAAGCAATACTGGACTTTCCCTTTACTTCAACAGCAGTGACCACTGCCCTGATTCTAGTACAAGACACTTTCAAATATGCATACGGAGTGTCCCATTGAAACCCAATGACGTTTACCTCTCTTCCCTGCTCTTGAAAACTCCTTTAAGTGACCATATTGCACATGTCAGTTAGCAAAGAAATTTTCAGTCAAAAGCAAAGTACAGCTCTAATGGTCACTACTCATTTTCCTCAAGCACAAAGCAGGAAACCGATAAGGATGCTTGAAACTTAAGTTGTTGCTAAGAGAGAGTTCTTATTCAACTCCTGAATCTTCTACAATAAATATTCTGGGTTTTGGGGAAGGGAGGGTGGTGTTTATTTTCACATAACTTCTCAGCCACTGGAAAAAAAAACAAATTGAAAGCTGCCCTGCATACAGCCAGCATGCTCAAAAGTCAGTCACAATTTCCTTTGAAAGTTACATCATAACATAACTGCAAATGCTATTTTTCCCCATTGAGATGTTATACAATGTTACTGCTAATTATTTCTTTTCTGGTGTGCAGCTTACCTACACCCTGAAAACTAAAATAAATAACCAAAAGACAAGAAAGCATAACTTATTGCTCTGAGACATGCTCAAAGACTTTTCCTCTAATTTTTTAAAGATTTAAAGTTTGAGAGTGCTGCTAACTTCTTTTAGTAAATATGATACACAAATTAATACCAATAGTTTCACACAGATATTCTCCAGGTAATTCATCATCCTTTTTAAGTGCCTTAAGTATAGCTCCTTTGAGGACCTATAACAACTACGGATGAGAAGCATGACAGAGAACAACGATTTATCTTCCACCACCTTTCCCAAACTGTAACTTACACAACTTTTTTCATTACAAACTCTGAAGAAGCTTCAAGAATGGAAGTCCTCTTCACTGCTAATGACACATATGGTATCATTAACTCCTTCCTGTGCACATCATCCTCTCCAAAAAAATAAAACATAAAAGGAACTTGTATGCATATGTATTTGGATTAAAAAGTGCATTACACATACACAACAGTGGATGTAAGGAAATGCAAAAGACATAGTACTTTATAAAGCATAGCAATTGCCAAGACATTTTTTTCTTCTTTTAGTTCCTCACTATTATCTTGTCCAGACTTGCACATACCAGCCTCACGCTACCCAAGTGTTTTGCGTCACTCCAGCTATACGTAGTTCAAGCTAAAGATGCAAGTCTATCACTGAGCAAAAAGACTTAGATCGTCTCCCTCAGCTCGTACAGGCGAGCCATCTACATCTATATACATCTACAGGCGCCTCTCTTCACCCAGAAACTGTGCCGGGTCACTCTACCTGGAGCAGAAGCAAACTCGAGGAGAACGGGGAGCCCCAGCCTGCCGGGCGGTCCCGGCCCGCTCCTCCGCCCCGCCGCCGGCCCCCAGCCCCGCGCTGCCCTGACCACCTACCCAACGTTTGGCAGCCCGACGATCCCGATCTTCAGGGACGTCCCAAACCTTCCGATGATCGGGTGCGATTTAACGCCGTCGCCTCCCTTTTTCGGGGGCATCTGAAAGCACAGAGGAGGGCACGATGAAGGCCCCGCCACGCACCCTCCACCCCGTCTCCTCCCGGCGGGGGACGCTCCCGGTAGAGCTCGGCGGCCGAGCCGGGGCCTCCGCCTCGAAAAGGCCGAAGAGGATAAACACCCACCCCCGCCCCGCGCTGCCAACCGGAGGCCCCGGCAACCCCTGAG
>NW_010972437.1:11066286-11091687 GCF_000737465.1 Haliaeetus leucocephalus | reverse complement strand
GCGGGACGCGGCGGCGCGGAGCGCCATCGCCGCCCTCCCTCTCACCTTCCCCTCCTCCAAACCCCTTCCTAGGCATCCGTGGTGTTAAGGGGTGGCGGCACCGGAGGTGGCCGTCGGAAAAAAAAAAGTGAATGAACGTCGTTCAGGTGGCGTTCTAGCCGAGCGTTAATTGCATCGACTTAATGAAGTCCCTCGAACGGCGGCTCGTTTACTGTAGGGCAACCCGCAGATAGCGCGTACGCTAGTTTTAGGAAGAGCGTACGCAGAGGAGAGGCGGCCGTGCCGCAAGATGCGCGCAAGTCCTAGAATTTAATATAATTCAAACATTAATGTTTCCTTCGTCAATAATAAATTATCTTACCTTCTTGGTAGAATAAGGCTCGATACAAACATATGGAAGAGGAGTGGTAGGAACCGATGTTGATGTTTGTCCGCTGTGATTGCAGAGACCCAAAGCCGGCGCGATGCCGGTTACTCCCCGGGTTGCCAGTTCGGTGCCGTGCGGCTCTGGGGCTCAGGGCAAGGCCGGTGCTGGTGGCTGTTGGGCTCCCACAGCCGGTGGGAGGGCTAGTGGCCACAGCAGCGAGCCCTGAAGAGAACACTGGCCACCCAGAGCTTCATTCCTGCAAGAAGCAGTTGGCCCCCCGCCCTCTCCGTCCCCTCTCCCAAAAATCAGTGAGGCGCAGAGCCATGCCTCTGGAAAGAAGTGCCAAGTGGTGAAATTGGTCAAAAAAAAGGCGATGGGGCAAAAAAACCACCAAACCGGCGCTGCGTGAGGTGCAAAACCAGCCTGAGGAATCCGCATGGAAAAGAGGCATCCTCCCAGGGTTCCTCACCCTCTCCGGCCCTAGGAGTAGGACAAGGTCTTCACTGGCCCCGGGTATCTCCAGAGTACGGGTGACAAGACTCACTGAGGTATATACCCTTCTCGCCACTGTGTGTAACCCTTTCTCTGAGGGATGGTTCCCTGGCCGTTCGCCGGCGCGCACACAGCGTGGGAATAAGGCACAAACAGGACGGGCAGAAGCACTCTTGCAGCCCTGGGTGCGTGGCGCAATGAGCCGTCTGGGGGGTTTTCCCCTAACAGCTTGTAAGAGTTAACTGTTACCTGCTGTCAGGACGCCCAGCTACTTTACAAAAGTGGGTATTTGCATTCTTTCTGTACAGAAAACTGGAACGTGGGGAAAAGCCATTTAATATCCCAGGCCCGGTGACTCAGAGCTGGAGGCAAGAGCAGAACCCCAGGGAGAGTTGCTGCAGATGAGTCGTCCAACCTCGGCCTCCAGGAGAGGAGCACTAAACCCTGCTGTGGTGGTTCTGTCCAGCCGAATCCACCCAAATGGGCAGGAGGAAGTAAAGGGCCTGCAAGAGTTTACAATTGTGCTAGAAAAATTATCTCCACACAGGGGTTCCATTTAACCTGTAAATAGGAATTTAGCTTAATGAGTGATCATTAGTATAATAACCTGCATTTTTGCTGCTTCAGCAATGGCTCTACAAAATCAATTTTGCTGTCCCTAAGAAGAAGAACATAGGAATGCAAAGCCTGTTTATTCAGTCTTCGGATGCAAGGCTAGATTTGACCCTCAGGTCACTTCTGGGAAGAAGCTACCGGTTTCGAAGTCAGTATTGCTAGGAGGTATGAGGTAACACAGCATGTAAATTTAGGGCTACACTGACAGTTCTCGGAATAAAGATTTCTTTTTCCATTTGCTGTTTCAAACAAACAAGTATATAATTTTAATCTGTAAACAGAATTAAGATCATTAACCATCTGTAAGAGTCATTAAGATCACCGATTCCCCTGCATAGCATTATTTTGATTATGTAATTTGTACAGAAAAAAGATTTTAAATTAATATGAGTCAATAGTGATTACATCTTGTCTGCATTCTGTGTCTAGATCAATTTTTTCTTCTGTCATAAATCTGTGCTAACGTTGTCTTCAGAAACTACCAGGAATGTAAATACTTGCCTTAGTTGTATGTGCAGTTTCCTTTTGTGAGTCTTTTAAAATATTTTAACTGAAAAATAATTCCTTTTTCATCTAACTTTATCTAAGTTCTGTTAAAAGAATTTGCCAGCAAGAAAACAACAATTCTCTCAACCTAAATTGGCCCTGTCAAAATATGTGATGCTATTATTTAGGATGTCCTTCTCTACAGGCTTTTTTAGTGAACGTGAACTCCAAAAGCTTTCTGAGATGATTATGGCTTGCAAGGAAACTGTGAACAAGAACCTGAACCCTTGTGGAAATAATAACGTAAATGAAAGGGAAGCATCAAGGCACAAAGAGTAACACTGTTCACTGCACATAGAGACGTGGGCTCAGATTTCCTGGTCGTCTGTTTCCTGACCCAACAATCCTGCACCAGAGCGGGAAGCACTGGAAAGGTGAAATACCCAGTGGCCAGGGAAGTGCCCTGAGCATCCATATGCTTTTTGGACTCAGAGGAGCTCCGGTGGTGTGGCACACTACTGGACTTTTGCTCATGCTTTTCTAGATATTTATAAAGATGGTGTATGGTCAAGAGGAGCCCATTGTAAACACATTGGGATTTATTTATAACAATTGACATGGCAATTTAATAAATAACAAAGTAATTGAGAGGATGATCTGGGAATAAAATAGAGATTTCAAGAAGAAAAGATGAAACATTTAGAATCTATGAAAAATTAGTTGTGGAATGTTATATAAGTCAGACCAGGACTCTTCAAAAAATTAAAGACATTTTCTTTAACTCAGGCTCCACTTCACCGAACCGTTAAAGACAGGTACCATCAAGTGTTTGCCTGCTAAGAAAATTGAAGGAGAGAAGGCAGTAAAAACTGTTCTTACAGCATGTCCTATTTTAAGTCCATAAGATAAAATTCTCAAAACTTGAAAAACACCAGAGCGAAGGAGTCAAGGTGAGAGTATCATCAGATTATATATCATCTCTGTCACAATAAAAGGAATATAATCTTGAACATTAAAAAAATTTTTTTTTCTTTTTTCTAAGAAAGGACACTTTTACTAAGCCTAATTTGGAATTACACATAAAAAATGGCCATTACAACTTTTTTTTTTCAGTGACATGGGATTTTTGCAACAATATGGTTGAGGAAAAGAATCCCATTATCTGTTCAGAGCTTTTCTATTAGTATAGTGATAATCAGTAATAGTCAGTTCTTGCTGGTAACATGCTTATATGGTTCTTTCTACTCTTAAAATCTCACACGATACATTTAAGAGAAAAAAAAAGAATATCAACCGACAAATTCAGATTAAAATACAGTTACTTCGCTGTTGAATGAAGCTAATGGATTACTAGACCAAACATTCAGAAATACTGAAATTAACCAAAAATATGTATAAATAACTGCAGAGCAGCCCCTGCATCCTCCACAACCCTAAATGACAAACTTCAGTAACCAAAATTAGTTTCCTTTTCAGGAATGGAATAAACATATCTTAGTTTTCCACCCTTCTAAAGTTCAAGACAGCCCACTTTCATGCATACTTGTCCTGAAAGTAGGGTTATGCAACACTATTTCACAGCAACAAGAAGGGATGGATTTGTCTAGCTCTATTAATAAGACCACAAACTTTCTGAAAGGCTACTTTTGGGAGCTTTTCCATTTATTACATTTTCTCAACATCCTAACATTATGTCAGACAATTTTGTTGTCCATCTTTTTAGTGCAGGCATGATAGCTCTCAGAAGATAAACTTTTTGATTGTCTTCTTAAAATAAAAATATTTAACTCTGCTGAATATTTGTCTATGACCAGAAAGTTGGTATTTATCTAGCAGCCAGTTAAGTTTAACTTTTTTTCTCACCAGTTCATAAGCACAATACAGGCACAAGCAGTTTGCTACAAGAAGTAAAGGAGTGTGTGTGTATATAAATATATGTGTGTGTATATATATATATATAAATAATAGAGCCTACAATAGGTATATTTCTGATTTTGTCTATCTGGGAAAACAGCTGAACTCTGGAAGAGAAAAAGAAATTGTTAAGATCCTGACTACTTTTGTTGCTGTACTTCAGTGTGTCTACATATAGTACAAAAGTCAGTGCTGTGTGTGCAAAAATTCGCAAGTTTGAATATAATTTTTTAATTTATGTTCTTCATACAACATACTGTAATAATGCCTCCCCCCACCCACCCATTAATCTCTATGTCTAGTTTACTGTTAGCATGGCCACTTCGCTAAATGCAGATACAGGACTTTAAAGCATTTGATTCCTTCAGCTAGAAATCGCCTCTTGGCAATGTAACACTTCATCTTGCATGCTTTTGATTTCAAGTTGCTTTTAGAGTCATGGGTTGCCTTACTTGGTTGAATGTTTCTATCCAAATCTGTCATAATGGCGAAAACCTCATTTTAAACTGGCATACGTAGTTTAAACCATAAAAGCCTTAACCATATTACATTCAAAATGCATTTTATAAGTTTAATGGAAAAAACATCTAGAGAGCAGTCATCTCAATGTCAACTCTCCAGCACAGAAGCACTGCACAAATACAGCTTATTGTACAGCTGGAACACGCGCAGAAGTCAAACAGCCCTGGAGCAACTCTACCTGATTAAAAACAATGTTTAAGGGAGAGTAATAAAACAAACACCTTGTGGTTTGTGCCACCAACATACTCTTTGCTTTTTGCTGCCCAGAACATGTATTTACTGCAAAGTCACCGTTAACTGCAAAAATAAGTGGTTTTGTAGAACTGAAAGAATAAAGACAGAGCCCCTGATCCTTGCTGTGACCAGGCAACGTTCCGTGCTACCCAGGGGGTGAGAAGAACACAGCTGCTTTTGCACACCACCGCTCCCCAATTGCTTGGGTCCATGCCACTGGGAGGGAACTGGATGGCTCCCAGTAATATCCCAGTAATAAATACACTCAGAGCTAAAAAGAAACACTATTCAAGGGCACGGTCTAAACTAAATGGTGTTCATTGAGTTCTGTGAAGTTTAATGGTAGTCATCACGTGGCTGAACTGTGCTTTAATACAGTATTTTTAAATGTTATGTTTGGTAGGGTTCAATAGGGTTTGTTCTTTTAACTGTGGATTCATCCTTTTTCATAGAGAATCGAACCTCATACCGTTCTTTATACGCTTAAACTCATACTATACTTTGCGTTTTATATTTACTCACTTTCATGCTTTTGTATTGTGCTAACTGTCCCTATTTTAAGAATGCTAATCGGTTGTTAAGGATGTTAGTGCTGCTCCAAAGTCAGTCAGGATTGCTGTGGTGGCATAAGGCATCTCTCACCCCTTTCTGCAATATCCCAGACTTTGGCAGTCGAGAAGCATATAATGCAGAACAGTCTGATCTGCCATATATTAATAATATTTCTAGATCGTGAGTCAGCTGAATTTCATAACTTTAACATGGACGATGTCACTAGCAGGCGTAATGCATACTGAGATTTTCATAGTGAGAATAGTGAAAGACAGATTTGCTCACACAAAGAGAGAAAAGGCCAAGAAGGGAGAGGTACTATAGTAGGAGAAATTACCTGGGAATTAATGAAATTTTAGTTCAAAAATGACACATCTACTTTGAACTTTTCAGTAGCCTAGCAAAATAACAGTGTAAAAGCAAGTACCAATCTAAAATAAAAATACTTCTGTGATTACTACTAGTAAAAACAGAGAAAAATATCTTAAATTGGGACTGATCATGGAGTGGGCAATACTAGGCTTTTTCTAGGCTTCAAAGATGCTAGGACCATTCTAGCATGACAATATCTTTTTTTTCTACAAATGAAACCCTAAGACATGAAAGGACTGTTAGAAGAAAAGAAATGGTAGTTGTCTCAGACAAAGGTTTAGATTTCATTTTATTTAATGCTGGGGATGGTAGCGCTGAAGTGTGGATTAATCAAGATACTTGATAGTTGAACAACTAAGTATGAGAAAGGAACATGAGTGCAAAATATTTCTTGTGCCTTGAAGGGTATTACTGAACATGGAAGGAGATGCTTTAATCTACAAGTAGAGAGACTTCTATCTCTGAATTTGGGTTATACCTGTATACCTACTTAAAAAAAAAAACAAACCACCAAAACTGCAATAATGCTGACTAGGAATAAGCCCACAGAAGGACTTATTCTGGAATCTGTTTTCTACAAATCTTTGGGCATGTTCAGCAGCCTGGGAGATACCTGCAAGGAAGAAACTTTAGGGAAAATTATATTTTTTTTCTATAACTTGTCTATAAGCTCTAGATTTTGTGCAAGGTGTGAGTTTGAAGTTACAACATAGAAAGCTAAAATAATATAATATTTGGTGTTTAGTCTAGATTTTTAACTGTGTGCAGTTAAATGCCCAAGCAAGAATAGTAGATTCTTTCTAGCTTTCAAAGACATTCCATGTTTCTCTTCTAGGGCACAAAAATGTTTGTGATGTAATATTTTCATGATAGATTCAATGACTTCATTTTGTTTCATATATTGAACACAATACAAAAATGTACTGAGAGATCTAGATAATTGAATTCAAAAACATGTTCTCAGAGAAAAAGCCACAAACCTAATTCTGGGCCTAGCCTAACGCACATTAAGCTAGTTATTTTCTAGCCTGATAAGATACACTCTATTTTGATGGAAGAACAAGATGAGTTACCTAATAAACTACATAAGTAAAATGAAAACTATACTTTTTATACAGTACATATAATTTGCAAAATGACTATAAAATGAAAACCAAAAAAATCTTTGAAGGACATCATGCAACAATTCTTGGATTGGTTTAAATTTTATTTAGATTCTATTTATTTTACTTTATAACTTCGGGTAATAAAGTATTTTATAACCGGTAGACTTCAGCTAAAACTGATTAATACTATTAACCTACATTTCTAGAGGCTGGGAAAAAGAGTTACTCATGGGCAATAGTTAGGACACCATTTGCAAAGCAGCAAAGAATTCTTTAAGCTCTGGAGAATCTGCAACCTTTACCAGGTCAGCCAGAGTTCTCACAACAATTGCAACAGCTGCAGCTCTTGTTACCGTAATGATGGAGAGTAACTGGCTGGAAGTTGAGCCCAGCGCAGTACACTGAGAGGGGCTGTGACATGTTCCTCTGGGCTTATTCATTAAGGCACCAAAGCGCATCGTACCTGTGCGTGTAGAAAGATAACAGGGATATAGTCTATACCTTCAAGATGAGGTCGCATATGAAAATGTATAAAATTTCAAGAGTTTACAACAGCAATCATCTGGAAGTTTTGCCTCATGAAGGTACACTGTTAGGATGATCAAATGGGTGTATACATCAGTGCAATTCAGAAATACTGTGGTGGCACTGCACCCCTAGAGAAGGTGGGATGACAGTTTCTGCTCTACGTTAGGATTACAGTGACCTCTGTAAACAGTGGAGATTTATTTTGTAGAATGTTTCAGTTTACATGTAAATACTAACGGCAAACTGCTGGTATTGTATTCTTGTGGTTATGACAAGAATACAATTATTCCTTCCTAGTAATTCAGCTACTATACTATCAAGATCCCATAAAAAAGCAATTTAAATCTTGGGTCATATATATTATTTTTCTTTAATTTCATGGTAGTGTTCTTATTTATTCAAAAAAAGTCACAATACAATTATGCCTCATTTAAGCCTTCAGGAAAGGACCTCTTAGCTACTTCGTAACTTTGTAATTCTCTGTTTGGAAAAGCTTAGCAGCTCAGCAAAGCTTCACTCAACACCAACGTTTTCCCCATAATTTACTTACAAAGTTGTTCCTAACTTTCTATTCCAAACTGTGCAGTACTCTGACCTGTAAATGTGGGATTTGCCCTGTTGTAACTTAGGAAACAACTTGTATAGGCACACTTTTGGTGGTGCCAGCATAAACTAAGAGTCCACAGCAATTGTAGAGATCCTAACAGTCCTCATCGCTACGGGTCAGTAACAGTCACAGTTGCCTTGCAAGTACCATCATCCAGCAGCAACTGTTAAGGTGCCAATGCAGCTGAATACAAACCTATGTTTAGCAATCACCTTTCCATTGTAACCCATTTTCCCAAAATGAGAATTACATTCACGTCAATAGTAGGAATAGATAGGAAGAGATCACTGACCTGCCCTGCTAGCGGCTGGGATGGAGGATGCACGCAGCAGGATAGAACGGGGCACGCCATGAGTGCTCGCTGATCCGCCAACAGCCTGAGAACACCTCTGTGGAGGAGTTCTGGAAAGACAATGAAATCCTATTACCAAACACTGAGAAATTACTTATCAGGTGGTAAAGTTTACTAAGACCATGGTAAGAAATCAAACATGATCACAGAAATCCTGTTGCCTCACAATCCTAATATTTTTGTGGGTACAACCAAAGTATGGCGTAACAGCGTGGATGCTTGGATACAGATTTCGCTGTATGTATGGATTTCAGAACCCAAATAAATTCCGCATAGGGATTTTCAGCCAGAGTTTAACTACAGGCTGCCACTATGTAATTCCTGCCCTCCTGAAGAAACACAAGAGCATGGCCTACCGCAAATAACTATTCTTCTGCCAAATCTAATCTACATCTTTATATACATTTATGCCAATATTTTATATCCCAGTCTCCCTTTTAAACCAAAACTTCGGCTTACAAAGTATTTTTGTTCCTCTCAATAGCTTTACTTAGATCATTACGTCTTTACTACAATGTAAAAGAAAGGTTAGCGCACTTACAGCCAGCGCAGTGAGAACCCTGAAGTGGAGAAGACTACTGCTGATAAGCTGCGGGAAGGCACTGAAATAACGTCAGTGACCTGCTATGAGAGGAAGGAAAAACATGCAGCCACTCGTGTCAGATGCAAAATCTTTAATAGTTTAATTTGTTACAGAAGTGAAACAGATCGATTGATTGTATCTCTGCGACACTGAAATTTTGCCTGTCACGAGGCATTTTCATAGGGAAGAGCAATCTTTCTCAGGAAAGGTACTCACTTGCTCTGCTTTCCCGCTAAGGGAGACCGTACAACGTTTGACATGCCAGTTACAATTCACAGGACTCCTGACAACATCATCTGAGAAATTACAGATTTGTGTTGGTCTTTTTTAGAAATCAGGTTCCTAAAGTGTGACCCCTTGTTTCTAACCATAGGCTATCTGACGAGAAGTGAATACAGTTGTCAGCTGGTAGGGCAGAAATTTTTAATGTCAAGAATCCAAGAATCTCTGAAAGCTTCATAGCCTGTAGTCATGGCTGTCTAATATTAGTGGGTAGCTTAAGTAATTTAGGAAGAAAAGTTTATTTCCTGCCTGCACAGAGCTCTGACTGCCAACCTACATATAACATATATTTATTCTTTTTTCATTTCAAGGTGGGCAATAATATTTCCTTGCATATTACATGAACTTAAAGTGGAAAATATTACTAAGGATTTGAGATGCCTAGCTCTCCTAGACTGCTCGAGAAAAATCAAAGGCTGGTACCTTAAGAAATATAAGATCCCTTTAAGACATTTATAGATCATTGGGTATCAGAAAATACACTTCTCCTCTTACTTTCCTGAATATTTAATCTATAAACCATTGTTTTAGAATAAATGTACATGCTGGTAATTAATATTTCTATAGTTCTTTTTTAAGATTTATGTTGTGATTGTTTATCACATTTCCCATGATAATGTCTTTTGTGAATTCTGTTCATTTTTGTGAAGGTCTCGTGATCCAATCTCCAACCTATTTAAAAGAAAATGCTTTGTGTGCCATTTTGTACTCATGGTCGTTTGGAGTTCTATTTCAGCTTCATTAATATTGATGCAACTTGTCTCTCCACTCATTCTCAGCAGATTCTTTGAAATTAATCTTCAGCATTTGCTGTGATTTGTTTCTGGTTTGTGCTTCATCCCTGAGTCCAGCTCTTCTCTAGTTAATTTTGTTTTCTTTATTTTTATCCGCTTGCTATGACTGTTCTACTACTTGTGCCACTGTGGTGTGTCAGTCCTTTATGGGATCCCTGTTTCGTCTCTGCCTTTCACTGTGATTTTCCATCATTATGGGCCTCTTGAATAAAAATGTAGCCCTTGTTTCTGACAAAGTCCATGTTCCTTTTCTTTTCTTTCTGTGTGATTTTCCATCATTACAGTTCTTAAATTTCTTGAATAATGATATATACTATGAACAAATGGATGGAGCAGTAATGGCTTCATCAGTGTTTTCTAAAATATATCTGCAGCTTTTAGAGCATACAGTGCTACAGCAGAGTCTATGCCATGTTTGTAAAAGCATGATTTTAAAAGTGTATTTTGTAGCCTATTGATGACTATGCCACTCTGCATTAATAATTTGCCTGCTTTCTAACATTATCTACTTCTCAGGATAGTGGTTCCAAAATGATATTGAAGTTGAGGGATAAGTATTAGCACTGCGCATCTTTGAATAAAATGGTGAAAACATAATCACTTTGCGATGTTTACAGCAATACCACTATGTTATGGAAATAACAGGATTCTTGTTAGGCCTTTTACAAGCAGGACGTATTAATAGATTTCAGAATCCCTATTAAAATAAGTCAAGGTTCTAATCTGAAGCAGTGTGTAATGATAAACAAGTAATCAGCATAAATGCTTTAAAAATCTATCTGCAAAAATGTGATAAATGAAAAGTTGTACTTCAGTACTAATTAGTTACATTTGAATTATGTCAAACACATGACGGAAACCAAAAGTGTGAAAATATTTAGGGGTAAAATCTCAGTGAATAACGTCAGTTCACTGATTTGAATAACAGAAATCTTTACTATGCCACAATGTAAATTGGAGTAAAAATAGGGATCAAAATATGATAAAATATTTCTTACCTTAGTGGTAAGATAGTAGTGGCACAGTAACTTAGTCCACAAAGTGCTTTAGGGGTTGTAAAGGGGGAAAAAAAGTTGATTACAAAACACTAACCAAATATGTCGATGACTTTAGCATTTAGCATTACTTTTTTTTTTTTTTTTTAAACATCCTCTGTTAAATGATATCCATTAGTGTTTCATTTTGGATGACGGCTGTAAAGCTCAAAGGTCTCAAGATCTGGGGTGGCTTGCAGAAGTAAACCATTGTTTCCGAAAACTTTTGTAGTGGTATTTACAGTTGGCTACAGTCTTTCCTACCAAAGTAAACGGGTCTTTTGGTTTGAATTAGAGAAAACCTGGTTCCTATGTGCCCTGCTCCCTTCCATTTGACTTACAAGTCTCCACATTCCTTGAAGTTCTCTACGGGAGTGCAGGGCACCAGTTGGTGGTTCTGGCTCAGGGCCCAGGGGCTGGAGGCACTGCTCCCTTCCCACCAGGGCAGCTGGTGGCCTGGAGCAGGCGAGCCACCCGCAGCACCCGGCCGGGCACTCGGCGTGGCAGCAAGGCCAGCGGGACCCGCGTCCCCGAGCAAGAAGAGCGAAGCAGGTTTGGTAACAGGATCAGCCACAAGTCCAGCAGTTGCCAGAAAAGCCCACAGTGACAAAGCAGGTCTGTGGTCAAGCCAGGTAGCCAAGTGAAAAAACAGGTTGGAGATTGGATCACGAGACCCTCACGAAAGCTCACAGAACTAGGGGCAGGCACACTTACAACCTCACACCTGAGCCTAAACGTAGCTCTCGAGCACAGACAACCAGCCCCCGGTGAGACTTTCTCTCGCAGCTCTATTCACCGCACCCCGATCCCCGGTGACACCCCACAGCCCGTCAGGGCCAAGGCCCCGAGCACCCCGATCCCCGGTGACACCCCACAGCCCGTCAGCGCTGCCCCGAGCACCCCGATCCCCGGTGACACCCCACAGCCCGTCAGCGCTGCCCCGAGCACCCCGATCCCCGGTGACACCCCACAGCCCATCAGGGCCAAGGCCCCGGGCGGGCAGGAGGAGGCTGCAGGGCCTTTACCCTTCACTCGGGGCCCTGACTCAAGCAGCTTTCAATAACTGACGCTCTTTACCATGGTGCCTTGATTTAGCCTGAAACATACAGCTGAGAATGTTTATCTATCCCATTCAGCTTATCCTCCAAAGAATCAGTGACTGTTTAATAATGTTTGTATTAACGATTTCTTCTTACTACGTTCCTTTACAATGCGAGCTTGGTGCCTCAATGACAGCTATTTAGCTGCGCTGCTGGTTCAGTGAAAAGCCTTGGGAAGATCGCTAATTTATGATATGTATCTGCCAAACGATGATCCCACTCCAATTTTCTTCCCTCACAGTGTTTTGTAGGTTGGAATGTATAGGTAGGTGGCCAAGTTTGAATAACTGTGTTAGGTTAGTTCAGTAACGATGAAGTGTCATTATTTTTGGCTAATGCTGAAGCGTAACTGGTATGTGGTCTGACAGGCACATCTGAAACATTTACAGCCTCTGGAAAAGAAATCCACAGTCACGTACAGGGCTGTGTCCGACCATGCTAACGAGAAGATAGAGAATGTTTTGCAGCACAAAGTGGGAGAAGACTTAATAGAATCAGCCACAGTTTCAGTGGTACCTCTGCTTCAATAACCAATTTATGTCAATTTGTACCCAATTTTCCTAAGTAGATGGTTGAGAACAATATTACTGGGTTTTATCTTCCAGGTAAGGGTATTTCTCTTTTCATTTTAGCTGGGGTAAGTTATGAAGTCGCTTCTCAAATGCAAGTTTCAGTCCATCATTGAATAATAACTTGAATGATTGGCCCTCTTTTCTTAACCCTTAGATTGGAAACATACCTGCACAGTCTGAATCCACAAGTTTCAGTCCCAATCATTCTTTGTTTCAGAGAAGTACTGGCAAGACTAGTATTTGACCACTATCCCTATCAATCTCAATACATATGTCAGCCAAAAAGTTATAAAAGGTTTCAAATGAATCTAAGTTGTTTTCTCTAACTCAGCAGACTCGGGGATGAAACTTCATGATGAAGGTCTTGATTTTGTTACGCAAAGAGCCAAGCAAAGCCATGTCTTGTTTTCAAAGCAAAATGATAATTGAAATACACAGAAGAGAAAAAGGCTCACAGTATAAAAAATTGGAGTTAAAAATGAAGAAAATAAGTGATCAAGAATTTTGCCTCAATAGCCACTATACTTTAGAACAAAAACAGGAGCTCACACGTTCATTGCTTATGTCGCTGGATAAAACTGGAAATCCAGATGACTTCACAGGTGAATCTTAGATAAAGTTAACCATCTTCACAGCAATTATCCATGCTAATTTTCATGTTGGCTAGTGCTTTCTGCATGATACCAGCAGAAACATAGGCTACTTTTAAAGGCATTCCACAACCAAGAAAGATTTCGAGTCATTGCAAGTCCACCCCAATGCTAATCTCAAGGCACTTACCAACTTACAGCATTTTCTTATAGGAAACCAATGATGATATTCTGCCTATACCTTCTGCATATTTTTGAGCTGTTAGCATGTGGCAACACAGGAGATCTCCTATCAGCTCACTTTCAATCTCATGGGTCATATATTCAAGGGAATTAGCAACAGCAGCAGCAACATCTGCAAACAGATCTATCTGTAAGGCAGAGTAAGAACTCCTCTTGATTCAGGCCAAAGGTGATCTCAAGTTTCTCCTGTTATTTCTTCTGCCATTTCCGGGGGTTTTTTGTTCAGCCCTTGGTGTATCACTGGAATTAGATGAGACTGAAATACCATTTGCCTCAGGATTCTTTTGAGCTTAAGATTCCCACTTCTCTGGAGAGGCATACTGTCAAGAACAAAATGCCTAAGAACAGCATTCAGTCAGGAAAGAGATGATGGTCACTAGTGCCAGAATTCATCTCACTGCTGTGATAACATGAGGGGCTAGATGACCTCCACAGCGTTGAAGCTGAAGTTATGTCTACTGTCAGATCCTCAGCTGTGCCAGCCACAAAAATATCTTTAATAGCCAGATTTGGTAAAGCACTTGGTAAAAAAAAACCCACATTGTTTGTATATAGATTGTATACAAATCCCAGCCACCTCCCCGGTCTGTACCTGGAAGTAAGAATGACAGAGCACTCAGGATGCAGCATCCACTTCTCAAATCTAGGCAAGGAATAAGGTGATTAAAAACCCAAACTGGGCTCTTATCTAGCCTCGTTACACTTAGCACTTGCTTGAATGCCTTCTGCCCAGCTGAGAAACGATAAGCTGTTTTAGAAACACCCAAGCAAGGGCTTTTGGGAAACAGCCAAAGCTCAAGGACACTTTTGCACCCTCAGAGCTTAGAAATCTAAAAAGCTTTTCTAGTGTTTCAGGAAACCACAAGATGAGTTAAAACCATTAATTGCACAATTACAGGTGATGTTCTGTGGATTAACTTAGTTTCTCAGCCATTTTTCAGAGATTCCTTTAGAAATAATCCAAAGGTCCCATCAGTCCGTGAATCACAAACACTGTCTGAGAGATGCTATGTCTAAAAGTATGCCATGAACAAATGTAATCATTACATTTACAAAATAAATATTTTCTGGTTTGGATTTTTTTCTTACTTCAGAGGTCAACTTCATATCAATATTATCTAGTACACAACATAGTACTATATGCTATGCACTGAGATTGTTTATAAAATAGTTTCAAAAGTAGTCTTACTTCTCTTATTTTCTCGACTTAAAGCTGAATAAATATGTATGCATTCAGTGTTCAACCACCATTCAAAAATGCCCCAAAGTTGTGACTTTGACTTGAAACTAATAAGAACATGTAGCATTTTGAAGGAGAGGAGAAAGGTAAACCAATGACTTACTTAATTTTTTATTTTTGCATCTCTAAGGAGAGCTGATAAGTCCTCTTTAAAAATTTAAGCCTCCAATAAATTTAGAAATATGCCTGGCTGCAGCTACAAGTGGGATGCGGAAGCTGCAGGATACTGAAGCCACTTCTATAACATTTAAGCAAGGGTGTACATCAAACCAGGAAATTTATAGTAATCCCCTGCTATTAGACACACTTCTCCTGAAAGTGTGAGTTCCCCTATTAGCTGCTCAGCAGGGGACTCCATTTACCGTGCAAGCTTCCTGAAGTGGTCTGAGGCATGCAAAATGTTTAAATTTGGGGAGAACCACAAACAGCAGTATCTCTAGAGTACAAAACATGGCCTATTTTTTTAATTGCTCACAAAACATGACATGTCCAAAGTGACACGGATACAAATAGCTTAAGTTGAACTTGCCTAGAGCCAGCTCTGTCAATCACACACGCTAAGAAGGATTTGGTTGTGAAGCCTCGTCATTTAAGTCAACAACCCATCAGGTGAAAAACTGATGCTCCAGTACCTCAGAGACCAGCCTTCTTGGAAAGAAGAAATTATAACAAAAACACAGCCACCTCAGGCTTTGATTCCTGTACCTGACAAAGAGCCCACTAGTAAAAAGCATTTTGTCAGCAACTTCATTACTGCAGTTTTATTTTCCTGTAATTCCTGGAGACTACGAGAGTTAAGCATTTTCAAAATACTTGCTATCTTAAGGCTTTGAGGCCTTTCTCCCTTTTTCAGTATGTACCTTTCAGCATTACTGCCTGGAGAAATACCAGCCTACTTAATTTTTAAATGTGAAATCACGATAGATTGTGAGCTGCAGTAAGTGTGTGCACCTACAGACTGGGAATTCACCCAGGGAAAGCACCTGGGAAAAAAAAAAATCTCCTGATTTAAAAAGCCCTAAATACTGTTTCTTGTGGATAATCACAAAAATGTGTTTGTGCTTAAGAAGCTTGAGAGACTCTCTTTTGTTTAGCTGAGATTAAAGATGGTAAGCTAAAGTCTCAAAACCCTGAATCACAAAAATTTGTCACATTCCTGCCTATAAAAATGTTCTATTACAATCTTTATTATATTATCTCTGTGATGGGGTGAATGAACGCTAAAAAAAGAAGTTCTGTAATTGATTCTGAAGTTGGATTCCAGTCATTAGATAATGATTTGGTTAGGTGTCAAGACACTTGATTTTAAGGCTTTTGTTTACTATTTATATTTTGTTTTCACAACATCTATCTTCAACTCTTCTGAAAGAGATTAAATGGAGACTATTTTTAACTTTGTTACCAACAACTGCAAAATAATCCTTGAGATTTAGTAATACCAATCCAGGAATGCTTACAATTAAACAATTTGCAAATGTGGGATAGATATAATTAGTACGGCTCGCTGAATGATCTCTTTTCTTTGCATTTCTAACAGTCATGTCTATGTTGATCTGAAGACAGAATCACTTTAGTGTCAATGTCCATTTTAGACAGTAGTGCACTGCTGAAAGCATATTCATATTGTAACCACTACACATCACTAATGGAGAACTGCGTTTGGAAGGATTTTTTTCAAAAACTGAGATCAAATGTGAAACTGCTCAAAAATGCAGGTTATGAATCTTTTCTGTTGTACATATCTCTGGGGCTACATACTACTTTCAGCCATTATAAACAAACAAACAAAAATGTTTAAATCAAAAAGAATTACAGGTACACCTCATGTTCTGACCGTGTTACATCTGGACAGTTGCAGCACTGCATTGGCATGTTATATGGCAACTTGCATATTCACAATGTTAATGTATTCACAGCAACTAACGAATTAGCTTGCATTTTGCTTCTGTCATAGAAAAATTGACTTTTAAAAAATCAATGCTTTTGGCTTTTTTTTTTCCCCTTTGGCTTGTCCCCAAAATAGAAATTATAGTTAAAAGTTTTTTTCTGGTTTGGAATTTAAAAGATATATATGCAAATGAGGTATACACATATGATGCCAGAGTTGGGTAGGTCTTTTCTCCTTTTCATTTAGTAAAATAAATACTTGTATGCAAACACCAGATCTCATCCTAGAGCTAATATATACAGCTAATATGTAATTACTATGAGATTAGATGTGATCCTAATCTAGTAGTAATTAGGGTATAAATGAGGTGGGATTTTAAATGAACCCTTCAGCGTAGGCCAGTTCAGTATCTCTTAACGTCAGTTCAAGTCCTTTCATTGGAAAGATTCCAAATACTGTAGTGTTTTACTTCCTTAGACAGAGTAAAACTTATTTTGGCAGAGTAAAGCTTCTTTTATGAGTAAAGGTTCAACATTTGAGAAGATTGTGAAACTATATAGGAATTTAACTACAGTCGAAGGTTCTGAGGCCCTATGACTGATTTCAGTGTGAGCATTGCTCTTCAAGATAGTCATACACAACTAGTTTCCCTTAGTATTATTCGTATATCAAGAATTATTGTATTAAGAAATTTGGCTAATATCCCCAAAACTGTTCTCTGCTGGGAAGTCAATGTTAACCAAATCCAGGGTTCTGCAGACTCATACACAATGCGGACATTTGAAGAACAAAGCAACGGTAACCAGCACTCCCTACCCTGCTGAAGGAGAATCCTTTCCAACCACAAAGTTAGAGGAAACGTTTTGGCGCAAGTAGAGACAACAGTTTAATACATTCCTAAAGAATAGTTTAATTGTCTTTATATAACTATTTCCCTCCTGCTCAGATATTGGTATGCCCCCATTCCTATTCTCCTAACCATGTGGAACACATACTCTTCTGCCACATGTTAGATTTCATACTTCATATTATTTAAATACCACGGCACGGCACTGTGTGTTATTAATCAAAATCTACATATTTTGGAGCTGTTTGTTAAACAATTTTCTAGCATCAAAACCTTGCAAAATCACAATCTGAGACACTCAGCTGCCTTGAAGCTCGCTTCAGAGAACACTTCAAAGAGGAAGCCTTTTGTAGAGGTCACTTAACTATAGTCAACCCTATAAATGCAATGAAACATTTTTTGTTTTAAAAGTTAGAAAGAAAAAAATGTTATGTAATTGTTTCAAATTGTTGGACTATTTAAAAAGTCATGTTAAAATAGTTAAGTTCCATGATGAGACTTGTCTTATAACTTTTGACATGTATAAGCTATAAAGCATGCCTATTATTAATTTCAGAAATAGTTTTGGATACCTACACTGAATTAAACTGTCACGGTTGATGTAATTATTAAGCAAGATTATAGACTATGCTCAGAGGTTCAAATAGTGCCCATTTCAAAAGTCCCCTTGGTAGTTATGAGTCCTAGAGCAACCTACAATGACTGGTCACACCGGAGCAGGGTATGAAAGCTCTTTTTGTTTAAGGCTTGTCTTCTCAATCCTAGTTACAGCAGAGTGGTGTGAATGCAAGAGATTTTGGTTGTTAGTAAATTTAATATGTCTCATTAATGTTTTTTACATGCACATACAACCAATATGGAGCATAAAAAAGGAGCATGTGGTACTTGTCAATTGATTTCAAAACTGCAGATTTGTTGCCTCTATGAAATGATCTCAGACTGAGTAATCTCACTGCAGCAACTAAAATCTAGTGGGCAGTTGTGTGGATGAACCCTTAACATTATCAATCAAATTGCAGGCGTCTGTAGTACTACTTTCACCTTTTTGTATCAAGTGATGTGTGATCAAGGAGTGTTAGATCAACGCCAACGTAGTTCTGTTGCTAAACCAGAAAGAGATACTCCAGCAGACAGTCTAATGCTGGACTTGCTGCATTCTTAAAAGTGGAATTAGCATTCTTAAAAGCGGAAATACATCGACGTGTGTATGCTTTTAAATACACTGAAATGTGGGGGAAATTAATTTACTCACAGAAATATTTTCAGCTACATGTTAGAAAAAAAACCCATGAACTACACAGGAAAAAATTGCTATCTATTCTGAATTTTAAATAGAGTGACAGATTTGTGATGCTGTTTTCGACACTGCTGTTTTCAGGTTCACTGAAATGTCTGATACCTTCACAAGCTAAACAGAAGATTCAATCTCATGGCAGTAGTCTCACTGAAGCCTTATGACCAGATAACCACTTTATTTTACAATGTCATTTACACTTGTGCAAATCTGGAATATCCTCTCTGGAATTAATTTAAACTACCCTTGTGAATGCAGTTTTACAGAAAAGAGTATGGAAATTAAAGCATATTGTTTAGCAACACTTTTTACTTTTAAAGATTTTAAAATATTATTTTTAGCTAGTACAAAGAAAACATGGGCACACGTGCATACATATGGATGTACAGACTTGCACACCTCCCCTAGAAAAGTAGCATGCCAGTATTGGCTGGCTAGCTGCTAGTCATTTTGATCCAGGTAATCAACATAGAAATAACATATAGTTAAATTTTCTCTCCTCTGAGAAATTTTAGATAACAACATTGAAGTAACTCATGGAACCTTTTCTTATTCCGTGTTAACTGCTTTAAAAAAAAAAATCAAACAACTTACACTAAAACATGGTTCTAGCTGATTATAAAATTATAAAAAGTTTATTATAAAATAAGCCTCACAAAAATAAATAGTTTTGTCCCTGTTTCCAGAAACAAGATGGTATTAACAGACAAACTATTAAATACAATAATCTGGACATGTTTGCTACTGTCCAGTGTGTGGAGGGCCTGGAAAAGTGATTATTTCTTAGTCATGCAAATTACTTGAATCCAAAATAAAATTGCCAGTGTTTCTGGGGCAGCATCAATGTTTAAAGTAGATACCTTTTCTTTTGCTTTTTCCAATTGTTTTTATAGTAACTTTTGTTTGATTGTGATAAACCACTCTCATCTACAACATTTACCTTAGGAGTTTAGCAAAATATGTACTACAGAATAGGGAAAAAAATACTGGCCTCCTAAAGGATTTGTACCTCCTTCTCCTTCTTTTTGTTGTTGTTGTTGGTGTGTTGTATACATCTCCAAGGTCTATCTCTTGGTGTTTGGTACACACTATTGCTATGTTAAAGAAGAATCTTTGCAGTTCAGTCTGATCTAGTTTTTCAAATGTGGGGCACAGTCTGCTGACAGGTATCAAGCGCCTTGTCTCCTGGCAAATGATCAGTTCTGAATCCCATCCTAACTGATATTTGCTCTTTGGGGATGAAAAAAAACTACAACATGTTTCATAAAGCTCAAATTGGCCTTATCAAACAAAACATCTGCTAGATTTGTGAGTGACTTGTGACAGCAGGAGACATCAGCACTGGCTTCCCCAATAGAAGTCACGGCAGTTAATGGAAGCTATTATGGAAGAATTCTGGCAAGAATATTTTTTTTTTTCCAAACAGCTAAAAAAAATTAAAAGAAAAATATGTTATGTTGTTATGGTAACAGCTATTTGAAAAATACTGTAACAAAAGGCAATCGAATATCAAACTACCAAGCTGCTAGTTTGACTATTTGGTTTTCTTCTTATGCAGTTTATTTACAGAGATCCCCTCCCTCCTCCTTATGCAGCCACAAGTGTAAGTGTGCATGCTCAGGTAAGACACCATCTGCAAATAATTTGTGTTTGTAGAATTTCAGTCTCAGAACTGCAAAACTCCAGATACCGCATTTTTTTACACTTCACTAGAACATCCAGTGTTATATGGGCTGCGTCCCTCCCTCACATGGCAATAAAATCACATTTTGTAGCATTTCCAGTCGGCACTTTTGGCACAAAGAGGTGTTCCTGCGCTCCTGTTGCTTCACGGGATATGGCTAGTCTCTTTGCGGGTACCACAGCTAGTCCCTGGAAAAGTGCAGGATCGCGCCTCTGCAGTCTGGGAATCAGCACCTTCCCAACTGCTGGGAAAACAGGGTTCCAGGAGTTAATGTTGCAGAAGGCAGCAACAGACCTTTCCAAAGCCTGCAATTGTGTTTTGCACAATTTTTTTAGAAAATATTCTCTGAACAAGCACAAGTTCCTACATGCACTAACCTCAACATCATGCTCCTATTCAAAGTAAGTAGTCCTCACTCAGATAAAGCTTCTGTTGAAGTCAGCCCGTAACGGCTTGTGTAATGACTGAAAGGTCTGACTACTTGATTTTACATACTGATATATGTACATTGATAACATGAAAGAGCTGGAGGACACTGCCAGCTCTTCCTCTTAGACCTATGCTTTCAGCCATCATGTTTACAAAAAAACAGACGAACAGCATACAGTTTTGTGGTACTTGTCTCAGGCTGAACAAACCTAGGAGCTTTGCTGGATTTCCTCCAAACTGCATAATGGAGGATCAAGTTACACTGTGTAAGTACTGCATAAGAGTTGTGAACGTCCTATCTCTTAATACAGAGATGAGATTTTAGAAACGCATTTTGTTTCACTACTTTCAATCCCTCTGAGGTGTTTAACAGCCTGCGTTTACAGAGTCCCATTTTAATGAGAGTAACTAACACGGTTTATCTAACAGGATTACAAAGCGGGGGGGGCAGGGTGATACAGATGTTGGCTTCTAGTTGTTTTGCTCTAACTGGGAATTTTGTAGTCATGTTGTTTTCTAAATAGGCAAATGTTTGCTAGTGTCAACACTGAAAATTAGTCATGTTCATGTGCAATACAAGCCACGAGAAATATTTGATAGCAAAAATCCACAACAGCTTACTTTACATCACTTTGCAAGAGAGAAAGCAAGCTATCTGTTCTCTGCAACCATCCAAATTTAGCAACAATGTGCTATATAGGTCCTACTGACACTCCTATGTACGTATGGGACTGCGTTTGGAAACCGAATGCAAATGGTGGTATTTTCTAACACACTCGAAAATCCCTTGAGCACTTCAGACATTCCAGTCGAAGTGATTCTTTAATGTGGGACCTACTTACCACATTTGTTTTACATTAGAAAATGCTGTATAGGTTGTTTACATTTGGAAAAGTCAGTGGAGAGAGATTTCTGTAAGTGTTCTGAAAGAAAGATTGCACCGTTACTGTAACAAGGACAATTATGGACAGACACAGGTAATAGCTGTTTAGAAAATGTTAGGAGCATTATTGTGGATAATAGACATTCTTTTCTGAGCATTGCCCTTGCCTGAGTTTCATTTTCCATTGGTGTTGTCTGCGTAGATTGCTTAAGACAGCTGTAGTCTGCTCATTTACATTAAGGTAACAAAAAGTTGACTGCTGGGTTGTCCCAGATGGAGTTCATCTGTACAAAGGTCTGAAACTGTGAGGGAATACCTAAAATGTCAGACATGTCCAGTATCTAGTGCTGCTGCAAATTATCACCTCTTCCAGGTCAGAAAGGCCAAAATAATTTCCAGCTCCATTTTTCTAAAAGCCATTTTCATTTAATCTGTCCTTTACAAATGGTAAATTTAATGAGAACTTCAGGACTAATTCAAACTAAAATTAAGAAAAAACCTCGATATATACGTATTCAATTCAAATGTATTTTAGTAAGCAACAACCTGGCCACTATTGAAATAGTTCTCAAGTACTATTGAAATAATAGGTACGTTCGCAAAGGAAACCTGCTTTCTTTTAAAGTGACTGTATGCATTATTTCAGCTTCTTCTGATAATAGCACATTTAATACCAAGGCCAAGATGCAATCAATCTTTTTTGTTGGAAAAAGGTGTTATATTGTAGCCGTATGCTTATATCCACCCAGCAGTTTCAATCCGCTAAGCAGCCTGAGGTTCAGCAGCGCTGCTGCTTGCTTGGCCTCTGCTGTATTCCTCTTGCCTGCTTTGCAGGGTGAAGGGGGAGCAAAGGAGGTGAGAGTGGGACCAGGAAAAGGAAGAGGTCTGACTCCAAAGCGACACTGAACTAGACCGAAGTGAATAGTTGATGTCCTCTGTAATTCTACACACATTGAACTCTTTACAGTTGACTTAAGTTACTTCGAACTGCGTTGGTGTGGCCCTCCATATTGATTAAAAGCAGCATCTATTTACCTTAACAATAAATGTGGAGATTAGTAAAAGTTCACTTGATCACAATAAGAAGACTGATAATTAAAGGGCAATGCAACCCAGATGGAATGTAAGTGCCTGAAGCAACATGTTAGGAAGCATAGGCTGCTTTTGTACAAAAGGGTGTACACGTGTCGGTTAAGGCTTCCACAAAGCCCTTCAAGTAGGCAGTTTTTGTAGAGATACTTAAAGTAGAGGAAGACCAGAACCTGTCCTGAGAAGGCTGGCCCAGCAATTCTCTGGGGCAAAGTGACAGATACAAAGCTCTGGAAAAGGAAAAAGACTTTAAAGCACAATGTGACTAAATGGACAATCTCTACAAAACCTTTGAAAGAGGCATCCACATCTTTTATCCTTCTTTCAGGTCACCTCTATGAGAAAGAACAAGTTTAAGCTAAGCAGGACACACTGCTGATTCGATGTGTTAAGCTCTTGATGGTGTAGGGTCTATAAGAAAGGGAAGAACTGGGTCTAGTCTGTGACAGACTCAGTAGAAACATTCCTTCTTTCATTATGGGATCTCCTATAGGGAAGGGGGAGGACAGCTCTTATTCCTATTGCACCTATCATTCGGTTTACATGGCAGACATTGCGTTTTACTAATCCCTTTTTATCAAGAAAGCAAGCAGCTGATAACTAGAGAAGTAAGTGAATAGTCTCAACCCCATATGGACAACTTGGAAAATCAGATTCTGCAGTGGCTGTACCCGCGCTTTGTAACAAAAGGGTTGTATCTCTTGATACGACTTGACACCCATCCGTTGTTTCTTTTCTTTGTACCGATATTGATGCGCTGTATGCTTACCTCCTCGCAGAAAATGATGTGATAAAATGGTGACTTTTGACCAGCATTGCAGCTATTTCCAGAGACCAGAATGTAGAAAATAGTAGACCAGATTGCCACTGAAACACAAATGATAATTGGGATCTTAAATTAACAACATTCTCCTTCGTGTGATATCTCAAAATAAATTTCCAGCTGAACTAAGACTTACAAATGTTTTGGGGTTTTTTTCTAACAAACACTGTCGCAGGTTACACAGGTCCCATCAAAGTCCCATTTTAAAGAATGGCCTAGTTAGTTCATGCGTGTGGTCTTTTTTCTTAGGACTTTTAAATCAGAACATGTCAGAACTGTTTAACACCAAGCCAAAGATTCATTCAGTCACTTTGTAGCTACAGAGAAGCCAGCGATTTTGCAGTGCTAAGTAGCAAGGTGAATGAAGTTAGCAAAAAGGTAAGGAAAATGCGAGAAACAGAGGCCGTCCATTGAATGAATGGTAAAGCACGGTCCTATTCCTTCTGACGTGAATGTCTGTACCCCTAACAAATTGTTGGCAAGCCCAAAGCCACCAGCCTCTCCCAGCCCCTCACTTCGGGACTGCCAGGAGCTGGGAGGAATTTCCCAGGCGTGAGAGGTTCCCTGGATCTTCTGAAAGGAGAGAAATGCAGACAGACCCAAGGCCTACAGGACGGCTGCTCTGGCTTTGATAGCAGCTGATGTTTTGTCATTTCTTTGTTGTAGAACGGTTAGAGTAATCATCCACGGTGAAGAAGGTTGCATGTACCCCCTTCCTCCATCACCTAGCACGTCCCAGTCCCAGCCCGCTCTCCGCTCCATAGCAGCCTTGGAACTTCCAGGGCTGGTGGTTCTGTGTCCATGATGTCATTAAAAGGCTACAAAGAGCTACCCCCAAACACTTTGTTGAACACACATCTAAGCCACTGCTTTCCTCCTTGCATTGCATATGCACAGCAGATTAGGGGCTTGTTTAGGAAGCAGTCAGGAATCTCTTTGTTTCCTTCTTTCAGGTACAAGGTGAATTAATCCGTTTGGAAACTAGCAAATCCAGCCCTCCCCTCCTCCCCCCACATCCCTGAATTCTTCCAGCCTACATTTCTTGACAATAAAGATAGATAAAGCTCGGATACCCTTCCAGAGGAAGGGAATTGAGCCTGTTTCTTTGCCTGTAAGTTTTCTAAATAAATCGCTTTTGTTGTTTAAAGCTGTGATGAATGGAGACACAGGGCCAGGTTGGTCGCTGGAACAGCACAATGGATGTAAGAAGGTTTTTTTCTTTGCCATATAAATCATTCACATTGTTTAAGGTACATTGATCAATCTAATGGCTTGTAATAGGCTCCTAATTGCCACTAGGAAAGTACTGCAAGCTTGCATTTGAACGTGAAATGGTTCATGATCTGAGCTGAAATTCACCTTAAGCCCGAGCTCCAGTAATTACAGAACACAGAAGGAGCACAATGAACGGTTCCCAGTCCTTCCTCGCCCTAATCCCAGGACAGGGGGAGGGGGGAGAGGGGAGCATACGAATGGGGGGTCCAGCGTATTTTCCTCTTCCCAACCAGCCATTCATTAACGGGCGAAGCCTGCGGGAGGATTTATTGGTCATCGTGGACCGAAGAGAACTTTGTAACGTCAATCATCCTGCCTATTACGCTCCCACATATCTCTATCTGCAGATAGACAGCTTGCTTAATCACAACCAACCTTCTGAGTCACGCCTGGCTAAAAACGTGGTTATAAAAAGCCGGGACGGTATCAGAAGGGGGCCGCTCGGAGCGGAGCGGGGCGAGGGCTCTTCTGCTGCGAGGGTGCTGCGGTGAGGCAGCCGCCTGCCCTCCGTCCCCCCGCCCGGGGCTGCCGCTCCCCTTCGCGGCCGGCCGGTCCCGCTGGCAGCAGCCGTGGCGGCCGAGGAGGAGCCGGGCGGGCAGGGACC
>NW_010972437.1:11063558-11066276 GCF_000737465.1 Haliaeetus leucocephalus | reverse complement strand
CGGGTGGGCAGGGACCGGCCAGGCGGCCAGGGACCCGCCGGGCGGGCAGGGACCCGCCGGGCGACTGCCCAGCTCACGCCTGCGGCCACTGCTCCCCTGCTTAAAAGGCAGACCCCGGCACCAAGTCATCAGAGCCTCTTTAAGAGACCCGTGCGAAAAGGTGGTTTCACGCCCTGTCGGCGTGGGTCCGGCCGCTTACTAATTAAGCTCCTTCTATTTAGAAACACCTTCCCTCGAAGGAAGCTTTGCGAACGCCAGCTCTGGCTGGATTTCAGACCTGCTGCGGTCCGAGCGCGTCGTGCCTGACCTGTGCATCGTAGCAGCACTGGAAGGCACGCGAGCCAGGGCAGAAAATCCTCCTACGAGGTGCCTCGCACAATGTTCCTCAGACTTTCCTGCCGAGGCAGAAAACAGATCTATGATGCTGTTGAATAATCTTCCAATAATTGTAGTAATTAAAATCATCTCACGGGCTGCAGTCACCTTCCCTCCTCTGACACCAGTCCTCCCGTGAATTGTTAACGTGTCTTCGCCTGAGATAAACAGAACGAGGGAGGCTTGGACTACACGGTCCAGGCACGTTCAGCGGAAGAGAATTGGTTCCACTGACCCGCTTTTGACGGCGTTCGGTGGCCGAGAGGCTTTCTGAAGCTGCCCGGCAGGTTCTTTTTTTTGCGGGCAGGGTAGCGCGGGTCGCCCGCCCTGTTGCTCCTGAACGGTGTCACCTTCAAGCCGGGGGACGCGGGGAAAGCCCAGCCTGGCGCTCCACCTCGGGGCTCGGCGTGCGGGGGGCAGGAGGAGCGGAGAGCGCGTTAGGGAACGAACCCCGCGTGGAAGCTCAGGCAGAAATTGCTGGAGAGTGCCATAATTTCCACTTAATTTCCATCATCTGTTTGATCCCCGTGCTCATTCCCTTTTTATTAACTATAAAAGATTTCCTTCTAATCAAAAGCTGCACTTCATCTTTACCCACAAATGAAAAACTCCACAGCAGAAAGAATTCAGTGGACTCAACAGGCACCGAGGTCTGTATTTTAACACTCTCTGTCTCTACATCCTTCCCCCTTTCAATACCGACTCTTTGGGCAGAATAGTGGGGAAGCCTTTTCTTAACTCAAGTTATTAATTTATCACCAGGTCCCCCTCTGCGTTGCTCTGATAATCAATGGTGGTTTCCAGATCTCGTAAATGAAAAGTGTAATTGAGAGAGAAGGGGGAGGGGGACTCGCACGGAAGTGTTGTTGCTAAAAAAAAAAATAAAATAAAAAAAAAATCTGGCAGGACGCAATTATTTATCTCGGCGATGAGCAGTTTGCCTGTTTCCTGCCCAGGTCCCTTCTGCTTGGCAGAAAATGAGGCTGCTTCTCTTGAACTTGGAAGGCTTTGCCCCTTTCCCACCCGCAACATCCATGCGTAAAACTCCGTGTCCCTCCTAGGATTCGGGGGAAATTGTACAGCAACCTTACATTTAACTGCTGTTAAATCGATTTATTTGGAAAATATTTGGCAGGTCTTTCCCAGAGCTCTGTTTGAACAGAAGAGCCATTTCATCTGACGCTCTTGAATATGAACCCAGGAGCCTCCCAATCAGCTTTAATGAACGAATTGTTTCCCAGCTTTACCTCCTAAGGACAGCAACTTTAGTAGTTGCACAGATCAAAAGACACGCGTAAAGGGAAGATGGGAAACAATATTGTTCAAAGGAAGTGAACTGTTGCATTTAATTAGGCTATTCTTCTTTATTAGTATTCATACCGAGAATTTTTTTTTTCTTTAAGATTTATGTTGATTTAACCGTAATGTATTTATGATGTAAATATATTCCGAGATGAAAACGTCACGGATCAATTGTAAAGGACCCGGATACATAATTTTAAAAAATCAGTTTCAGTTTATATGAGGTTCTCACCCCACTTTCGCTTCTTAGTCAGATTTGTTTATGCAGAATCGACATTTAATAGTGCTAATTGCACTCCAGTTAAATTGCCCTGATTGCAGAAAGGGAAGCAATTTTCGTGCTCTCTGTCTGGGTTTGGAAGAAATTGTTTTATATTCACCTCTTTATAAAGAAGTGGAGATAAGGCACCGAGCCTTTGCACAAATTGCACTTATGGGCTGACTGGCAGCATTCAGGCGCTATAATAGAGCATTATTTGGCCGTTTTGAATAATGTAAAGCGTTTGCTGAAAGCTATTCTCCTGAAAATTGCTTTAACTTTTAAAAGGGTGATGATTCACTCCAAACCAGGCCTTTGTTACATTGTCATTATCCCCCCAAATGTTTTAACAGTCAGCTCAACACTTTAGCATAACACATTGATCTTTGTTTAAAAACTCGATTTTTTGGAGTACGGAAAAATCCGTCAGAAAATACTTGACCCCCTCAAGATTTTAGCAGCGTTCCCCCTTCCGCCGCCATTCGCTCAGCCTCTCCGCCGCCTGCCTCGCTCCTGCGGATTTTAGTTACTTTTCCGATTACAAAGGGGGCGAGGAGATAGATGTGAGGCAGGCAGAGCCACCCGGCTGCCTTCAGGCACGACACAAACCTCACTTTGCTGGGGGAGCGCAAGCGGGCAGCGGATGCCTTTACTCGCTGATGCAGAGGCAGCATTTTTAAACGTCACGCTCTCGAGCTGCCTTCCAGCCTTATTTTATTTATGACTTTCCCCAAGGAGAGGGGAAAGACCCTCTCCCCCCCCCGCACCCCCCCGCCCCCGCC
>NW_010972437.1:11061579-11063439 GCF_000737465.1 Haliaeetus leucocephalus | reverse complement strand
GCCCCCGCCGCCCCGGGGTTGGCCAGAAGCGCCTCGCTGCCACTTGACGACCACCTCGGCAGGCTCCTGGGAAGGAGCGGGTTCCCCCCGGAGGAAGGAAGGAGGGAAGGAAGGAAGGAAGGAAGGAAGCAGGGAAGGAAGGAAGGAAGGAGTCACCTGTTGGGCGATTGCTCCCGGGTGCCCCTGTCGGACTCCTCGCCTCGCCCGCGGGGGTTACGCCGCTCCCCCCCCGCCACCGCCTTTCAATCGCCTCCACCCGTCGAGAGCTACAGCCCCCCCGGGTAAAGCCGCCGCTTATGATCTGCGCCAGGCAGACCCTTCGGAGAAACAGGGTTTGCAGCGCACTCCCCGGACCCCAGCGCTGGCTGCGAGTCAATGTGGAAAGAATTAAGCGCAGAACAGTATTTCCTTCCTACTGCCCCGACTCTGTGTAATACGCGGCGACAAAAAGGCGAGCGCCCTTTGAAAATAGCCTTAGACGTTTAAATAAAAGACAATCTCCAGGGACATCCTTTCCTAGCGTGGCAGGCGTCCTGCAGATTGCATAACACAATGTGCAACAAAACGCAATGCCCGCCTGATTTAAGGACGGGAACAAAATATAGCAGAACAAGTAAAGAAAAGCGAAATCCTCTCAAATTCGCGGTTTCTCCATCTTGCTCCTCAGCGCTGCCTATTTTGCATCTGCTAGGAGGTTTTACACCGGATGGCTGAGGCGGCACCGAGGAGAAGGAAGTACTGACTCAAAAGCAGAGCAGGCACCCGGCGTTGCTTGAACGCACTCGTATTTTCTGGTTCAGAACTGTACCCAGCTGCACTGGGGACGGCAGAAGCGGAGGGAAAAGCTCCTCTTCCCAGCCTCACAGAGACGATGGCAATGATGAAAAGTTGCACGCCCACTGATCTTCCGCGGACACAGCGCGGGCAAGTTCTAGCCAATTACTTATGAAGCCTCCGATAATTACAAATCAAAGGGACTAGCTTGCAAGACACTGAGGAGCCGAGGCTTGGACTTACATTTCCCACATGCAGAGAGCAGGTAAAGTCTCTGTCGCTGACTGGGGCGCGTGGAGTGTGCACAGCGCAGAGGCCACAGGCAAGTGCTGGGGACGCTTATTCCAGCAGCGCCCTAGCCCTGCTAGGAGGGAGCAAGCCTTCTGCCATTAGCAAGCACTGTTTTCCACGGGGGTACGCGAGGCTTGAAAAACGGGCTGCAGGCTGCGGATTTGACTTTCAGAGTATTTTGCCGGGCACTGCTCTGCGAAATAAAATCCTCTCTCTTAGGCGACAGGGTGCCACACGCCCCTCGTCCCCCCTCCCGCCCCGGTACCAGAGCAAGGGCATGCCTGTCGGTTCCCTGCCTTTGGGGGTTTGGGCGCTTTGCGTAACTCAAAAGCCTCCTCCGTTCCTTTCGCAGCGAAAGTAAGACAGAAACACGTCGTGCCCGGGATCGCGTCAAGTATTTAGCAAAGCAAAACCAAAAAATGAGCGTGTTCTCGTAAAACGTCATTAGGCGCTGTCAGGCTATTTGTATCCGGCACGGCAGAGCTGCCCGAGGGCCTGTAAAGGAAGCCGAGGGCCTGTTGAATGGAAGCAGTGCAGGTATGGTTTACTGGACGCGAGGATCGCAGGTGACCGAGCGAGCAGCGGGGGAATCTAACGCCTCCCGCACAGTTTGCAGGCGGCGGCGGAGCGGCGTCAGGCGCGACCCCGGCCCTCCGCCGGCGCTGACCCCCGCTCTCGACTCCTGCCCTCTGCGGCTCTCCCCGCTTCCCCCGCGGCCAGCCGGTGCTGGGGCGGCGTCACCCCGGCCGCACGACTCCCGGCGTCAGCCGGCGGGAGTCACAACCCGGCGGGCGG
>NW_010972437.1:11059581-11061569 GCF_000737465.1 Haliaeetus leucocephalus | reverse complement strand
GGGGGGGGTCGCAGTTAATTGCAGCGCCATCGCCGCAGTCCGGAGCGGGGAGTTTTCTCCCCGCGCGCTGACTGACTGGCACGCGCCCCGAGCCCCGGCGCCGGCACCTCCGCGCAGCCTGATTGGCTGCCGGCCCGCTCCGGCCCGCTCCGCCCGCGCCCTCATTGGGCGAGCGCCGCCGCCAGCGGTACTTCAAAGCGGGCGCTGCCCGCACTTAGGCAGAGTTTAGCCCCGCCGCGCCGGAGTGTCCTTAGTGCCGCCGGGCAGCGCGGGGCGCACACCGAGCGCCGTCCCCCTCCGCCCCACCGCCCAGCCCAGGGACGTGCTATGGCTACGTCTATCCTCGGGGTAAGTCGGCACCGCGCCCTTCCTCGCGGCTTCTCGGCGGCGGCTTCGCCGCCCTCTGGGGGAAAAAAAAAACAACCAACCCAACAAAACAACAACAACAACAAAAAACCCCCACAAAAAAACTGTTGCTGCCGCCGCGTTGCGGCTGCCCCGGGCGCAGATCGCCCTGACCCGCGGGCGAGAGGTAACCCCGGCCCGCCTCGGGGGATTTCGCTGCGGGTTCCCCATCGGGTCGTTCGCCAAGAGTTTGGGCTGGAAACGCGCTTGGCCGGAGAGCGGAGAGCCTGTGCTTTCTTTTGTTTTCTGATTTTTTTTCTTTAATTTTTTTTTTTTTTTAAACTCGCAGTGCTGCGGTAAATTTCCAAAGATTTTTGCTAGCTCGGCTTTGCGAGTGGCGCCGGTCGGAGGCTCCGCACCCCGTTTGCCTTCCTGCCATCTCGCTTTTCCGCCGCTCCTGCACGGTGGCTCGAGGAGACGCCGCATTTCGTTCCCACGGGATTTTTGGTTTAACGGCGGTAGGTTCGAGCGGCCCGGCGCTGCGCGGGGCGCCCCGAGCCGAGCCACCCTCTCGGAACACGCGTGTCGCTCGTCCCCGCCGGGATCCGCTTCCGACGTGAAGCCCTCGGGCGCCGAGACCGGCCCCCGGCGGAAAACGAGCTGTGCCGAGCGGGGCAGGGCCGGAGCCTTCCTCCGACATCAGCGAAAACTTTTCCGCGGTGCCGCTCGCCGCGCCGCGGTTCCACCCGCGCCGCCGCGTCCCCGCGGGAGCCCGGCGAGGCGGCAGGGGTGAGGCTGACGGGCCGGCTTTGTCTCTCCCGCAGGAAGAGCCGAGGTTTGGAACGACTCCCCTGGCCATGCTGGCCGCCACCTGCAACAAGATCGGCAACACCAGCCCCCTGACCACCCTGCCCGAGTCGAGCGCCTTCGCCAAAGGGGGCTTCCACCCCTGGAAACGCTCCACCTCCAGCTGCAACCTGGGCTCCAGCCTCTCGGGCTTCACGGTGGCCACGAGCCGGGGCTCCAGCGGACTGGCCAGCGGCACGGGCACCGCCAACAGCGCCTTCTGCCTGGCCTCCACCTCGCCCACCTCGTCGGCCTTCAGCAGCGACTACGGCGGCCTCTTCTCCAACTCGGCGGCGGCGGCGGGCGTGTCCCCGCAGGAGCCCGGCGGGCAGTCGGCCTTCATCTCCAAAGTGCACAGCTCGGCGGCCGAGAGCCTCTACCCGCGGGTGGGCATGGCGCACCCCTACGAGTCCTGGTACAAGTCGGGCTTCCACTCCACGCTCTCGGCGGGCGAGGTGGCCAACGGGGCGGCCTCCTCCTGGTGGGACGTGCACACCAACCCGGGCTCCTGGCTGGAGGTGCAGAACCCGGCGGGGGGGCTGCAGAGCTCGCTGCACTCGGGCGCCCCCCAGGCCTCGCTGCACTCCCAGCTGGGCACCTACAACCCCGACTTCAGCTCCCTCACCCACTCCGCCTTCAGCTCCACCGGCCTGGGCTCCACGGCCGCCTCGCACCTGCTCTCCACCAGCCAGCACCTGCTCACCCAGGAGGGCTTCAAGCCCGTGCTGCCCTCCTACACGGACTCCAGCGCGGCGGTGGCGGCGGCCAGCGCCATGATCTCGGGCGCCGCCGCCGCC
>NW_010972437.1:11055853-11059218 GCF_000737465.1 Haliaeetus leucocephalus | reverse complement strand
GTACAAAAAGGGTTCAAAAAAGAAAAAAAAAAAAAAAAAGAAAAAAAAAACCAGATCGGGTTCGCTTATTTTTCTTGTAAATGTTGATCCGATAGGGGGTTTGGGGATTTCTTTTTTTTTTTTTTTAAATTGGGGAATTCCTGAAATTCAGGGATGTTTTGGGGGTTGGTTTGGTTACTTTTTTTTTATTTTAAATTTCTGATGCACTTTGTGGAAGTCAGTATATATGTAAAAGATATTTAAAATGTTGAGTTAACATTTCACTCAAACACACGTAAGTTAAGGTCTCTTAAAGAAATTAAATGCGTTTATCTGTATGGAAAAAAATCTTGACATATTTTCATTTTGGTATTATTAAAGGACTCTGAACAACGTACTCGCGGGTTTGTTCTTCTTCGTGCCCCCTCCTTCCCCCTGCCCAGCCCTCGCAGGGGTCAGGTTTTTAGTGGGGGCCCCCGCCCCCCCCCCCCCGTCCTCCTTACAGGGACCGTAATTAAAAATACAGCGGGCATTGATGGCCGGGAGGGGAAGGAACCGGCCCCCGAGCCAGGCGCGCTGAAGCGCTCCGGTCGCTCTTTTCAAGCCGCCTTAGTTTTGGTTTATTTAAAAAAAAAAAAAAAACCAAACCAAACCAACAAATTTAAACCGAGTCCGAGCCCCGCTACGCCAGCCGGGTACCACGCCGAGCCCTAAGCGCCTTTGGCGAAACCGGCCCTAAACCTGCGTGAAAGCGAACTGTGCTGAGGAACTATTTATTTAATTTAAAAAGCCTTTAGCGCCACAAGGCTGCCTAGGTTGGGAGGTGATCTCGGGGGAATAAATCGCTAGAGTCAATACTCCGGAAAAGACATTTCATGCCTAAATGAAAATCTTGTTAAATGTTATTAATTTTGACTTAGAGCACACAGCAGCCCCCTGTGCCTTGTATTCCCTTATTAGGGATTCATGTCTTATCAAATATCTAATTAATCTCCTAGACATCATTTGTTCTGGCCAACTTTATCTCAGCTGGTCCACGGGGAAAACTCCGAATATTCTCGGTGACAAAGCTCCCTTGAAGATCCTTTTAATTGTCCAAATTAACTGCACCAAATTTGCATGTCAAACGGTAAAGGGCAACCTGAGATAAAATGTAAACGTTTTAAAAGCCCCAAACTAAGCACTTGATTTGATAACTAGGCTTTTTAATGTTATGGAAGACAACTGCTCCTTTCCTTTTCAAAGACAGTTGATCTATGCAAATACTGAATTGGAAATGCTTATGTCCCCATGCAGTCAAATGGTCCTTGCATGTTATTTGAATATCAGTGGCTCTGCTATTGAAAAGGTTCAAGGATGCTCTCTGACTTCTTTGTGATTACTCAGTGCAGCGTCTTATTCCGAAGAAAAAAAACTCAGGAATAATTAAAGGCTGGGCTAAGGCCTGGGAACACATTTGGGACAGGAATCTCATTTAGACAGGCTCTTTCAAAATAAGGCACAGTTAAATTGACCAGAAGGCAATTATTGAAATGAAAATTATTTTCACTCCCTTTGTCTCCTGACCACCAACCTAACAGCCACAGTATTTTTTTAAAGGCAAATTGTTAAATGAGATAATTGTGTTATTAAAAAAAAGGGGGGGGGGAGGAAAAAAGTTAATTTAGTCTGCCTGGAGGAATACAAATATTTTAATCCTCCATAAAACAGGGAATGCAAATAACATCGGGAAACGGATTCTGCTGTCGGCCACCAACTGGAATGAAGACGTTGCGTTAAAGAAAATACATCTGCCGTGAATACTAATAACCGCGTCCCACCTCCTCCGCGCCGCTGTCGCACAAAAGCGACCGGGCAGCGCCGACACCGCCTCTGCCCCGGGGCGGCGGCGGCGGGAAGCCCGGCGGGCCCTTCCGCGGACGCGGGGGGGAAAGGAAACCTCCCGGGAGATGCACCTCGCGTCCGGCTGCCGAGAGCACCCTCCCCGAGAGCCGCTGCGGAATTTTGCTGGCCGAAAGCATCCCGGCGAGGTCCCTTGTCTCCCGCCCCCGCCCCGCCGGCGGCTGGGTGCCGGCAGGTTTCCCGGAGGGCAGGGGAGGGCAGGGGAGGGAAGGGACGGGACGGGAAGGGAAGGGAGGGGAGGGGAGGGGAGGGGAGGGCGGACGAGGGGAGCGGGCGAGGGGGGACGTGCTCGGGCAGAGGTAAAATAAACAGCGGGCTGGGCGGCGGGACGCGGCTCCCCTCCCTGCCGGGTAGTGTTGGGGTTGCGCAGGAATGCACCCGCGCGGGGTGCTGGGCAGAAGTCAGCTTTGTTTTCGATTTATAATAAAACACATCAAAGGGAAACCATCCAGGTCCAGTTTCTGGCAGGCCGGGGTTACAATTCTCAGCTCAGTGATCAAGGACCTCTTTGCATTGCCTTTGCCCCTTCGGGTCAGAAAACGTCCATCACTTCCAGACTCCCCAGAAACGACGAAGGGAGCAGCTCTGGGCCGCAGAGCCGGTTCGTTTAATCAGGAAAATAGAAAGCATGTCACCCTTTTAAAAATAAATGACACCATTCTTTCGTGCGTGTTGGCGATAATTACATGGTCTGGGGAACTTTTACACAAAGAAAAACTAAAGGACAGGCGGTGCGAGAACCGAAAAAGAAATCTGATTTCACTCTTTGAATCCGTAGTTCAGCGGCACCTCTTTAGGGCGAAGACGCCAACCCGGGAGCAGGAAAGCAGCGGGCAAGGGAGAGACGCTCTCCCGGGCTCCGGCGGGCAGGGAGGCGGAGGGGAGAGCCGGGCTCCCCGCCGCCTCGGCCCCGCTCGCCCCGGGCTCGCCCGTGAGCCGAGCTCCCCTTGGCAGCTCGCTGGAGCGATCGCTTCCCCTTCCCACACCTCGCGGACCGCAGCTTCGCGCCGGCTCCTCGAGCCCCCTAAAAGGCGGCTAAGGACCAGCCGGCGACAGCACCCGCCAACCCACGGGAAAAGGTAAAATGCCAGCAGAAATTATTCGGTAAATGCCATTCGATCGCCGGGGCCCCGGTTCGCAGGAAGCGTGTCCCCTGCCCCCCGCCGGGAATTACAGCCCCAACGGCTCGTTTTACACTTAAAAGGCAGCATTAATGGTTTCGTCCTAATGAGATAATAGATAAACACCCGATCCGGTGCCCGGACAGTTTCTTAATTGCGTCTTTCGATTCAAATGGAAACTTCATCTGCGGGAGCTGTAATTTATTTGCAGCCATTATCTGTTCGCCAAGATCCTCTCCCACCCTTCCAAAACGCAGATGAGGGGAATCTCACGGAAAGCCCGCCCCTTTGGGTAATTGGTGCACTAAGTGTTTATTTTAAGTCGGAATAATTTAGCCTCAAATTTCCTCAAGGAATAACATT
>NW_010972437.1:11054784-11055351 GCF_000737465.1 Haliaeetus leucocephalus | reverse complement strand
GGGCACCCGGCGGCGGGCACCGGGCGAGGCACCGCCGCCGCCTTCGCGCCGCTGTTTTAACACAAACCGGCGGCAGTGCCTATTTCCGAGATGTGCTAATTGCTACTTGGATGGCAGGGCGCGAAGTCCTTGTCCGTTTCCTAGTACAAAGTAGGTTGCTAGAAAATTTGAAATTGCCTTTCAGCCTAAAGCTGCCTTACCTGAATGTCATAATTACAGTAATTATGTACATCCAAATTACATGCTAATTAAATTAGAATCAAATCGTTCTAAATCGAAATCAAATGAGGTAGCGGGAATTAATCAATGACAACATAAATAGAGAGCTTCCTTTAGGGATATTTATTGTAACGATCCAAGCAGGAACCTGATCTGGAAGTCACCTGTTTATTTACTTTCGGAACAGTAATCGTTTACGGTTCAGCGCTAGTGTTAAACGGTCGGTGCCGCAGAGCTGAAGGGCGGCCCGGGAGCCCCCTCGCCCGAGGACGGAGGCTCCCCGCCGCCCACCTCCAGGCGAAGCCCCGGCCGCCCCGAGGGCCGCTCGGCGGAGCCGGCAGGGGCGGG
>NW_010972437.1:11054378-11054760 GCF_000737465.1 Haliaeetus leucocephalus | reverse complement strand
CTCAGCGCGGGGCCGAGCCCCTGCCCGGGCACGCCGGCGCCAGGCCGCCGGAGAGCGGACCTCATCAGATCCGCCCGCCCGGGGCCGCCGGCCCTCCGTCGGCCCCAACTTCTCCCGCTCCGGTCCCGGGGAGCTCCGACCCCGGCGCCGCCGGGCCCCGTTCCCTCCCCGCCAGGCTGAGGGAGCCACCTCACGGCGCCGCCGGCACCGGCCGCCCAGCCCCGCCGTGCGGCAAAGGGTTAACCCTATTCCGCGTCTTTTAAGTGAAAAGGGAAAAAAATAATAAAGAAAAGATGCTCTCACCGTCAATCTGTGAACCGACAGCACCTCCTACAGGGCCCCGGCGCGCTCAGCCTCGCAGCCGCGCCGAGGGCCCGGGGCG
>NW_010972437.1:11028481-11054343 GCF_000737465.1 Haliaeetus leucocephalus | reverse complement strand
AGGGGGCGGGGCGGGGCCGCGGCCCGCCGAGCCGCCCCGGGCGACGGCGCTGCTCCGCAGGGGACGCCGTGAGGGCTCTCACCGGCGTCCCGCAGCTTGGGCGGGGAAAGCCGCCGAAACGTCGCCCCAGCGACCCTTCCCCGTCTTCTTCTAACGGGGTTTTGAACCCACCGGCTTTTCCCGGCGCAAGGCTGTCAGGGCCGAGGTGGTGAAGGAGGCCCACCCCCCCCAGGGCCGCCGTGTCGGACGCTGAGGACGGCGCCTCGTACCGGTAAAGTGGCACGAACTGTCCGAAGGGGAGTACCGAGAGCGGGGAGCCTCCTCCTCCGACGCTGCACCGACCTTCCCCAAGGCTGTCAGGGCGGCACCAAAAGCAGGAAAGGTCTCGCAAGGATGGGCGTTTTGTTTCAAAGCTCTTCAACAGGTAGTCTTTGAGACAGATGCATCCGAAATGTCATTATTCTTCTGCTTTTAATTTTCACTCACAACGGCCAGCCGTCACAATGAACCCATCCCACGTGCCAGTCTTTTCCTGTGCCAAAGGGCAAGATGTACATAGCGTACAGCGAACTACGCGCAGACAAGTAAAACGCAGAGCCCACAAAAATGCCTAGAACTGTACATGTCGAGCTGTCCTTCCTGCTTCGGGTAGAACTCAGTTCATTGCAGCTGGCAGATTCCTGTGCCGCGCGCACAACGATCAGACCGACCTCCAAGCAGGAGACCTTTCTTTGGAGTAGAGGCACCTTCCAGTACTTACTGGTTATTCCTCGTATCCTCGTGACATGAAAACGTTCTACCAGAAGATGCCTTTTGCCCTGTCACATTACTCTGGCCTCTCTTACACAGAGGGATAATAAATTCTTCACAAGAGGTTTTGTCTAGATTGTTCATACGGGCGTTTTGGCAGTCTCCTCCCGTTCTTTCTAAATCAGAGCTTCCACATACACATTAACACAGGGCCTGACTCTACTGAATTGTGCACGCCCTTTAACTCCCAGCTACTTCAGCAAGAACGCCTGGAGCAACCTAATGCAAGCGCATTTAAAGGAAGAAGGTGACATCCCTTAATGGCTCACCCTTTCAAACTCATTCACATGCACTTAAAAGATAAGCCAGGTCACTTCCACTATATATTATACTCTGTGTGATACTGAAAAACTTCTGAGTGACCGTTTTAAGAAGCAGAAGTGGACCGGTAATAAAAGATAGTCCCATTGGCCCTCTGAGTGAGGAGGGGAAGAAAGTTGCTTGCCAGAATACCGAGTACGGTGATGCCTTTTCACCTGACCACTAACCAGTGTGCTTCCATCTGCCACCCTGAAGTGGCAGAGAAGCATTTCCTTTGCAATAAAAACCTGGTGAAGTGTTGCCTTGTGCACTGCTACTGATTCAGAACTCTGGAGAAGAAGGCAATTCTGACTGTTTTTAAAGAATAAGATATTTTATTATGGAAGTTCATCTTCATAACAATGTGTGCAGAAAATGACTGACAATCATTAAAAAACCAAAATGTTTGTTTCATGAAAACAAAAGGATGACTATTTACACTAACTTTATACCACAAACAATGAAATACCTGAAACAGTTGAGGCAGTAAATATTCTTTTCATGTCTTGAGAGATTATTGAACAATAACTTGACATTGTACTGACACATACCAACAGGGGTTCAAGATGTTTAGATAGCCCTGACCAAGCTGTACGCTGCAGGAGGTCAAAAAATGTTGGCTAGACACTTAAGTGAACTATGTCTCTCTGTTGTTTTAACTCATAAAATTGATCTCTTACAGGGAACTTTAGGAAAAATGCTTCAGTATGAAAAAAAAACCCTCTACAATACAATGTTTTGATATCCGAAGCTGTGATTTTATCCGGAACTATCTCAAACGTTTGTTAGCATTTAGCATATCCCAGGACTCTTCCCAAATTACTCTGTTTCCCCTCACAGTTGCATCTAAACAGAAATCATCATTGACAAAACCAAGAATATTACACGCTGCTGTGAAGTATTTTAAAACCCTAAAATCAGGTCTATGAATTACTGCATGTCTACAAGAGGTATTTGCCAACAAGTATATTTATACAATAAGAAAAATACCATAACATTTATACCTAATTTACAAATATTCCAACATTACAGAAATGACGCTGTTGGCTTTATGTAAGAAATGCTAGTTACAGAGGTTGGAAAATGAACAGCAATACATAATTGAGCCCTTGTTAAAGGTATTCATCAAAACCCAGAGACATTCTTGTTTGCACCTGTCCCCTATACTATCTGGGTTTTTTCTTCTCTCTGCTTCTGCTCCTACTGCGTCTGCTCCTTTCTCTGTGTTCCACTTTACGGCACTTGTCCCCATAGCTCTCTCTGCATTTTTTCTTCTCTCTGTGCACATCCGTGCTGGGGCTTCTGGTTTCATTTTTCCTGTGCCGCTCTTCACCAGGGCTTTGACTTGGACTTTTTCTTACTTGCCTTTGCCTGGAACTGCTGTGACTTCTGCAAGGGCTTCTCCTGCTCCCCTCATCCATGCTTTGGCTTCTACTATCCCTGTCCTTTCTTTCAGTCTCTCTCTTGTTGGTGCTATGGTATCTGCTTTTGGACTTTCTTTCCCCCTCACAGGAGCTCCATTTGTTGTTCTCCGTAGAACTATCTCGCTTTAAAAGTCTGTACTTCTCCCCATCTTTGTCCTTGTTACCGTGACTACTGGAGAGATCTTCATAAAGTTTTTCCTTCCTAGTCTTTGCCTTTCCTTCTGAATCGCTGCTGCTGCTAGCCTCTGAAAACTTGTCTTTTTTTCTTTTCTTAGAATACATCTTCTTTTGTGCTGCTTTATCTCTGCTGTCAGTCTCGCTATCACTGCTGCTTACTGAAGTCTCACTGGAGGATGAGGAAGAGGATCTCATCTTATGTTTCTTGTGTTTACTTTTGCTTTTCTTCTTTTGCTGCTTTTTCTTCTTTCTGTCTTTCTTTTTCTTTTTCTTCTCCAGACGATCCAACTTCCTTTTATTTTCAAAATAGAAGAGTAGCGCAATCAGCCGTGTTAAGATATTCTAAACTACAAAGTCATTGTCTTTTAAAGTTCATTACTTGTGATGACCTACACAGTAAATACACTATTTTCCATAAAAACATGTTGAATTCCTCTCCTCGTTCAGCAAAGTATTATTTTTAAACTTCTAACCTGATGTTAACCATAGTAAGAATCCTCATGTAATCCACAGCTGCTCCCTCAAAACAGGAGGAATATGATTTTTTAATTCTTTAATTTTAAAAAACACTTAAATTTTAAAAAGTAAGATGTGTCAATTTTGGCCTTGTAATTAGGAATAAATACATTCAGCAGTGCTTTTTTTTCCTTGTCAGCCTGCTCTGGAGACTTTGCAAAATCATTGCTGCTTTTGTTTGTACATTTTTATAAGAGATTTTGAAAATGAAAAAAACGCAATTAGCATTCACTTTCTATTAATGATGGAAACTGAGACTCTAAAGCCTACATCTCCGAGTTCGCCAGGCAAATAATATGGATATTTTCAATAACCTCTTCTGTCTCAACTAGAAATTTACATTTTCTAGCTGTTAAGTACAATATTCCATCATGCACATGCATTCACTGCTATTTGACTGCTTTCACCTAGTTTTTATTTGCTTTCTGTATTTATTCTTCTCAAAAAATCAGTGACTGAATAGTGAAACTACTTTCAGTGTATTAAAAAAAAATCCCTTCAGACTAGTAAAATCTAAATTACCCAAATATTTACTGAACTTCAACTTTCAAAATATAAAGTATTGAAATTTCATTGTGTTGGGCCAGCTGAAGTTCAAACAAAATACCATTTGAAATTACTCAAACTACATACACATTCCTTACTTAAAAGGAACATAAAATATGCCACCTATTTTCAGAGAATTATTTATTATATATGCGAATACCACATGTACCTACCTACTCATGTGCCTGCTTAGCCATTCACCTTTCTCCCCTCCTCCCACTCCCCATATACAGAATGTCCTTTAACCAAAAAGGCCGTTTTAACTGTATGGGCCATTTAGGCTGTATGGGACCTACCAGGCAGTAGTTAGTATTTTTAATTTTAAGCATTTTCAGGTTATTTCAAGATAACGTTGCAAATTAACAGAGACAAAAAATGTAAGTCATCTGACACGTGCAATCAGTAGGATAGAAGCAAAGAACCAAAACCTCATTAACTTTTTATTGGAACTACAAAACCATGGGGAGCTCCCACTGCTGGAGCAGCAAACTGTGAACCCTGATCCGAGTGCAGCGTGGAGCTAGGCTAACCTTGGTCCTGGGGTGCAATGTCAGTTTAGCCTCACAGGAGAAGGTAACAAACTTTGCGTAATTGTAAACCAGTAAACAAGAACACAGAATTTTTAATCCAGGAAGAACATACTGTAAACAATGGAGTGCAAAATAATATTTTAAAATAGCAACTGACAGCATCTTCAGTGAGCCCATCATTATTATTTCCGTATCCCAGCTAAATTGGTAATGAGCCCCAGTGCAAAGGCATGGCAGCTAGATTAGAACAGCCAGATTAAAACAAAACAACCGGATTAAAAAAAACATGCTGCATAATGCCATTTGTAGTCAAGCGTATGTTAAACTAAGCTGATTTTCTTCTGTACTGATGGTACTAAATTCTGCAATAGCATAGAAGAGTTACAGGGACAATCATGGAGTCCGAACTATTGGCGATACAGATCCCCTCCACTAGGTACCACACTTACCTTAGAAGTTTCTGTTTTTGTTTGGTTGACAGTGATTTTAAAAATTCAACTTCTGGATCATCATCTCCTTCACTTGCAACAAATTCCTAGGAAAATGTGGTAAGACATTACGTTCTTATATATAAAAAACAATCTCTTCATTCAGACTTCTGTATTAAAAGTGATGCCTCTATGTACCTTATTTTTGCACAGGTACAAATATATTTGTATTACTAAGTCAGCTTAAGACTCTTTGGAAAGAGCAGCAAACTCGCTGCAAAGTGAACTCCCTCCCCGCTTCTGTCTCAAAGCTGAGTAGGTGTTATAATGTGGGGGTTATACAACAGGAGTTATTAGTAACATATGAAAAAATCACTGCTAGGGAAAGAAACATTTCTGAAATAGTTAATAAAAATGAGCCAATTTTGGAGCCCACATGATTCCCCAGGATAAGTCACTCCATTGTTATCATGCTTGGATGAATAGGTAAGATGCTAGTCCTGCTCGAACCCAGAGTAATTTAAGCAAATTACTTTTCTGTCTCGGTTTAGTCATTAGGAAAATGGGTATTAACACGTCTACCTCACTGTTGTGTTATTAGTCTTTAAATGTTCATAAAATGTTCTAGCAATGCAAAATACCGTAATCATATAATCTACATACAGTAACGCAATCAGCAAAGCATAGCTACTTTGAAGACCCTGAATTCTTCAAATTATGTGCATCTGGTACACTACAATTCTCCACTGTGATGTTTTTAATTTTAGCCACACTCAGGAGGGGAAAGAGGAAATAAAGATTAAAAAGCTCTTCCAAAAAAACCCCACCACACCTAACATAAACCAAACATACTGATATCACTGCAATACATTTAACAGTGCCTGTACACTACATTTTTCTGGGGTACATAGCTTTTTTAAATGGAAAGGTATAATTCATCTGTGGAGACAGAATGAATTGTTGATTTTCTCAAGATTTCAACAGCTGAGGGCTGTTGTCCCCTCTCTACTAGTGGTTCGACTATCCTGCCATATGAACAAAGGTTATTTCATGGTGCTCAAAGAGTGTATATGAATTTTTCACTTTATATTTTTATTAAAGCACCTCAATTAGAAATATAGCCTGTGCAGTCTAAGTAAAGACAATTAAACATATTCACTCCCAGAAATAATAAATGTAACAATAGTCAAACAAGTAAAAAAATCTTCAGATACAGCATTCCTGGCAGTAATTATTTGTGCATACTTCCTTAAACTTCATCCAAAGGCTAGCATTACATCAGAAGTAAGTGGCAAAACCCCTAACCATCCCCTTTATGAAAAATCCAATTTCTAGTCAGGCAGAGGAGAGATTTAATTTATTATATGTGGTTTTAAAATAAGGAATTTATGATTCACCATTCTGACTAAAATAAAGCTGGAAAACAGTAAGTTTTGGACATTTTTCTACTGGTACAGCTATTCAGCTTTCCTATGGATATGCATATTTGAAAACATTAAGTAGCAATTCACAAGCAATCACATTTAGATTTATAGACATTTTCAGCTTACTGGTAAAAAGATCATTACCTGTGATGGATCATTTGTGGTCAAGTTTCTCCCCAGTACATTTTGTTTCAGTGCAAACCCACTGTTTCTCATCTCCGCTATTAGCTCCGAGGGGTGCATTGATGGCCCTGTTCACAAAAATCACAGTTTGAATGTATCATTTATATCTCTCTACCTTTTTTGGACTCCACAGTAGGAATTCAGTTGAAGCTTTGTTAAGTAAAATCACAGCTAAATCAACTCAATAATCTTCTGCTGAGCAAATAATCAGATATGATTTTCTAAAACAGCAGTCTGGAGATTCAGAATAGAAAATAATTGCATTTTTCTTTAAGTACAAGGGGATTCTCTTATGTAACTTTGTCATGTTGAAAACAATATATTTAGGTAAGTCTAGTATTTTTATTATAGTAAAAAAGCATGGGAAACCTAAAGAAAGCACATTAAATAAGACTTTTAGGTGCCTCTGCTCCGCCAAAACAATGGGAAAATGCACTTCTAATATGTCACTAATAAGGCATTTTTCATAATGACACAAATTTTTCAACTTAAACGTAGAAAGTAACCATTATTAGAAACTCAGTATACATATGGAAAATAAATAAATACATGAAAAAATTATCTATGTCCTTACTTATTCCAGGGACCCCCCAAATATGCTGGGTCTCTAGGCTGTTACCTCCTCAGAGATTTCTGTTTTATCAGCTTAAAAAATACACTACATATTGCATTAGAGTAGGTGTTTGGGGTTAGGTATATGTTATCTTTCTTCGCAAACACCTAACAAGGAACAAAATACGGGATGTATTTTGAATCATTCAGAGTTGACTGCATAATTTATAAACCCTGTAACTCACTCTTTTGCTTTAATTGAATACCTGTGATCATCAGAACCTCACATACTTGTCTGATTAGGTACTTTTTCTTCACCCTAAACATACAGTCTTTTGTTAGGTCATTTTCAGTAAATTTCCTTACCAGTTCATTCACTAACCTTACTGTCCATGAATTACCACTGCAGTGTAAGGTAAATCTAAATTATAAGGAAGGTAAAACAAGAGCATGGAGCACATGATTACTATTACTTCAGTAAACTAACTGTAAATGGTAAGATTACTAGTCTTGTGAAACATACTGATCCTGCTTTGTGGTTTTAAGAGTTTCCTAGTTGTGGAAATGGACAAAACTCAAGAGATTTTTAACAGAAAAGTATGGAAAGTAAAGGGAGATTTTTACTATGGAAAATACATGTAAAGTAAAACAGCACTTTCTCAAAAAACTATCAACTTCTTATACAGATATAATGGATATCTGGATAATACACTGCTTACAGAAACAAACAGGCCTATATGTAAAGCAGGAAGGAAGAAGATAAAACTTTGAAAATGGTTTAAGGAGCCCTTGCATTACTGAATTTCTTTTCACAAGTTCCTTATTTTGCCAGGCAAAAGGATTTTCTAACGAGATACCTTTTATTCTTTCCTGAAGTTTACATTTTTATTAAGCAGGGGTTATCCCCTGCCCCTCCCATGTATTTTACCAAAAGCGCTTTTTCTTTTTACGTGTTATGGTGTAAAATTGTAAGGTCACTGATAGTTAATGAATGTATACGGGCTCCAGTGTCTACATTTTTGCTTATTTCAAATTTAAAACCTTGCTTTGCTTGCTGAAATGTACTCTGGCTGGAACAGAAACTGACATTAGACAGAAACCTAACAACAGAATTTGGTACCAGTTGATGTCTTGATCTGAAAAGGCCACATAAACCAGCCATGCAGTTCAGCCAAATACCCTGTATGAGGAAGCTGAATGGAGACAAAGTGTAGAGTCATGAAAGAAGATTTCACCATGCCAAAGAAACCAAAACATTTGACCAGACTGAAGCCTGGAATACCCCTGTTATTCAAAGGCAGTAAGAGTCACTGCCTAACAGAGTAACCTAACTAAATTACCAGGTGTTCCCCCTTCAGTGTCGCAGCATTGTACACATTTTGGTGTGTACTGGATACCTAATTATTCTCATTAGCATGATTAGACAAATAGAGGAATATAACTTGTCCAAATCTATACAGGAGATCTGCAAAAGAACTAAGACAGAAGCCCTAACTTTGTGGTTCCATAGGAGGACTATGGGCAGAATCGACCAGAAAGGTATGAAGGCATATTGGCCTTCAAAAGCACTGTTCAGAAGTATTTTCTAGAAACAAATCTTTCAGGCATTCTTTGTACATAACACTGGAAAGAGGAAAGCAAAATCATTTCCTCTTTTACATAAAAAGCTTATAATGAACGCACAGTACTATTGATTTTTGTGCATTTGTGCCCAATGGATGTCAGTTGTGCTCTAACACAGAGATCCACACGAGTGAACAAGAGACCTGTCAGAGTGGCTGCTCAAGCTGGGATCCAACACACAACCACATGCAAACTTTTGAGTTAGCTTCCACGTGCTTTTTAGAGATTAAATCAGCACTAGGTTTAAAAAACAAAAACACAGGTATGCTTAGAAGGAAAGCAAGCCAGGCCAAAAATAAATTTATGAGACTTCTGTTTCCTTGTTTACTAATGACATCAAAGAGACATTCATAGCTCCATCTACAACATTTTAGTCGCAACATGGTATTACCATGACAAGGACAGTTAACAAATCACTGTTATTCCTGTTTTGTGGATGTATACAAGCTACATCAAATGCACCTACAGAACCTTGAGACTAAAATGGTTTATGAAATAAATTATTCATGTTTTGGTCTCCCTTTAATTGTGAGGGAAACAGTAATTTAGGCTCAGCCTAGCTTGTGAGGAGATGCAAGAACCTCCATGAAGCTTTATTACATACATTATTTTTACTGCAACTAAAGGTTTTAGAAAACACTAGGAAATGAGATTCAGAAAATAAACCAACCCCATAAATGGAAGTAGAGTCAAAACACAGCCCTATTTCACAACCCTTCTGTGTGCAGACCCCAGCCAGGTATGACATAAGCATGCTGTCCACTATGGTTGATTACAGAGGACTCTCTTGTACCATGTGATCTTTGCAGTTTAAAAAACATTAACATTTTTGAGGGAACGACACAGGTGAACCTCCTCACACTTTTTTTCTGAACAGCTGATGCCACTGAACTTCTCAGAAGTTCTGCTGCCCAACAACAGCAAGACCACGTCACTACCTTTGTTCAGGTAGCAATGCTAGACCACAGTAGGGAGAAAGAAATATCTGATCTGGGAAGTCTAAAGAGACTGGTTTTTATCTGGTTACAAGCCCAGGCTGAGAAGTTCAATTAAGACATTATATTTGACAATGGCACACAACTTAATAGCAAACCTCTATTACTATCTACTTGCTGCAACACAACAATGAGAATCAAGAAAAATTTTTATTCTCCTAATTAAACTCCTTTACTTGGAATCAAAGGAATCAAGTGCTTGGTGACTTTCTTTTCCCATCCATGCCTCAACAGACTGCTTTTGATTTATGCTTTAATGACTTCAATAAGCAGATCTGATTTTCTTTGAAATATCAGTGACAGTTTGAGGTCTCCCAGGATTCCTGGGCACAGTTATTTTATGTGACAGCATTGAGGGTTGTAACACACTTCTTTTTGGGCTGCTTCTTCACAGAGTCTTAAAAGATGTAGGTGCCTAAATGTGTGAGCAAAAAATCACATCCCCATTTCCACACTATAAAATTAAGTAGGGGATTTCTCCTGGCTAATACAAATGAGTGAGACAAAAACTCTAAAAGAAATCCCAAACACTGAACTTCACTTAACAGAGATTTGAAAAACTCAACTTCTCAGAAGTGTCCTTGGCTTCCTTATTTAGGAGCTAAAGCTTAAATTTTGGAGCCACCAGTATACTGGCTGGTAGAGCGCCTCTTCCTTTGTTTGGTATGAATTGATTGTGGAGTCCTGCTTGGTGGAGACACAACTCTGCCCAGGGGATCAAACTTGGTTTGCCTGGTAAGCCAAAGAGGTAAATCTTTTCACCCTGTCTTTGGCTTATGACTACATTTATGTCATCACCCTCCAAGATCTTCAGACAAAACAGTACTAATAGACTTGATAGCCATATAACTTCATCTGGTTAAGTTCCAATTAAGTCATAAACTGTAAAACAGATTGTAAGATTGAGCTGAGAGGCTCTCAGTTGGCTAAAATCTGGGAACTGATGTTAGCTAAGTATTCTTGAACAGCACCCATCAACTTGCAAAAAAATCACTCCTACATCAGGCATAGAAAAATACTTTGTGTACTATGAAGTGATGTCCTCATATATGCATTCCTGATGGACTTGTGAGACTGTCTGTGAAGAAGCTACCTGTGTGAACTCATGCAGGTGAAAACACCTAGAGATGACACTTACGCCGTGAGTTGAGAGAATGTCAGATACAAGAATCCTGTAAAAATAGCTGATTGCTACAATTTCTGACTAGTCTCTCAACATTCTTCCATCAGCAAACTAAAAATAAGTTCAAAGTTACAATGTTTCATCATCTGTTTCTTATTCTTTCTGAAACAAGTCAAATACAGTACCTTGCTATTTTTGAATATGATTGTCAAGCTTATTTTCTGGAATTTACATTTTGATAGGGAAAAAAAAGAAAAGGAAAAAAAACCTTTAAAACTTTTCCAGATGACACTTGTTTAAAACTAAAACATTTATCTGCTTTAAAATTAATTCAGAGTCTCAGAAAAGCTTTTTACCATATAGTGAAACTAATTGCATGCTGATATCATACTTATTTTTATGCATTAAGACAACTGACAACTTCGTAAGTTTTCTACAGCTACTTAAAATTATATTAAGAGCTTGCACAAAGGAGGCTCCATAGTTAAAGACCCATCAAAGGGTTTTTAAAATATTTTTTCATGGCCTTTATAATTCTCAAGAAATAGTGTTGTCAAGCAAATAGGCTACAGTTTCTTCCTGCTTCTTACTTCCCATAGAAGTTCTTGCTGCGTTCATTCTCTGTTATCTTCTGTTTAAGATACTATTTAAGGAAAAAATCCAGATAGCTCAGTTGACTCAGAGTTGTGACACAAAATCTGGAAACTCAAACCATTCAATGAAGCATGAAGAGAAAGATTTTACTTTTCACAAAGTACAACCTGAGTGCAACCTTAGCTTGACAGCTGTTGGTGCATCTTTATAATATTTGTATAATTAAATAAACAGAAGAGCTGTAAACAGAATTTTTCTGAAGCCTATATGAGCATCAATTATACTGGATTGCAAAAGGATATCACACTAGGATTTCTACAACATATTGTAAATTTGCTTTTTTGTAACAAAGAGCACTCCAATTTCTTATCACGCTTAACTGAGATAAATTTTACAGAATCAGTTTTGCTTTTATTAAACAACCAGGGAAGGAAATATAATTCTGGATTTCAGTTACTTAAATGCCTAGCTTACAGCAAGCTCTCCCACCCCGCATTACTACCCCCACTACCATCCCAGAAACAAGGGAAACCTATAGCTGCAATTAATTTTCAATTCTGTCTGTACTTCTCTTGAAGCTACAAATGCAGAGTGTATTGTAACACTCTCTTGTTGCCAGAATGTTTCCTCCAAGGGGCACAGGCCCAGGACTCTTAGGAGAACAATGCTCACCATAACACACCATCTAGCAGGCCTCCATTAACATGTCTAAAGCACATTTTTCAAATTAGCCAATATTAGAGAACAGTATGCTAAAACCTCTTTTCATAACGACTGTGATTAAATACCACTTTTTCTGCAACAGTTTCAGTGGCAGTAAGGACAGACCATAATGTTACGATTGCCGTCCTCACCAAAAATAGCAGTTTTACTTCTGTCTACTCATGATGCATAGTCTTGATGGTATCTGCTCCATTTATTGATAAAAGCTTTCACTGCTGTCACCAGTGCAGATGAGCAAACTGAATTATTCTTTTGCAATCAATTAAGTTTTAAATGGATTTTTATTGTGGAATACACATGGAAAGCAAAGAGATAAGAAGCAGTAATAGTGTAACCACTATTTCCACCTGTGGCAGGGCAAATTACAGTAACCAGTTGTACTTAGGTAGTGGCTGCAGTTATGTATTGCTATGAAATGGACTACTCAGTGTAAAAGTTACTGAAAAAGGCAGTAGATTCTTCATGGTGTCATTTTAATTACAACTTTTTAACCTTTATTTTAACTCATGCTTATTTTGTGTACCATCAAAACAGAATATTTAGAATAGGGCTTTTTGAGAGCTTCCCCTTCCTGAGAATGTGTTCTGGTGTGGGACATCTTTTAGTTTACAGATGTGATCATTTTAATCTAAAAATATCACCATCATCATACTACCAGACTTCTGACTTGGTAATAGAGAGATAACTTACATGAACATAAATGTAAACAAAGCACACTGGCATATCTGCTATCAATTTGTCAGTATACGTCACACTCAGTATACTCCGCTCTACCATGTTTAAAAATTAATTTATGAATCAAGGACAAGATACTTTCAAGGCTTAGCCTTTATTACTACATAATTTCTGTTAACAAAGTAGGCCTAAAGCATGTTGCCTTCATTCCTTCTTATATGCATCTTGGACAACATGAGGCCATAACTCTTCCAAACTGAAATTTGATTTTCTGTGTAACGGTGATACTGAAGCCACGCTCTGCTGTTGAAAAATAAATAAGTAAATACTCCAGGGAGCATGCAAACAGCTCTTTCTCATTAACTAGGTTTTAGGAAACCACTCTGCTTGTGGGTTTTAGTTTAGCACACAATCACATGAAGAATGAATATACTCTGAATTCAGAATGCTGCCTTCTCTGGGTGGCAGCAAAGGCATAACATATGATACAAGGCTTTTTAGGTTTTACTTTATAAGAGGAACTAACTATAAAATTAGCATAGACAGTTTTGTCAATACATCCATATACTTTTTTTGTGCTGTCCACAAAGTTTCATATGTAGTTGCTTTTTTTAATGGCTTAAAAGGAAATTGAACAAAAATAGAAAAAAATTACAGACTGAGCCTAACCACACTATCGTCTGTGAACTTTTATTGTGGTTGTGACACAGGTAAGAGCAGTCACTTATTTATCTAATGGACAAAAAGTTATTGTCAAAATTATGTGATCATGATCCTGGTCATGAAGAACATAGCAAATTTATGCTGCCTCTAATAATTCAGAATTGATCATTTTTTACTAATAATTTTTTCATTTATTTCAGAGATGACTGCATTCAGACCACATCTACACTTTCAAAGCAACCGCTGCTGTTGGCATTGAGAGAAATCAATGAATAAAATAACTGGCTTTTAATTAGCTCTTCTTCAGAGGGTCTACAGTTAACTGAATTTAACACTTCAGCACAGAATTTCAGTATAATTTGCTGTGCTTTTGTCATAGGGTATTTCAGAGAATCCTGAGTTTTCTTTTTACTTTTTTTTGAGTAGTAAAAACCATTTAACATTATCAAACTGCTATAGGAATCCGTATTTATTGCCTAAGTGCCAAGCACAAGACTTTTAATAGAAATCTGTATTTTATGCATTCACACCAAATACAGAGGCTTCTGAAACATAAATGGAGGATTATTCTAAAATGCGACAGTTCTTAAACTATGTGAAGATTTAGTTAAGGTTCCTACTGTTCACAATCAAAGGCCTCAGCTGCAGATCATAAAGGAAGGTTTCATACACGGTATGTTTCTACAGGTGACCATTCATACAAATATTCACAGTTAACATATTCAAATACTTTTTCTTTGTTATTATAGATTCAAGAGAACACTTAAATCAATTCCTGCATTCCTGATACAATGCAGATTTTTATCTGTTGGGAAACAAAAAAGCACCATATTTGTCACTGAAAAAAATGCAGTGAGATACTGACAAAACATAGACATAGATTTCCTTTCTTCCTGTCTCCATGTGACTGATAATTTCAACAATTACTGTGGAAAGGAATTTCACCCAAAAGCTAAAGATCAGTTGAACACACTAAGTGATAGCCTGATGGAAACCACAACCACAAGTAGTTTTACGGCACCCAGGCAATGCAAAGAAAGGGCACAAACTCTAGGAGCTGATAATGAGTCTTTAGAAGGCTGCATTTGCATAGACATACCTTGAGTTTCTTTATCTTTGTAGACAATAAGACACTAGATACATACACATGTTGCTCCATTACATTTTTACCGTTATTTGCCTGAATTTTCCACAACATGCTAATCACTTTACAGTACTCTTTCTTCTCAGTAATTTCACTGGATGGATCACATATGGAGCCAGTCAGCTGTAAAACATTCAAAGTAGTCCATAGCAGAGAAGGATGCCCAGCACTCTCCAGGCTTTGGTTTCATAGGCCAAGAGCATAAGAACCATTTTTAGTCTTACCATCCAACTTCTTCTAAGCACTCCATTCATAAAATTACCTCCCCATTTGAGGCACTAGCCTTATTTCTTAAGGTAGCAATACCTCTCTTCATAAGATAGTAATAGATTCCTAGCAGGTTATTTGTTCTAAAAACATACGATAAAAGTTGTAAGCATTTAAGGTTTCATAGTTTTTTAGCAATCCCCTCCCTCACTGAATAAGACAGGCTGCTTGGCAGAAGTGGGGGGGTGGGGGGTGGGAGGTATTTAGTTTGTCCTAACTTTACCTGACCAAGAAAGTTGCAGGCAATTTTGAAGTGGAATAACAGTATTACTTCAAAATATTTTGCACAGAAAACCTACCAGTTGCTGCTAGTAAAGCCAAAGGCTTTTCAGGCTTCAGCAATAAAGCACTGAAAAGCACAAAAATCAACAGATGCTGCTGGTTAATGATAAAAAAGGATTGTAAAAACAGCAAACTTTTAGACACTAGTAACCTGGGGTTTTTTTACTGGTATATATTACATATTTTATACATGCATATATACACAGAGACACACAAAGTCAGAACCACAACTGATGTTTTCATCTTGTCTGAACTTTGAAAGTTAGGATTTTATCAGTAAAAACGCCTGTAAATCAGTTTAGCCCAAAGAAGCATTTTGATTGCCTAATTTAGCTTTGTAAAGAAGTAAATCTTATAAGTTGGTCTCTGTAAGCCTCACAGCTGGAACATTCTAACACTACTTTGCAGTTTCCAGTGATCAAAGTAAGTTACTCTATATCTAAAACTAAGAATTTCATAATGGAAATAATGCAACACCAGGGGGTGCAGTTATCATGAAATAATTACACTCCTGGGAGATTACAGACAAGGCTGTACCCCAGGGGTGTGATTATCCCATGATAACCACATCCACTGAAATTGCCTTATTGCAAAAATAATCTCTATTCACTGGTGAGATATTATTCAATAGGTGCTTTTTTAATGGTAAGATTATTATTTTTTTTTTTGTATGAATTACCAGCTAGATTAGTAAAATGGTCCCAGAAGCAAAATAACTAAGCCACCATGCCTAAATTAAGGTACCAATTGTAATTATTTTTGTTTGCTGGAGCGCTGTAGTGTATGTCACATCTTGAAAGACAGCAGTCTTTCAGTTCTGTGCCACAAACATGCTTTCGCCCTGCAGCAGTTCCACTAGAGTGAACTGAAGTCCATGACTGGTCTTTGCATACAAGATATTCAACACTGAATCCAAAACAGCAATTCCCAATCAGTTTATGTGCAAAGAGGAAGATTACAATGCAGTCTTCACGTAAGATTCAAAGACAAGCGTCCTGCTGCCGAAATAAGAGAATCACATTTTATAGTTTTTATGGGAAAGAAAAAGCCTATATTGGTGGTTATTTTATGATGTAAAAGAATATGTACATAGGCGATCAATAACTCCTCTTTTTCCTCACAGAGAAACAGAGCAGGAACTTTAGATAATGCAACTATCAGACACAGGAGTTTCATTTTCATTCATTTGAACTCAAACATTTCTTCTGAGGCTGAAAAAATAGTCTGAGTCCAAATAAGACATTTTGGTTTACTCTCTTTCTGAAGCAGGAAGAAATCAGAACAAAACACAAACTGAACTTGTATCAAGTGCTCTTGAATTCGGTTCCTGCATTACTTATTTTTTTCATTCAAATAAGGAGTCTACATTCTACTGAAACTTATCGGTTTGGGCATTTAAAAAAAAAAAAACCAAAACACAAAACATTACCCCTTGGGCTTTTATTAAATTGAAGTCACCATTCAGCTAAGACCTTTGAAGGCCCATTTTTTTGGAGGAAGAAAGGGAAGGATGGGGAAAGGCTGCTTTTGCTGGTTTTAACTCAATAATTTGGTTATGCTAATAAAACAATTTTTTTACCCTCATTTTCTGTCAAAAGGTCTTGCTTTTGACCAAGGAGAAAGATGAAAATGTCCCTCCAATTAGGTAAGTGCCAATCCTTTATACGTGCATAAAGATTTGTTAGCAATACTGTGGTTATCACTGTTTGTACTGGTTTTGGCTGGGATAGAGTTAATTTTCTTCATAGTAGCTGGTATGGGGCTATGTTTTGGGTTTGTAACCAAAACACTGTTGATAATGCTGGGAAGTTTCTGTTACTGCTGAGCAGTGCTTACACAGAGTCAAGGCCTTTTCTGCTTCTCAGCCCACCCCACCAGCAAGGAGGCTGGGGGTGCACAAGAAGTTGGGAGGGGACCCAGATGGGACAGCTGACCCCAGCTGACCGGAGGGATATGCCAGACCATATGACATCATGCTCACCAATAAAAGCCAGGGGAAGAAGGAAGAAGCAGGGATGTTCAGAGTTATGGCGTTTGTCTTCCCAAGTAACTGTTAGACATGATGGAGCCCTGCTTTCCTGGAGATGGCTGAACCCCTGCCTGCCATTGGGAAGTGGTTAATGAATTCCTGATTTTGCTTTGCTTATGCATGGAGCTTTTGCTTTACCTACTAAACCATCTTTATCTCAACCCATGAGTTTTCTCACTTTTACCCTTCCAATTCTCTCCCCCATCCCACCAGGGTGGAGTGAGCGAGCACTGTGTGGGGCTGAGCTGCCTACCTGGACTAAACCACCCTGTTTCCTTTCCAGGTTAATTAATCCTGTTCAGTAGTGTTCCTGAGAGCAGCTACCCTTCCACACTAGAGATTTCTAAAGACTTCAAAGTTATTACATGATGGAATTCAGTCATGAGTCTAATTAGTATGTAATAAACTTCTCCTGTGGTTCCTGAACTTGTATGTATGAGATGTTTCAGTCCTTCTTTACAACAGAGCATCTGAAGTTTCTCCCATTATTGTTCTCTGGTTAGAAACACATTTGGGTAAATGCATGAAGACAGCAGTGAACAAAACAAAGTCATCTATTTTCCTGTGTGTTAAGTGTGCTTCTCTAAAGCAAAAGAACAACAATGTTCATAAGAACAAGGCCTGTTAAAAGTCTCCTACAGGGAACCCAGAGGATTTCTTAAAAGCTCCTTCTGCAGAAATTAGTAATGCCAATGTCCTTATAATATCAGATTCAGAACCATGAGGCCAAGGGTTCCCAAGCACCGATTGCTTAGAGATTCATTACCAGCCAGGACACTTTGCAGTATATGGATTAGCATCTTCCAATGCTGTGCCAATGCATAGTGTGCTCTAACAAGGGAGAGTATTTTCAAAGTTTGAAGAATCCTAACTAAATTTAGGTAGTGTAACTACCATGCACTGCCTAGAAAAAAAAAACGATTGAGTTCAGTTTGCAAGAAAAGGATGCGAGATCATCTTTTATTAGGATGAAAAGACTATAAATCAGAGGAAATAAAGTGCTATCAAGTAAATCACTTTGAAGTAATAGAGCTCTTTTCAAAGACTTTACAAAAAAACTCCAAAGATTTGCTCTTTAAAAAAAAAGTTTCAATGACTTATAGCCTAAATTTGGTCCTTCTAATGCAATTAATTTCATAAACTAATTGGAGTCCTGCTATATTGACTACTGTACTAAAATTTTATTCTGGTTTCACCTTTATTCCTTATTATATCTGTATCTCCCAGATGTACCCCTTCATTTACGAGACAATATTTATATTTCAATTTCCTGACACGCAAACTAGGAATAAGCTTTCAAAAGCTGACTTTCTACATATGGAATTACCTCTTGACCTTTAAAAGTATTATTTGCTCTAATAATTTAGCTCAACATTTTTCAACTCTTTCTTGAGAGCTGGTTGCAAACATTTTTTACACATTTAGCTATTAAAAAGCCCAGTCAAATAAATCAAATACACATTCCACACTTGCTGTGTACTATAAGCAATCACTCCCTATCCTTGAAATCCCTATTCATTGTTCTCTTCAGAGGCACATATTTTCTTCTACATTCTAGAAACAAACAGACAGCTTCTGAAAATTGTTCTTTGGAGTTCAGACCTTACAAGCCAAGTGGTTTTGTACTTTTTTTTTTTTTTTCTGCTGACAATCACAATAAATTAAAACTCTGGACTATTTACATGTTTTTTTACTAGTTTTCTAAGCATGAGGAGACACTTATTTGTGACACATGCCAGGGGGGTGTAAGGGTGGGTGAAAAGCAAGTCAAGTGCTTTTGTTTGTTGTTTTTTTTTTTTTAAACCTAATCATCAGTTCATGAAACACAGAAAGGTTTCATAAAAAGAAGGTATCATAAAAAGTCTCTGTCCCTTACAAAGCAGTATTTTCTGCAGTTCTAGGCAATCTAAATAAGAACAGTGTGGCAACAGACATTTTTGCAGTACTATAAAATAATCAGAAAATAATTAGGAATTTAGTCTAGAGACATAAAACCAGCTTAGGAGTACATGCAATTACTGATAAAGAGAAGCTGGAAGAAGCAGCAACTGAGGAGATGTGTTGTACAGAGGAACAGAAGAAGGTTCTTAGAGGTGGATACCGATTCAGCACTAGGGCTAGGAACAAATAAGTAGAAGTAATGATAGGAAACAGCAAAAACTAGAAATGGTCAAGACAAGATTATATTCTTGGGGTGTGTTGATCAGAACATGATAGAATTTGTCTTTTTAATGTGGCAGTGTCTTGTCAGGAAATGTAAAAACACTGTTTTACCCTCAGTGTAGGTTAATTTTACAGCGCTAACTGCAGATCTACAGCACTGTTAACAACTGGGTAGAACTCTCAGCAATGCAAAGATAATGACTTACTCCCAGCCCAGACAACACAGGACTGGTGTCAGGGTTTAGTAAAAGAAAAAAAAAATTTTTTTTAATGTTGACATAAGGTTTAACACATGACATGGATGAATTATGAGTCTTAAGAGAATGAGTGAATTCAATAACTTGTGTTCCCACTTAACTGTAGTGCTTCATTTACATATGTGGAATTTCCAGAAGTCAAAGGAGCGTAATTTAGCTTGTTATTAGATCAGATAAAGTTTTAGAAAAGTTGATTAAAAGATTGTATTCCTGAGGTTAGAAAAAGCAGACAACCTTTTATCTGATGATCTGATTAATTGTATCAACACTTCCTATAAGCCTTGTATCTGCTACTAAATCAAGAATTTAAATTGTTTTAAACTTTACCTACAGTGTTTTTACACAGTTTCCCTGAAAGAAAGAGAAAGTATCAGTACCATTACAGCTGACTATTCAAATCCAAGAACGGTGTCTTACAAATTATATATACAAACCCTGATCTGTCGCCCACCCCTACTCCCTGAAATCCTTCCTCAGCCTATTAAAAAGTCTATGCTCAGCATAGCGCACTGTCTTCCAAATTCCAGAGTCGAAAATGAGAGGGCATTGGTGGAGTCTAAGAATATCTAAGTAGTTTTACAGCACTTTACTTCATGCAAAATTAATCATATGTGCTAAATTCCACTCTTTAGGCTTAGAAAGACAGTTTGGAAACATCCACAGCAGTCAAATGTTGCCTATACCTAGATAGTTCAGTTAGGTTTGAAACAAGCAGTTAGTCTTATATTGACACTGAAAAGTGTCCGTATTACACTGTTATGAATAATGAGTCCATTTTCAAGTTTGTGCAAGCACGTACAACTATTTTCCACTTTCCCAGCCAAACACTCCTAAAATTTACCACATCATTTGAACTGGGCAGTGAGGGGGAAGTAATTTCTGCAGCACAAAAGCATATCTGACATGCAAGAGCTGCTCAGTATAATTCTATTACCCACCAAATCCTCCAAGCACAGTTTCTTCTAAGGTAAGAATGAGGGAAGAAAATAATTTAATGTTATAACCTACCAAATAGAAAGGCTGAGAACGTCAACTACAGGATGGCTAATACAATGGTATAATCACCAGACAGTGCTAAAAGCAGAGGAGTGTAAGAGGCACTATTTCCTTTAACTTAAGGCTTCCAGGCCTCATCTCAAAGAAATGACTTATCTAGGTGATCTAATTCTGAAAAGCAAGATTGTTGGTAGGCTAAATATGTAATAAAACTAAGAGCTGCTACGTAAAATAGATAACCTTAGGAAAGACAGAAGAAAACCAGATGTTATCAAGTGTGCAAGTGTAATGGTATCCCTGCAAAATTGAATACACAACATGGCACATGATCTTAAAGCACAGTACAGCAAGGCTGAAGACTCACCCATGTTACCAGGTGTTTCTTTAACGTGCCACAATTTTAAGAATCTTAGAAGTATTACAAACTTGGGTCAACTTACAAAGTAATGTAGACAAAAAAATTATTCAATTTGAATGTTTGTATCCACTTCTTTAAACCTCATCTAACACCAAATGCTGACTTCAAGTAACAGGAAAGCTAATAGAGGGAAAAAACAATTGTAGTTCAGAAAGCAAAAAGAAGCCAGCTGAAAGGAAACCAGGCATTTGGAAATCTAGGTTTCAATTGCTTGTCCACTTACAGAAGCACAATTATGTATATAAAAAAACCCAAACCTCTCCTTTTTTCCAAGTGATTAACAAAGATATACTGATATATTCCAGCTTTTCCAAGCAGTTTGCCTGAATCTGAACTGGGACAGTCTTTGACAATCCATTACATTAATTTTTTTTTTGGTGACACAAATGTCATTCTGATGTAAACAACCTCACTGCAGCTTCGCAATTTTTGCCACAGATAGAATCAAAGCAACAGTCATTGCGTAATCTTTTTAAAATGTGTTACTAAGTAGAAAATTAGGTCCCTGTCACTTGAAATAATTAACTTGAAATTGTGGATCCTACATTTGGAATTGTGCTGGTTTTGGCTGGGGTAGAGTTAATTTTCTTCATAGAAGCTAGTATGGGGCTATGTTTTGGATTTGTGCTGAAAACAGTGTTGATAACACAGGGATGTTTTTGTTACTGCTGAGCAGCACCTACACAGAGTCAAGGCCTTTTCTGCTTCTCACCCCACCCCACCAGCAAGGAGGCTTGGGGTGCACAAGAAGTTTGGAGGGTACGTAGCCAGGACAGCTGACCCCAGCTGACAGAAGGGATATGCCAGACCATATGACGTCATGCTCAGCACAGAAAGCTGGGGAAAGAAGGGGTGGGGTGAGGGTGGGCATTTGGAGTTATGGTGTTTGTCTTCCCAAGTAACTGTTAGACATGATGGAGCCCTGCTTTCCTGGAGATGGCTGAACCCCTGCCTGCCGATGGGAAGTGGTGAATGAATTCCTTGCTTTGCTTTGCTTGCATGCACAGCTTTTGCTTTGCCTGTTAAACTGTCTTTACCTCAACCCACAAGTTTTCTCACTTTTACTCTTCTGATTCTCTCCGCCATCCCACTGTGAGGGGAGTGAGCGAGTGGTTGTGTGGTGCTTAGTTGCTGGCTGGGGGTAAACCACGACAGGAATAAAGAAGCATTTTCCCCATTTCATTAACTCTTTGAAATATGATAAACTTAAACCTTCTAAAATTAACATGATGAGTTCCCCCAAAATTTCTAACCAGCACCTTTAAAAGACATTCACTGCCTACCTGAACCATCACTGGAGACTGAACTTGCGTTAATTCCAGAAAGGCCAAATAAGGGACATTCTCGATCAGTGTTTACATGACCCCACTTGTGGCATTTAATACATCTCACATTCCGCACCTAAAAGGGAAAAAAAAAAAAAAAAAAGACATAATTTAATTAACAATACAGCTTAACATTTACAGAAATATCTATGCTACTAGGCGTAAGAGAAGCTTTTAAACTCACTGAAAAACAGATGATAAAATTAAGAGAGTCCATGTCAATGTTCTGCAGTTAGATAGTATTTGAAATATACCCAAGACATCCACAGAGTGAAATTTATGTAACTTGCCTGGATACCAAATGGCTGATCTCTGATATTCATATCATCCTTAGCATACCTGTTACACAAACACAAAAGAAAGCAAATACTCAATTCACTATTTTTTTAAAGCCATCACATACAAAACTACCTTTTATTGTTAAGTGCACATCCGTTTCAGAGATATACTTCTGGTAAATGTTAGTTTTAACATGCTTTCAAATATGGATGTAAAGTTCAAACAAAAACTAAGTTGATCAAGGAAATAGTTCCAGGTTTACAGGTTCTACTAATTAACTGCCAGGACATGACAGGATTACACAAGTGACCTGCTCAAATATAAGAGTATAAAAAAAAAAGATACGAATAGTATAAAAGTTAAATAAGAAGAAAAAAAAGTTTTTATTCAGATAGAACACAGACATCTTACTTTTCTCGAGGGGCGACTTTTTGCCATTCAAATTTGTATTCAGTCTCTCCTTCTTGCTATAAAACAGAAAACATGGTAAGTTTGAAAAATTTTTTTTTTAATACATTTTAAGTAAATAGGAAGAAAACAAAGAAATAATGCAATGAAATACCTCTTTAGCTTCCTCTTTGAATTTTCAGAAATCATGGAAAGAAAAGACATGATACATTAATTACGCATGTAAAATGCAGCTAGTGTCTAAGCTGGAGACAAAACATGTTATGGTTTATACTAATACAATACTGCAAATACTCAAAAAGTAACTTTATTTAAATACAGTGCACTTATAAATAATTGGCCTCTACTATATGGTTACAAATCCTGTAAAACCAGAATCATCTTTCAAAACTATATTGATTTGATATACAAGTACAAAAACCTTTAAACTCTTCTCGCAAAAGTAGCAACAATACTTAATTTAAAAATCTTCAAAAAAAGGATTTTTAAGCAAAAAATCACTACTTTAAAATTGCATTTCCTCTATTAAGGGATTACTTTAAGAGCTTTTAAAGGTAAATAACTGCAAAATTTGCTCTATAAGAACGAGCCCACCCAAGCATTTCCAAGGGTTTTCATGCAAATGGGAAAGATGCATTTGAAGGGGAATGTGTTTTCTTTTAAAGGGAATACATTTTCTTAGTTCTGCACTTATATTCAGATTTTGCTAAAATTAAGTGACTGATATGAGTATCCACCAGGTACTTAGTAACTTCTGTTTATGAATCTACTAAATACAGTCACAGTCAGACCCACCAGAGTCAGGTCAGCCAGCAGTTTTGACCACAGAATCTCAGTATTTATTATTTATTTAACTTCCACTAATTAACTTCTTGCTTTGGTATCTCCTACACTTGACATGCATCAAGCTGAATTATGGGCAGAACTTTTAAGCAAAGGTGACCCTGCTATTTCTAAAAAGGAGAGTAGGCCAAAATACAGGTTTGTGTTGTCTGAGTCATTGCCTTGGTAAGGTCTAGTCCCCCCCATCCAATGGCTTTATAATTGGCTAAAGAAACACCTTTGGTCAAGGACAGAATTTCTGCTGTTGCCAGGAAAGATATTATATCTGTTTCTAACCCTTCATGTTGAACTGTTGCTTAAAAAAACCCCCAACCATTCTCAGTCTGAAAGAAATTAAAGTATTGTGAGATCAAAATTATTACATACTATGTATGCCTGCATAGTCCTACAGGAAGAACTAAAAATCATACCTTCTAGCATTACCTCACTATAAGCACACTATTTTAAAATAAAAGACATTGTGCTTTTTTCTTCAGAATGTTTTTAGCTTTGCAGTACTGTCTGCTCACGATCAGGAAACTGCAGTACCTTTCTTTGCTCCAGGTGGGGCCTCATACATGAAATTAAGACCATTCTTCACACGCTCATCACCCATAAGCAATCTAAATAAAAAGGACAGAGTTTGGGGTGACAAAACAACCACATTGGTATTACTTAATAATACTAATAAAAAAAAGAAATGTGCGGCAGGAAATTGTTACAACAACTGGCAATTTTTCATTTGTTAATTTGAGTAACAAAAGCTGAACATCAAAAAACCCGAGAGAGTAGTCAAAACTTTTGCATGCTCTGTTGTGTACCAAAAATCACACATTTCAATCACAACTGAAACGTAACTCTGTGTCTACAGAATTATGAAAGCCAGATTTCTGTGTGACCCAAACATATCGTTATACAAGGTTACCTGCTGTTCTGTGCAATGCAACGTATTTTGAAATGAATTAGAAGACACGCACAAGCCACTTTAAAGAAGTTCTTGTGACCTCTGCTTAATCAAACACTAATTTATGAGTCGACATCCTCTCCTACTACTGTGGTCAGTGGGAGACAGTATTTCAAATAATTCACAATGATATGTCATTCACTGCCATGAAAACAAGAGACGGTAGGAAGAAGTGTGTGATCTTATGCCAAGTCTCACCTATTATCATAGGATTCCTGTTCTTTCAGATACTGTTGCATTAATTCTTCTTGTTTCTTCTTATCATATGATATTTTCTGTTCCGCCATCCATACCTAGTTAAAACAAGTAACTTCCTGCTTTAAACAAGTACAAAAACCACTGCAAAATGTATTCACGTATAAATACTTAACTGGTTTACTCTAATGAAAATACTTGAGAAAATTCCCATCCTAATCACATAAAATATATTATTTTCATCCAGCATTTCAACAGACAAACCTCACACAAGCAGTAACTTTGATAAGCTACAACTCCAACAGCATTTAAGAACTGAAGAGATATGAGAAAGTTTAGTAATTCAAAGGGAAAAGTAGGCTCAGAAAACACCCTGGGTGTCCCACTGCCTTCCCCATAGTGACGCCTCCTCACCTAAGTCTCACCAGACCCCAAACCCCAGGTTCTCTCGGGAGCTCCTGGAACAGTACAGTTCTGGGGAAGAGACCTGGAACCAGGTCAAGGCAGGTGTGAAATATTAGGAAAACACGAGCACATCGTGACAGGTGGGAGTTTTCTTGGACGGTGTACGGTGCCTATTATTTATCCAGAGAAACAGGTGTTGAAAAGCTGGAGCCGGGAAAAGGCGATAGTTATACGCACCTGTGAGCCAGTAAAGCCGAAGCTTCAAGCATTTCCCAACTTTTCTTCCTGCCTCTTCCCTCCCCCAACCCGGTCCCACCACAGGAAGGCCGACATGCCCTACCCGTGCCGTTGCGGTGCCAGGACCCTGTCATCCCCACCTCCCACTCCCCGGGACGCCGCCCGGCCCCGGCCCAGCCTCCCGGCCTCCCCCGGTGCGCAGCGGACGCGGCCGGCCGGCTGAGGGGCCGCGGCGCCTCACCTCAGACCAGCCGCCCGGCAAGGGCCACAACGACTCCCGCCGCCGGCCCGGCCCCCCTCACCTTTTTGATGTTGGACTTGGAGGCGGGGTGAAAATCCTTCTTGCACATGAAGTTGGCGAACGACTTCCCCATGGCGGCGGCGG
>NW_010972437.1:10986439-11028333 GCF_000737465.1 Haliaeetus leucocephalus | reverse complement strand
CGGGGAGCGTCCGCCGCCCGCCGGCGCCGCCAGCATGTTCCCCCGGCCGCCGCCACGCTCCTGCGACACCTTCGTGGCGCTGCCGCCCGCCGCGGCGGGGGGTCGCGTCGTCTTCGGGAAGAACTCGGACCGGCCGGCGGACGAGGTGCAGGAGGTCGTCTACTTCCCGGCCGCCGCGCACCCGCCCGGCGCCGCGCTGGAGGTGAGGCCGCGGGGCACGACGAGTCCGGCGGGAGACGGCAAAAAAAACACCAAAAAACCCAACCTTTCATCCCCCTTTCTGTGTATTTTTAGCTCGTGGCCGATTAATCAGGGGGAGACGCTCGCCAAAGCGATGGCGTGAAAGGTAATTTGTTGTGTGCTCCGACTTCTTGCAGTGCACCTACATCAAGATTGATCAAGTGGAAAAGACCCACGCCGTGGTCCTGAGCCGTCCCTCCTGGCTCTGGGGGGCAGAGATGGGGGCCAACGAACACGGCGTGTGCATCGGGAACGAAGCGGTGTGGGGCAGAGAGGAGATCTGCGACGATGAAGCTCTCCTCGGCATGGACCTCGTAAGGTTTGCACAGGCTGTTTTGGTAAACGGTACTGAATTCGGAATTTGGTTTTGAAACATTTATTTTGAGTTATGTGTGGAAAGAGGTGCTTTCACTTTCAGAAGACACGTCAGTCTCTTCTGCTGTTCTAGCTGTGGTTAAAAATAAGTATTCCTTGGCACAGGCATTAGGTCTCTGCCAGGAGCTGGAAGCCCGTGAAAGGTATCAGGTGCTAGAACAGAATCTGTCAAGGAAATCATCAAACGTTTTTCTCTCCACAAAGTTTATACTAAACTGAACCAAGACTCTTAACAAGAGCACAGCTGGACTTCAGGAACTAGTGGTCGGGCCTTCTTCTAGGGCCTGTACTGATTTCCTATTTCCCCCATCTTTCATGGACGTATTTTTAAGTTTGAGTCTTAGCCACGCATCTCCATGTAAATAATGACAGCTTCCTGTGCCTGCCTTGCTGGGTGCTAGTGTAGCCCTTGCTAACCTACAGCAGTCAGTCAGTTCTTCTTGGTACTGTTTTCCCCAGTCCAATACCCACACGGGACCTGCAGGCAGTTCCTAGGAGCCCCCTCTCTGCCTTTCTGTATTTCCATTGGGTTGTTTTTGCCCATGCCAAGGACATAGAGGACCCACTTCAAACGAGCCCTTCAAGTGACTTGCTCCTTTCTCTTACCAGATCATACAAGCATCAGGTACATAGAGAAATAGCATTCCAAGTCAGTTTGAATACTTGGGCTGAACAGTTGTATGTAAAGTTTGTAGTTCCAACGATATCTTCCTTTTGTTTTAGGCTTGGACTGGAGAGAGCGGACACAGCTGAAAAGGCTCTTGCTGTCATAGTTGATTTGCTAGAAAAATACGGACAGGGAGGAAACTGTATGGAGAGCCACATGGTATTTACATACCATAACAGTTTTCTGATAGCCGACAGAAAGGAAGCATGGGTGCTGGAGACATCAGGAAAATACTGGGCAGCAGAAAAAGTAGAAGGTATGGATGATGCTCTTTGTTTTAAACATTTCAAATGCAGTGACAATTAGCAGTTTTCCACTTTTCATTTACCATTTCATTGAGGCATCAAACTAGCCTCCAGCTATGCACACGTGCCTGTGAACAACAGGAATTGCTTCCTCAGGCATCAGTGTGGAGTGGCTAGCAGTTTCAGAGGAGCTGAGTCACAGGGGGACCTTTTCAGAGTCGGAGATGACCACTTCTGCACTTGGAAAAGAGAGGACAGCAAGAAGGTCAGCATGAGAATGACAGCAGTACATATGGTCTTAAGGATGGTGGCAGTTGATGACAACTTCATTTGGTGACAGGGTAACACTGATGGGATTGGTGCATTGGGGCCTGAAGTGGCTGATCCTTCCAGTGGACTTAGAGGGACAAGCTATGTCTTTGGAGGTCTAAGAGGAAGAATGTAAAGATGGGAATAATCAGGACAAAACCTGAAATATGATGTTGGCAATAGAAGTAAATGAGTCAGAACTGAGTGGCAGTGGAATTTCAATCAGAAGGATACATATAGCCAGGGAGAGAGGGCCAAAAATAAACCACAGAACTCTCAGATCTTGTAGGAAACTCTTCAGTGCATAATTTGCTTTAGTAAGCTAATTGTAAACAAAAGACCAAGAGAAAGCATTCGATGTATTAAAATGACTCCTTCCTCACCTTACACACAGGAGGCGTACGGAATATTTCCAACCAGCTCTCTATCACAACCAAGATTGACAGAGAACACCCAGAATTGAAGGAATATGCCAAAAGCAAGGGCTGGTGGGACGGGGAAAAGGAATTTGATTTTGCTGCCACATATTCTTATGTAAATACTGCCAGAATGACGACATCCAGAGGCCGATATTGTGAAGGCTATAAACTTCTGAACAAACACAAAGGTATAATTTTTTTTTTTTAAGATATGCAAAGCATTTAGTGAGCTACATTAATTTAAATCATATGTTATCAGACATCTGATGCGGGCAATCATTCACATGATTTGGTGAACCAGAACTTACTAGAATAACTTTTTGCCTAAAGGAGAAATGCTGAACTTGAAGTCTTCTATTAATTTTTGCCAATTTGTTGATGAGGAAAAATTAAAACAAGGCTCACACACAGTAACAACACCGAGAGGTCACGTTATGACCATACTGCTAAATACTCTGTAAGACCTGCTCTGAAACATTTTGATAGGCTAAATATTATTACTGTACCTCTAAGAAAAAAAAAGAGGCTAAAACAAACTCACAGTGGTTTGCAGCCACAAACAGAACCTTATGAGCAACTTCAGTCTAGTACCATTCATATAGGCCTGAGACAACAGCACAGCATTCAGATATCTTGCATTTATTTTTTGACATTGATTTTTAAATCTTTGTAGTTTCACTACAACTGCTGCTGTAACATTGTGTAGTCTAATAAAACACACTGAGAGCAGAACAAAATAATTTTCTGTACTCTAAGCAGGTACTCCTAATCACTAACTTGTTGACTTATTTTTCAGACCTCTACAGAAATAAGCTATAACTTCTCTTCTAACTGCATCCACCTGGCAGGTTTTTGCTGCATCTGTATTCACTTGCTCATTTGAAGTAATTAATCTCAACCAAAATTACTTTGCACCCCTGTGTTTTTTTATTTATTTGGCTGAGCTCTGCCAGACCAGGTTTAGCATTTAATGTGTCAGAATGAATTACCTTTTGCTATCCTGCTCTAGTGATCATTGTAAACCCTGCATTCATTTTGGGAATTGCAGGTTCTGAATACTGAAAGCATTTTCATAATATGTGTATTTACTTGTATTATAATAATGCTGAGATTCTATCAGTGTTTTCATCCTAAATCCTCATTTTCAGGCATTTACCTGAGCCATTTTAAAAATCACACTAGGTGTTCAGGTTATCAGCCTCATATGGTTTCAGTTTGTTTAGATTTATTTTAAATAGTGCCCTAACTAAAAGCTGTTTGGTTTACAGCATCAGTAAAATCACTGGTTTCTTAATCTACCCTTCCCAGCTTTTTCACTCAGTGACATTACAGTTTTTTTCCAGGCTGCCTACCATGTGAAGACCATTTTTAGTTATACATTATTTATATTCCAGAAATTAGGGAATGTATTTCAGGAATACAAAATAATAAAAAAAGTCTAGTGGAAAATACACAATACCTTCTTTCTAGCTAGACAAGTTGCCAACTTGCAGTTGACAAACTGACCGTTGCTTCTTTTAATTTCTTTGATACGCATAGCTTGCTGATTTCTTGAATTCTCTGACTTTCCCAGGCAACTGTGGGAATACTTAAGAGTGTTTCCTTGCTGAAATGTAGTGCTGTGTGCCTGTCTACAGGCAATTTGAATCGTGTATTAAAAAAAAAAAAATATTGGAGACATCTGACTTAGCAGCAGAGTAATTATTTTAAGAGAAAACAGCAAGGCAGTTTACAAAAAGGATCTTTATGCAGCTAGAACTTCATTGAGAGAAACACTAAAAGATTAAATGGTAGATGATACCTTCAAGTAAAAAAAAAAAAAAAAAAAGTGAATGAACTCATGTTTTTCTTCCATAAGCATACGCTCAACTGGTATACTAAATCTGAAAACTACTGCAAGTGCTGCCTGTTAGAATATTGGATTGATTGGTGATACCATGCCAGTATTTAAACTTCAGTGTACAGCTACACATGAACAGCTATATAATTTGAACACTAGATGCAGAGACATATGTGGAAAGGGTTTGTTTCACCTAATTGAGAAGAAAGAATTATTTTCATAGAGACATTTGGCACTATACCTCACATCATAGGTAGTCGATTAAGACTTCTTTACAAATGGATGTACTGTTGTAGTTTCTGTTGATTCTGAGTATAGAAGATGTTGTTACTCCAGTGCGTCCTTTCAATTGTCAACTTGAAGCCTAAGCGCTTTGGAAGGTCAGATGATTAAAAAACCCAAAAGTGACAGTCTTGCTGTTTAATTTTCAAAGTTACACACAAAATCCATGTACAGTTGTTATTATTTTTGTATTTCCAAAGCAACATAGTGGTATTAACTGTGTACAAATACCAATTACTATTATAGTGATTTATCTTAATTTCCACACAGTTTTCAACCTTTAATCCAAGCTACTAATTTTCTTCTGAAAAGTTACTGTGCGAATGACCTTGTGCTAGCCATATGTATTCTACCTTTCTGGGAAACATCGTGTGTTGTTATCCTCCCCCTCTTCTAAGTCATAAATGTTATAGCTCATTATCACCTACTCTTTGAAATAAATACTTTGGGGAAAACAATAATATTTTTAAGTGTGTTACATATTAAGGTATGCTGTTAGGATGATTTTTTTTTTTCTGCCAACACAGACAAACTAAAATTGGCATTGCCTATTAAAGGAAAAAGCCAGTTGTAGAGAACATGCCATTTAGTTGGTATTGTAAGTAGTACTGTGTGTAAATAATTGTACTGTATCTTAAATAGGATCTATCACTTCTGAAATAATGATGCAAATTCTTCGTGACAAAGAGAGTGGCATTAATATGGAAGGTGGATTTATGACAACTGGAAGCATGGTGTCCGTATTGCCTCAGCAGCCTAATCTGCCATGTATTCACTACTTTACTGGAACTCCAGATCCTGCGAGGTGATGTAGCAGCAAGTAATTAGGATAAAGAGTTGCAAGTATCTAAATGAAAAAGTGTTGCAATTTGTCTAATTATATTCCTTTTTGCTTTTCTTTTTTCCCCTGAAAAAGCACAATCAAAAAGTAGGAGGAACATAATGTATATTATGTACATTTTAATGCTATCTACCAACCTACTTAGTGAAACACTGCTATGACACTGACTTAAACATCAGTTAGGAGATTTTTTTGTTTTTTAAGACTTCCTTCTTAAATGAAGAAATTAGAAGAATGGGAAAAAAATACATCAATCTGCTGACTCAACAATTTTAACAAAACTGTATCAGTAAAGGATCTCTGTTCTATTTTCTCTTTCTAGGTCTGTATTCAAGCCTTTCATTTTTGTGCCCAATATTACTCAGTTATTAAAAACTAGCTCCCCTACATTTGGTCATGATGATCCAGTTAAGAAGCAACCACGTTTTCAGAATAAGCCAGATCGAAGACATGAGCTCTATAAAAAACATGAAAGTGCTGCTGTAGTTATGGAAACTATCGAGGTACGTTGATTAAATTAGATTTCAGTGCAAGCAGGTGGTTTATATAAGCTCCTTGCTCACATTTTGTTAATGTGATACCATTTAATGCCCTTTGATGGATTGCAAAGAACATTGTAGTGCACCAGAAGCTCATTGTCTTGGCATCTGGCAGGCATATGTTTCAAACACTAAAAAATGCAACTAGCACTTTGCTGTACTCCCAGGCCTAGCCCCAGACAAGTATCTGTACCGCTCATCTTGCAAAGCAGCAGGCCACACATACTCCTGCACCAGTCAGATCATGGGGAAATGCTTGAGCAGCCACAGGCAAATATACAACTCCTGATAAGAGTACTTAAAACTCTTTAGGACCCTGGTCTCAGATAGTAAGGAGGGCATGCCTTTTATCATGGCTTGGTACAGACAGGAAAGGAAACAAGGTCACAAAGATAGCTGGACACAAAGGTGAAGCAGGGAGGTAATTGCTTACTTTTAACAGCAGTGTCTCTCCTGTTTACAGATACATGTTCTAAAAAATAAGACATATGCCCACTGAAGTTTTGGTAGCATAAATACCTAAAACAGCTTTGTTTATTCTCAATCCATCAGACAAGGATGCAGGGAGATGAAGTGAGTGCTAGATATTGGGAAAGATACCTAAGAAAACCTGTCACGGTGCTAACTTCTGCCAACACAAATTGTACCCTAGAAACTATTAAGAGATTAAAGTACAGACAGTAGAACAGAACTTTGTTAGGGTGAACACTGCATACTCTGTATACTTTTTAGTGAAATACAGACATTTCTTTTTGCAGGCCCAAGGTAAAGAAATGCTGAAAGAGATACAGGAGTTGGAGAAACAGAAGATAAGTGAAATGGAATCAATCCTGCAAAACGCATGTTTTGACATTAACCAAGTGGTTAACCTTTTTTCACAGTGTGTAGAAGAAGAACTTAAAATATATAGCTAAAACTACCATTTGAATGTGGTAAAATTCAGTTTTATGATTAACTTTTCTAATGAAGTAGCTATATAGATTACATCTTATTTTCAATATACTGGTTAGTATGGACGCAGATTCATATTTAGGCCAAACAGCTTTCAGTTGTATGAAGCAATGCTGAAAAGGCTCTTAAAAGCTAGGCAGTGGCTTCATCTGTATGTGGCATAAAGCTGTTAGCAGAGATAGATTTCGTCAACAGATGCAATTAGAATGTAATTGCTTGACTAAAAACAACCCCATCTCTGGATGAAGAACACTAACTCAGATTTGGAGAACTCAGTTCTAGCGTACACACATGTAGCTTTCATAGTCAAGATAATTGTAGCAGAATTTCACATTCCCAGAATTGAAATGGCCGTGCTGAAGGACTTACTTTCTGAAATGTAGAACCTATTACTTGCACTTGAATAAAAAGGAAAGTGATATGCAAGTCAAGTAGGATTGATATTCAGCTGTTTGAGAAAACCATTCTAAGGTACATTTCATATATGAACCTTCTACTCCTTCAATGTAAAATGAAGCTAAGAGTTCAAGGTATATTAAAACTAAATCAGTTACAATTTTACCATGATTTGTTGTTAAGTCCGATTACATGGAATTCAACAATGCAAGCATCCTGCAAGTTACCACACAATTTTCACTTCCCTGTCTATTCTCCCCACCCTGATACCAAAAAATAAACTTATTTACATGCAATATGATTACTGTCAAATTAATTCTGCAATACACTTTATAACATCATGTGGGAGTTTTTTAATGTTTCTCAAATTGTTACTTTTTTAAAATCGGGCAACTAGAAAGGAAGAGGTTGGGGTACACAAGTATATATATATACTCAGCTGGACATTTGAAAGGACATTTACATTTTCTTTTCATTTCATATAAAGCCTTTTAACCACGACTTGTCTTGCCAAAATTACTAGACTATGGAGTAAATTTAATCAAGCTTTTTGCCCTGTCAGGAGCTTTTCTTCCCTGATCCTCTTCAAAAGTAATGATCAATATGTGACGCTACTTTTATTATCTGTGGCAAGGGACAAACTGAGCAAACAGAAAGATGATTCTGGCTTTACTACATGATCAAGCAGGATAAAAAGTATGACTGGAAGGAAAAAAAAAACCCCCAAACAAAACCCGCACTTCTGTAAACCTTCAGAAGAGAACATCTAACATGAAATGGAGCATTAGAGCTGCAGTAGCAGTATGTGACATGACACAGCATCCCCACAGAAAGACACAGCAGACAACAGAAAGACCATTCTTTGATGATTTTTCTATAGTCAGTTTCTAGAGTCATCTCAAATGCTAAAGATGGGGCTACACACATGCAGTTTTCTCATTTTGTAAACTGTTCTATCAATCACCCCACTGGTAAAAAAAGTAAGTATAGACAAACAAAAGCAGAATGAGTAAGAAAATTGAGAGCTTTGCAGAATTTGTTCTTCCTGATCCTACAATGAAAGTAGAAGTTAACTTGGCATACAGATCCACAGCAAGAAACTAATGGGTCAGAAAAGGTTCTTGAGCTTTCTGGTTCTAGTGATCCTGTATGTACCAAGTGGCAGTAGCAAGTAAGATTGAGTAGCAGGTAAGACTGAAAGTAAGCTCAAGTTGACTGTGAACCTTTTGTGGCTGTGTTGCCACAAAATTTCTTAGAAATTCAATAGTACAGTGGATATTTGTGAACTGGGAGGTATATTTAATAAAAATTTTTCTGTATTTACCCGTTTTCCTCATGGATGTCTATATCTGACAATTGTGTGTATCTTTGTCCTATTTTTGATCATGAGCTGTTCCACACTAGCTCTTTGATAACTTCAAAGCATCAATAAATGCCAGGTAAAACTGTGCTGGAAACCAAGGTATTAGTCAAGTTTACAGGTAGCATAGCAAAACAAGAGAAACAATTTTATGCTACAATGCAATTATAGGGAAGTTACACAGGAATGAAAGTAGTGTAGGTGGTAGAGCAGGCCTTTAAGTGAACTTCTTGTCCACTTAATCATGGTGTGGCAATTAACCCTGTTAAGCATCTTGGTCTGGTTGTAATATAGGCAGATACAGTCCAATCGTTCCTCTAGCTTCTGTGCTGTTTTTTATTTACTCGTCTACAGGATACAAAGTAAAACAATGTGATGTGTGGAGATAGATCAAGTGATGTCCAAACACGCAGGATATTTTGGTACCTTTTTTTTCCTGGGATTTTATCCTCCCAGTATACATGCAGCGTAAAAACAGAAAATGAAGATGAGATCAGGAGGAATAAGTAACCCTCCCTCCCACAACCCTACATTAAAAAAAAAAAAAAAAAATCAGAATGTCCTCTAGAGGGCAATCTTTGCATGTATTTCATCTAGGAATACCTCTTACAGCTTATTTTAAAAGGTCTAGAGATTTATGAAGGATCATTATTAAAAAAAAAACAAAGCAACTGTACTAAAATTGCTACCTAGAAAACGAAAAGTTTTATATCCACTCCTGTCCATTATCACAATTATTTTGAGATTAGAGCTAGAAAAAAGATCCAGTATTCCACTGGAGTCTCAACTTACTTGTTCAGGGGGTGTTTTCACAGAAGTATAACTTCCAAGTTAACTGAGACTTATCCCAAAATAATCCACCTTCAAAATAGAAGAACTTATTGCATCACTGACCACGTCTTTAAAGCAAAGCTATTTCTAACCACCAAAAATTCTCACATCAGTAGATCAACTATTGACAGACATCAAATTGTCAACTATTTTAAAACTTGCCGGTGCTCCCCGGTAGAAGCAAGTATTTATCAGATAAAAGAGTTACTCAGCTTTCTAAAGCTATTAAAAATCTATTCTTAGCTTCCAGAAGTACCCAGTGATTTAGATTATCATATCCTGTATTTCATTCCTGGTTTCTTTAGTCTATTTATTAACCATCATAAACTTTCATCGGACTAATGGGTATGATATCAGCAGTCACAATGTTGTAACAGTTAATCTAACAGAATTTGGTGTCAGTTGTTAATTAAAGGCGTTCTCTTCATTAGATCTGTAACAGGGAGCCTTCTCTAAGCATAAATTTTGAGCAATTTCTTACTTAAACCAGATATGTTGTATTCAAATCTAGGGAATAGCAGAGCCATTATAAAAATGGGAGGCAAGGGCAGGGCTTGATGATGAAAATGAGAAAGACAAGAGTGCAAGAACAATGACCTCACATAGGACCATAAAACTGACCTAAGATCAACTTCTTGAACATTTGAAGAATTTTTTTTTTTTTTAAATTGTATTTGCTAAGTAGATGATAATGTGAAATATTCCTAAAGATCTGTTTAGGCTGTTAGATGAAAACTGGTATCTTTATGTGAACCCCCATTAACAAGTCCTCTGCCTACTTAAAAAGCATCAAGGGTGGATTTAAGACATACCCAATTTGAAACCCAAGAGCCACTTTAACAAATCTCTCAGAAAAACACATTTGTCTTAAATCTTGACATGCACACATAACATTCTGACACCTCACATCACATCAAAGCTCAGAACTCTGAAATCAAGTACCAGATTTATTGACAAGTTACAGTATTTAGAAGCCAGACATACTCATGGCTTCTGCTCTTAAGTCACATATATCTAATTATTCCAAAACATTTGATGTAGCCATCTTCAGCAGCTGTAATGGAAATATGCTATTATTTTCCTTTGTGGCCACAGCCTGATACAAATGTCAATTATTTTGTTGCTGGAAAACATTAAAATATGTCAGTTTGTATAGCATACATATGCAGTAGGATGCAGTTACGTTTCTATGAACACTGCAGAAGTGCAATAAGACTGACAGTAAAAGGAAGTATTTTTCCAATATAAGTCTTGCATGGAGTTATAGCTACCATAAAACAACTGTTTCTTGAACAATAATTTATGCTGCTAAAATCACTTTTCATTCTTAATACAATGTAGATGTATAAGTAGCTATAATAAAAATCTGTGTACTAAAAAAAAAGAAAAAAGGGAAAGACTTTTTAAAAAAAGGACGAGGAGAGTTATTCATATGCTTGAGCAAATAATTTTTTTTTTAATACCTAGGTTCCTTTCCCCCACTATATAAAATTTTTATATAGACATATAAATGCTGTTCTTGCAGTTTTAAAAGGGCAGCATAATGGCTATCAGATACTACAGTTTGTCTTTAACCTTTTCAAAATACTGCAGAAGACATACAGATTCTCAGATTCTGCCTTCATTGCACAGGAATCTGAATGACACTAGAGTAACTATTTAAACATTGTAGGAGGATACCTGAGGCTTATTAGAAACCTGTGTTAGGCAACCAATACTAAAATTTTAGTATCTTTAGCTACCCTAAACCCTAACTTGGATGTTCAGTTAGGATTCTTTACATAATAGATTTAAAAGTCATTGTATTTCATTTAAAAGGTTTTATGATTTGATAAAATTTTTCATCTTGACTTGCACAGGTATCCAAGGCTTCCATAACATCTTCATTTGAATCTGGTACTTCTGAATTAAACTGGAAAGGCTAATTTCAGAAGGTAAAAATCTACTCCTGCCAAAGCTGTTACTACCACCATAAGGCAAAACTTCAAAACCAACTGTTTATATGAAATTCCACTATATAATTTCCTAATCTGGGGGAACAGTGGGTATTTTTATGTTTTTAATATTTGGTAAATTTGTACAAAACCATTATTTATTTCACTCAATATTTCCTCAGCTTTAATCCTCTGACATTGGAATCATCTTCACAACAATTCTACTTCTACAAATGGAGATTTTTTTCTTTAAGGGAGAAACAAACCACTTGATCTGAGGAGTAAACAGCTAGAAAAAGTTCCTGGTGTTAGACAACAGTAGAGTAGTAAAAACTGGGGTATCATAGAAGAAATCCTACTTCTACGAGGTCAGGGGAAAGCCTGATCGTAAACAGGAATCAATAGTTCATCACACTAAAATATGGAAGACATACAGCAACGTGAAAAATACCTCTCAGTCATGGTTTTTTTCATTGTGGCACCAGTCACTAAAGCTGCAGGTATAATGCCTCTATAATACAACAGTGACACATATCCTTTTACTATTTGTTTTGCTCAAAATGGAAAAAATGCTCTAAATCCAGCGCATCTCCTTTTGTTCTAGTTGCATTCTGTTTGGAACGCTCATTAAATATCACTTGCTACCATTTCCTTCAGAATAGACACAAGTAGAACCACATCTCTTAAAAAGAGAGAACAACACTATTCTCTGAGAGCCCTGAGAAAGAAATACTTCCAATTTCAGTGGTGAAGGCAGAGGAGGAGGTCACACTCACCCCTAACTGCCTGTCCTCTGCCTACACGCTAAAGTCAACGGCTCTCAACTGCAACTGATCTCTTAGGAATAAAGCGGTAATACAAATATTCATCCCGAAATTCAAATTCATTCGTAATATGCTGGACGACGCCTCCTTTCATCAGTCTGTCTCCATACATCACAGCTTCACCACGGTCAGAGGCAAGGCCAACTTGCATGAGCCAGTTCACCAGGTCACAGCCAAAGAAGATGCCAGTGGAGATCTTTGCACCACACCTGTATGTCAAAGGAATGATTCACCCACATGTTCTGTAAATCTGGTATCACCACTGCACGATGGGGAAAGGCAAGGAAAAATAGCAGGAAACAAGGAAAGACATCATGATAGTTAAGAGCATGTTAGAAAAGAATTTGCAAGTTTTTTATATTAGGGACATGCCAATGTTCACTACCTTTTCCTACAGATACTTCAATGAGAAGCAAAATGAAAGCACAAAGTTATTTTAGGCTTGTGTAAATAAACTTCAGTGAACATAAGTAGCACTTTGCCTAAAAACGCACACAATGTAATTCTATTTCTTGGATACTTACTTCCCAGGTACTCATTAGCATGACCATTTCTGCAACAAAATATCTGATTTGAGTGCAGCATGACCGCAGCAACAGGGGCTCAATCTGCACTTTCATTCCATTTTATAGTTTCTCTACAGCTTTAAACAGACACTAACTGCTTACATACATTGGAAACAAAAACCATTTAACTTGCATATCTGGTTAAATAGTTACCACACAGGCAGTACTATGAATAAACAAAACCTTTACAACAAGACTAAACTAACTTTCTTTTACATATTTACGAGGCAATGCCACTAATATCTACCTAGTTGCAGTAAAAATACCATTCAGAAATTTACCTGCAGCAATGAATGTTTCTGGTTATCTAAAATCTGCTCTATGGAACCCAAGCGCAGGGTTTCTGAAGATGATTAACAGCTACACAAGACAGCAAACCCCAAACTTCTTTCTCTAGTTTTTTTAAGTTAAAAGCAGCAGTAACACAGAGCAAGTGTTAACATCTATTAGCAGAGAAGCAAAAATTAAAATAAATAAAAAATACATGATTACAAGGTCTCAGTTACAGTATGTTTAAAATAAAGAAGATAGGATCAAGTTAGATGAATATTTAAAATGAGAAGATAAATACTTTAACTCACAAGGAGAAATAAGACATGAAACCAGTTCCACATAAACTTAATATTAAAACAATGAAGTAACAAATGTCAGATTTTGATGTATTCTCAGGTGGATATATGATTAATAAAAACCACAAAATCCAACCAAATGAACAGCCCAAAGCCCAAGAAACCACATAGCAGTAGAGGCACAGGAAACACAGCTGTAAAGCCTGTCCTATTTCAAAATATTTTCTGATACATCTTTTCTGTCTGGCATGAAAGAAGCAAGTCCTTGAACTGACATAGTTCATTTCTCCTAAATGGATAACTTTATTACTTTATTTCTTATGGAACATTACTGACTTCTGAGGAGACTGAATGAAATCATGATGCTGTAAAAAACAGTTCTGGAATGTGGTTTCGGATTACCTGACCACTAAAAGACCACCCCATCCCACCAACCTAGTCCTGCTTAAAAGCTCACGTGACAAGAAAAGTAGAAGTGTCCTATTAGAACAATTCTTCATGTCTCCATTTCATACAGTAAACATTTAAATAAAGGCAGAATCTTTTTCTTGTTCCTGCTGCTTCTGTCCACATTTTTCTTCTCATCCACCTACAGATACCTGAATACATAATCCTTGATTTGGGTATGATAATTTGCCTCTGAAAGCTTTGCTGATCTCATAATTTGAGGTTTAGGCTTCATGAGAGGAATGAGCAAAAGAAATTGTATGAACTCAAAAGGTGTAAGGGCCCCCAAAACCACTATAATCTCACATATTGAGTGGCCTCTGAGTACACACTGACATTAGTTTCAACAGTTTCACCTCCTGTAAAAGCTATTAGTAAACATTCCATCACATAAGTACTGACACCTTCTTAATCTCAAAACAAAACAAATGAAGGGTCTCAAGTTTGACAAAACTCATAGACATATGCACTCTATTACAGGCATTATCATCTCCATTTTTTGAGAAAGATCTTCTCTCCTGAACAGCTAAATAGAAAAACTGGGGCAACGCCTTAACAATATGAAACTTTTTTATAATTTATATAAAACCTAGATGGGATAATGTAATAACCTGCACTTCAATGTTTCAGTGTGAGACTAGAAACATTTCTCTGTTACTGCTAAATTCTTAATCCTCTCCTTGAGGTTTGAATAAATATGCCACAACAGGAATCGCCCACAGACAGATTAAACCGCATTTCATTATTTCCAAAAGGTGAGTTATAACCTTTGTAACAGGTTATATGTGCAGGGAGGAACCTTACCTTCTGCCTCTGACAATACTTTTGACACAGTGATCTCTATGATAATGAACAAACTGTTGACAGGTCATCCTGATTTCCTCAGGTACAGAGGGATCTGTATGCCCTGGTGCTTCTCTTCCTCCCCAGAAAAATTCAAGTCTTTTTAAAAAAAAAAAGAAAGAAAGAAAATAAATTAAAACCAGCAAATCAACCAGAGGCATTTTTAAGGAAACTGCAAATAATAGAACGGAACTCATAGGAAGCTTGTCACAACTCTTTTACTGGTTTTGTGCCCAATACTTTATCTACAATCTTCCTAATATACTTGTATGGCCTTTGAACACTGAGAGGTTTTATTCTAGGCACAGGCAGAAGGAAAGACAGAGAGTAGTTGGGATCCAGCTTTAGCTGCTGGAATCACACTGCAGACAGCTAACTCTGAGTTAAAGATGGCTTTGTACAACTTACACGTCCACAGTGAAAGTGTCCATCCACACAATGAACTTGCATGAGGTTATGAATACAGGACTTTAACACAGTAATGATATAATCTGGTTCAGCATTCACATCTAAGTTTTAATTATCAGCTGAAATTATTTCTGAAGATCCCTCACCTCACTGATCCAATCACATACTTCACCATCATTTGCCAAAGATTTTGTCATAAGGGAGCCTGTGGGATTTTTGTCTTTGGGAGTCATTAGGACAGCAGTAAAAACTCATGCACAGTGAACTGCAGTTAGCTCTCCACAACTGGGAGATAAAAGAAATTTGGAAGACCAAACAAATAGAAAATGGAATACAATGGCACTGAACAGCCAATACCTTTTAAAAATTATTATCATTAATTATTAAGTTTGTAGGTGTAAGTGTACAGATTCTATTTACCTTCGCTTGAATGGTAGAATGATTAAATGCTTATCTAAGCCAAAAATACCAAAGCAAATGAAACCCTGGAGGAAAAAATATAGAAAAAGCAACATTAAGCAAAACCTTTTGTTTCTAAAGAACAGAAATAAAATGTTAAAAACTTATTGTCACAACACATGTGAAAAGTATCCCTCATCTCTAGATACCATTCAAAATACATTTTGTTTCTGCTTTGATTTTTAATTTGGGCCTTAGAAAGACAGATTAATACATAACAGTCCATGAAACAAACTCTTCAAGAAACAGTTCAGTAAACCTAATGCTGTGACATGCCACCTGACACTTAAGAATAATCGGCTAAGCTTACATAGCTAGTTATTTAAATCTGTCTTTGAAGAACTGACTTACTGTAATTTGAATGCTAGAATTCTCTCTAGTTAAATTATTTCTCTGTGCCACTTTTGTATCAAAACTACTATCATTACTTGATACTGTAGTGCATCTTGTAGGTGCACTTGTCCATGGATCTGTAAAACATTAGTACGCGTATTAACACTGCCTTGCTTTCACCTTCATAGATAACTGTCCTGGCTTCAGCTGGGATAGAGTTAACTGTCTTCCTAGTAGCTGGTACAGTGCTCTGTTTTGAGTTCAGTATGTGAAGAATGTTGATAACACTGATGTTTTCAGTTGTTGCTCAGTAGTGTTTAGACTAGAGTCAAGGATTTTTCAGCTTCTCATGCCCAGCCAGGGCACCTGACCCAAACTGGCCAACAGTGTATTCCATACCATGGGACGTCCCATCTAGTTTAGGAACTGGGAAGGGGGGGGCAGGGATTCGCCGCTCGGGAACTGGCTGGGTGTCGGTTGGCGGGTGGTGAGCAATTGCCCTGCGCATCATTTGTACATTCCAATCCTTTTATTACCACTGTTGTCATTTTATTAGTGTTATCATTATTAGTTTCTTCTTTTCTGTTCTATTAAACCGTTCTTATCTCAACGCAGGAGTTTTACTTCTTTTCCTGATTTTCTCCCCCATCCCACTGGATGGGGGGGGAGTGAGTGAGCGGCTGCGTGGTGCTTAGTTGCTGGCTGGGGTTAAACCACGACAATAACAAAGCTACCTTGTGCCAGTTTGCACTGAAATAGGCCATGTGCAGCTGGAACAATTAAACATCTAACTGTCAGCTATCAGCCAATGGTGCTGTAACTGAAACTGAAGAGATAATAACTTAAAGCCTTATAGCAGAAGTATCCACGTAGCCACCTTGCACCTATTTAGTTATACTGGTGTAACTCCACAGAAGCGACACCGATAAAGCTTTCTGGTACAAATAAGGCTAAAATCCTACTCTGTTTCCATAGGCATTTGGCATTCAGTTGTCATTTGTACCTTTGAAAGTGTTCATGCACATAAAAGACGTGCATTATGATAAGAAAGCTGTCAAAGCAAAAGAAAAAGCTTGAGGAAAAAAAGGCAAAACAACATAAGGAGCTGGTGACTTCAGCATTGTTTGAGGACTTCAGCTTACAGTGCTTGTAACAGCATCTGCTGCAACACCCACTAACAAAGTAATTTTCAGAACAAACATTGATAAGTACCTGACCAAAATTAAAAACAGCACAGAAGAACTGCAATTCCACATATAGCCTTCCAGGCTCTTGGTTGAACAGCCACCACAAACAACTGGAAAGATTCTGTTAAGAAAAAAAACAACAAAACCCACAAGATTAATTTGATTGTTAAAAATCAAAAACACTTTCTTACTCTTCACATGCTAATAGATTCTTGCACAATTTTCACTGTCTTTGTTTAACAAATCATTCAGATAAAGACAAATCAGAGGGAATAAACACCTTAAACCATCATTGTAGTTAGGCTTAATAGCTGGGAGGAGGGAGGGGGAAGGGCTTGTTCGTTTTTAAACAAAACAATGCAAAACATACCGGTGTAAAGGTCCTGTTCCTCTACACAAGGAACTTGCCTTAAGCATACTTGGGTATTCAACCTAATACAGACAATATTAGCCCTTACAAGTTTGCAGTATTTGTCTTCAGGCCTGTTTAGCTGAGACCAGTGCTTTCTACATATTTTCTGCATAGTTAAGATTGTGTTAAGCTGAAGCACATACCACTCCAGCTATTTTAGATGCCTGACAAGGAAAAAACCTCCAAAGTTAACCCCTTTGGGTGTAAAGGCTAATTCTTTAATGTAACTGGTCTCATTTCATAGTATCTATGTAATCATTCAGATACAATTAAAATAGAGGCTAACGTTTGGGATACCTCTTAAATACAGAAGATGTAAAAAAATATATTAGCATGGAACATATTATACAGGAAATTTGAGAGAGGGAAAACTTCCATTCTGTAATCTAACAGAACCTGAAAAGCAACAATAGCACTCATTACACTACATAGTTGTGCCACACTGTCCTTCTTTGCAGTACTGCATGTTTGTGCCATAGTATTTTCCATTTCAAATAAAAATACTTGCACCCTAATTGTCATCCACAAGAAGTTCAGCTTTGAGAATTACATTCAAACAGAAAGAGTTGTTTCTCATCTTTGTTAAAAATTCAAATTATAACCCTAATACAGGAGCAGCCACCTTCACAACTAGGATCTAGTCAGTAATGATGCTTGGCAACACCAACTTAGCTACATTGCCTCCAAACCCCCACTAAAAGCAACAAAATTGCATTTTCCCATTTCAAGTAAAGTCTTACATTATTCGTCATTACTAAAGCACCTCAGAAATCCAAGTTTCAAATAAAAGCACGATCAGATGGAACAATTTTTGTACAGTCTCCTTCAGAATTTACTTTATATTTTTAATTGATTATTGTCTAGGGAAGAAGACTAGCTCTTGAGAAAAATGGGAAGATGGGCAGTAGTGATGAATTAATTACCAAATGATATAATACCATTTTTTCCCTCTTTAGGGTTCTCCAGTGCAGCTTGCTCACTAACACCATCAGTCTTAACTTTCCTTTAATTTATGATGTGGCACAGAAAAATTAATTTTATGATATCCCTCTTCCAGTAAGGGACCAAATTAAAGCCTCTAATTTATTTAATGAATTGTTACATGAGTAATTGGAAGATTTTTACTGGACTGTCTACATAGCTTTCCTAAGAATCATTCCACCTCAATGAGTTAAACAACACGGGGAGAAAAAATATTTACAGCAAACAGGCCAACAATAAGAAGTAAGCACAGCAGCACATGTCTGGCCAGCTGTTTGTCTCCAGTCTGTAGAAGCTGTTCTTCCTGAGCCAATACGCAGGTTCGAGCACTGCAATGACTCACACACTGATCAGCTGAAAAACAAACCAGAATTTTTCATTAGGCTTCTAACTTACGAACTCCATGAGCAAACTTGCTGAGTTAAATTACCTTGTAAGTATCTGTACTGAAGTCACACACACAAAATTTAATATTAGCTTTGACAATAACCTGTTCAGACATCAATTCTCAAATGAAACAGTAGTTTACATGTGCTCCTAAAATGAAGGAACTTTTTGCAACAGAACTTAATGCAAACTTAGATATAATGAAAAAAAAAGCCACTTCTCAGAATAGTTTTTAAACTTAGAATTAGTTTCTGGAATAAGTATTTCAAATATACCATCAGCTCTAATGTTCTTACTCTGTATCTCAACGTTGTTGAGCTCCATTTATTTCAGTTTTGTGATTGTATTTCGAACATGGTATATCAGAACACTGTCATAATTCTATTAATCAAAAGAGCCAAACACACAGAGAATGGATGCTTGTCTTCCAGCTACAGAGTTCTAAGGAATTCTGAGTACCTTCCTCTAGATGGCACTGAAAATCTTCCTGGCAAGGACATACCTAAGAATTTGCACCAGATACCTGTCATAGCAGTTCAGTGGGACAGTAGAAGGATTAGTTTTTATTGCAGCCAAAGTTACACAAGTGTATCCATTACAATTTGCTTTTACCGATTTATAGTTTTGACATGTTCACTCAGTAGGTCGAAAAAATTTCCACTCAATTCTAAAGTATTTTCTACCTTATCTTTTAGGATAAGAAAATTAAACTGGCCTTCCTCTATCATTGGAAGACATTTTTATGATGCTTGTCTGAATTACTTAATAGATAAAATATTTGGCAATAAGTGGAAAGCTGCATTTTGTGAGAGGAGACATAACTAAGTATGTTTCAGTGTGAAATATTTAGATTTGTTGAAAGTTATGTTGCATCCAAACAAAGCATAAGGCTATGAACTTCTTTGCTAAGGATGCAAAAAACCAAGAAAATAAGAAAAAGAGAAAGGCTGCGCTGCAGCTAGCTTTGATTATTGAAAGTGATGTATGATGAAAATGGGCTGAGCATGCAGTTTTCCATCAGGTGCTGAACAGTCACTTTGATCCGATCCATTTTTTCCTATTTCAGTGACTCCTAAGGCCCCCTTAGTTAATTTTTTTTATCTCTTTCCCCTAGACATGAATAGTACAGCAGCATGGACACTTGATCTAATCTGCAGTAAGTGCTTGCTCCTCTAGATCTTATTCAGGTTTCTCATGCAAAACCTGTGCATGATTACAACAAAGCCTTCAAAGGCCTTTTTAGAAGACACAAGATGTGAATATGAGAATGTAAAAAAGCGTGTTTAAGTTGAAAACTTGAAGCAAAGTAGGGTTATGTACTTCTCAGCATCCAAAGAAGGCAATGATGGAGAGGAAAAGTCTGAATGCTCAGAAGGATGTGTTAAAGTAGCTTAGTGGTAAAAAAACCCAGACCAAAACAACTGTCCATGTTGAGCACTGAAAGATTACTAATAACTATCAGGCAGAAGAGAACAAACACCTAACATATTGCCTAATGGTTGAATTTAATATAAGTTATCTAGGTAGAGTTGAGAGAACAACAGCCCAAACAGTTTCTTTGTGAGAACAACACACATAAATGTTGTGGAAGAGTTTGTTCTATTAAAACAAGGAGACACTACTGCTTTACCTGTCTCAATTGCAGGAACCTTGCTGTCAACAACATTTGTCACTGCTTTGCTCTCTCTAGCACAGGACAAGTCACCATTTGTTGTTTGACAAGAACAGCAACCTATTAAGAGTATACAGTAACAGGATAGTTAGCTTCCTTCACTACCATAATTTATTTTCCAAGTATAACAATATATTCTATACAGCTTTAACTACTATGCTCAAAAATAACCCAAAAGGAGAGAGCAGACTTAATTTTTCCAATTTGCTGAGAGGGTGAATGGGTTACACTACTAATGTATAGAAATATTTAACAGCACTACCACCATGGAAGCAACACAACTACTTTTAGCTAGAGGGAAAACATATGGTAAGTGATCAAAAAGGCTACATACAAACAAGGAGGATTAGAAACACATTGAGTAGCAATGCTCTGGCATATAATTCATTCTTAGAGAGACAGTTTAGTGGGTAAACAATCTAAGACGCCTAGTGGACTGCATTTATCACATCCTTATCAAGATACCACTACTTACATAAGAAACATACATATGCTTTTTTTCCTGTCTACTTCCCCTACCCTTACAGTGACAACCATCAAACTTTCCTTAGAAACATAAACCTAAATCCTAAAGCAGTTATATCTAGATTTTCTTCTGTCCTAGTGTAACACCTGAAGGTGTAAACAACTGTCCTTCCCAGGTCAGAATTAAATTTGGAACGTTATTTTATTGCATCCCGAGCCATTTATTCTTTTACAAATCTACTTTCTCTACCTCTTTCTGCAGATGGCTGTGCAGAAGATCCTGGAGAAGGCTGAGGCACAGTGGCTGAAACTCGATTCCCCTCACTCCCTTCCACTTCAACCTCCTCCACTTGGCTACGTGGTGAGTATGGGTTCAATACCTCATAGTTCGACTCTTGCCTATTTCTGTTCATGCACATAAGTGAGATACCTGCCATCAGTATACTGATGAACAGGATCACTGCTGTGGTAATTATCTGTTAAAAGAGCAAGGAAAATACACTTAAATACAAAATAAAGGAAAATAGTTGTATATATCTGCCTTTCTAACTTCTGTAGTTTCCTAAATAACTAACAAATGCATCTGAATAAGACAGTTTTCTATATTTACTGCTCTTGCATCTTGTAGCACTGAAAGAGCAATCAGTACATGAGATTTAACTAATTTTCCTTGCCTGAGTAACTCAGGGGTTTTTTTGTTTTGTTTTTGTTTTTGTTTTTTTTGTGAAGCGGTGACCCCTATTTCCCACACAATCCAAAACCATCCCCTCATCATCATCTTTCCCCTCAGGATCATTAGTGCTCCAGTTTAAGTTCTGTTCAGGTACCTTTTAATTCCAAAGAGGAATGTGTTCTTGTCACCCTCTGGCACAGCTCTAATTTCCATGCTTTTGCCAATGGGGAGCATGCTATTAATTAACCTTTCCTTCTAATCATCTGCCACTGATACCCAGAGTCCACTCTGAGGCTATTCAATATTTGTGAAAGCACCACATGAATAATCCTGAGAGACTCATAGCCTCTTTATCCATAAGAAAGATGGAGGAAAACATGACAAATACCGATGCCAGTGTATTTTACATCCTCTGATAAGAGGAACTATTAATTGGTAAAAATGGTAGTTCATGCTCAGGGACTTTCAACCCATGATTGTGCAGAGAAGTCTCCCGCAGTGCAAGCAGTTACTGCTACACAGTTAATGTAGATTCTATCTATTACAGACTGAAAGCCATTAATTAGCTATTGGATAGTAATAGTTTTAGATAATTATCAAGTGAGTAGACAAATTAGTCACCAGGAAAAGGGCTCTGCAATTCATTACCACTCCTAATCCTTTTCTTTGGGAAGCCTACTCCCTCTTTTTCTTAGTCATAGTTGCCTAAACGTGAAGGTCCTTGTTCAAGCAAGTTTTCCTAATGGTTCATTATAGAAATACATTTTTGTGTCAATCTATAAGCATTCTATAATGATACTGTTGTTATGGTAACCTGTGCTTTGACTGAAAGCTACTTAAATAAGCAAACAGAAAACACAATTTCTCAGTAATGTATTGGAAGTGGCAGAAGTCTGAAGTGATGAGGACAGAACACGTTCATACCTGATATTTTCCATAGAAAAAGGCAGAGTCAATACTAGTGTTGTTACGTTCACCAACAATTAGTAAGATTCCCACCAGAAGTGTTGGGACTCTGAAAGAGCAAAATAGGAAGAAAGTAACCTATTTAGCACGCTCCCACTAATTATACAGGGAAACATCTGAATTAACTTACCCCCATCCAGCTATGATAATAAACCCAATGGGAATCTTTACTGTTTCTCTCTTCCTCAACAGAAACAAAGAGAAAGACAGAAAACCTACAAAAAAACAAAAACAAAAACAAAAGAAATGCCTTGTTTATTATTAAAAAGGGAACTAGTAAATACAGACTCTAGAAACCCTATGATGCAACCTGCTCAACAACCAAGACATTCTTCTCTGACTTTCAAATAGTCCAAAATTGGTTTTCTAGATGTATTCTAAGAAAGTAAAATAGAAACACCTATTATCTTAAAAAAATCATATTAATAATGAAACATTGAAGGAATTCCAGGACATTTTATATTAAACATCCACTTATAAATGTTTAGAAAGGTTCACAAGCGTATAAAAGATGTCAAGAGAATATTTAAGACACAAGTAACTACTTTCTTAAGGTATCAACAGTAGTTGTTCTAGACTGACACTCTTAATTAACCAACAAAGAACGTTGTATTCTGTTACATCATTTCTTGAAACACTGACTAGCGCTTTATAAAAAGTCAATGATAAATTTAACAAAAAAGTTTTACATATTTTTACCTATATAATTATGCATGGAACTATCTTCTGGACCTGCCTATTCTATTCACAGCTCAGAAGCTCAGCAACATTACCCATGCTGAAGCAAAGCTAGTATTTATGTTAGGCTATACTAATCACGAGCTACCTATTTCAGCTAAACATAAATACAACTTACTCCACCACAACACCACGGGAATTAAACCCTTAGACTTCTGGACTCAAGAACAGTATAAAAAGTCTCCTGAATACCCAAAGTCTCCTTTTTAATCATACAGTAAGGTTCTCCAAGCTTCTTGATGCATCTTTCAATTCTGCCTATTTCAAGTAATGCCTTCATTAATCATCTACACCTGCAGAACCCACACATTGTTTTTAGAAACTACAACTGCCAGGGGAAAAAAAAAGTTAAAGCTACTTTGGTATTTCCCTTCATTCTCTATTTCCTACTTTTTTGAGGCACAAAGGTTTAAAATCTACTTAATGCTGAATAATCAATTTTTAAACTCTGCAGTAATTAAAAATCGCCAATAAGATTTTGACTAGCTGAAGGGCAACCCACCACATTCACTCTATTTGTAATTGCTTCTGTCTCAAGAGCAGGTTCTTGTCTTTTGCTACAAGCTAGCAAGGCTGCTGTATCTAGACCTGCTCTAGGTATAAGCTTCCAATAGCAGAAGCAGTGCCTTACACTGAGCCCTGTGTTGCTAGTGCTGCAGCCTGGCACAGCTTACAGGTATGCATATTTGTAGAACTACATACAAGTGAAGTGTCCTGGCTTCAGCTGGGATATAGTTAACTGTCTTCCTAGTAGCTGGTACAGTGCTATGTTTTGAGTTCAGTATGTGAAGAATGTTGATAACACTGATGTTTTCAGTTGTTGCTCAGTAGTGTTTAGACTAGAGTCAAGGATTTTTCAGCTTCTCATGCCCAGCCAGGGCACCTGACCCAAACTGGCCAACAGTGTATTCCATACCATGGGACGTCCCATCTAGTTTAGGAACTGGGAAGGGCAGGCGGGGAATCACCACTTGGGGACTGGCTGGGTGTCGGTCGGCGGGTGGTGAGCAATTGCCCTGCGCATCATTTGTACATTCCAATCCTTTTATTACTACTGTTGTCATTTTATTAGTGTTATCATTATCATTATTAGTTTCTTCTTTTCTGTTCTATTAAACCGTTCTTATCTCAACCCAGGAGTTTTACTTCTTTTCCCGATTTTCTCCCCCATCCCACTGGGTGGGGGGGGAGTGAGTGAGCAGCTGCGTGGTGCTTAGTTGCTGGCTGGGGTTAAACCACGACATGAAGGAACAATTACTCTGAATAATATAATAAAATTATTTCAGTACATTAATCTTTTATTACACTACCTAGGTTCTGCCTAGAAAAATCATACCTGTCCACAGGTAGGTACCATAAAGTGAGCTGTAGAGGAATATAAATACTAGGATCTGCATGGTGATGTCTTTCTCTTTAACAATGAAATTCCATACCACCATTCCAATGCAAGCAATAAACTGGAAAGAAAGGTAGAGATGACATCATTTAAACTGGGAAAGCAGGATGACAAGAAAAACTGAACACAGTGTAATATAGCTACAATAAGCTTCAAAACTCCATCCCCAGATGCACTGGAGTGTGATTTTATGAATTAGATAGTTCCCATAGCAGCAAAGCAGTGCAGCAGTAAATTCGGTATTACAGTTATATCACTGACTATAGTACCCTATTTTCAGGAGGGGGGTTTTTTGACAGCAATTATATAGCTCAGATAAACTGAGAGTAAGGCAAGTCAGAAAAAAATATATAAACTTTATATATATATCTTATAATAAGAAAAATGTAATGCTTTTGTTAAGTATAAACCATTTATCTGAAAGAATTTGGGCATGAAGCTGAGGTCAACAGATGTTTGTTCAGCCAAGAATTATACAATTCTTTACAGTTTTAGTACTGAAGAAATCTGAAAAGATAGGCTGAAATATTATGGAAATAGTAACACAATAGTTGAAATTTTTTTTAAGATGAAAGCTAACTTTGCTGTTACAGACAAGAAGCACCTGCAACTCTCATACATGACTTTTTTCAAATGTGACTCCATGATCAGACCTCAGAGAGTTTACTATATATATTTTTTTTTTTTAAACTACAGAACACTTCAGAAAGCACTACCACACAGATATATTACAAGCACAGACTGCTCTCACTGAATTTAACAGCAGTTGTGCAGTTGACTTTAAGGGAAGAAGGAACATGTACTTTGTAGTTTTCTCTCAGTTTAAATAACAATTAAAATTAATCCAGAGCTATTTGGCTTTGCCCTTCCCTAACCACCAGCCATGCATTCCCACACCCCTTCTTTGCATCAGCACTGGCACCCATCTGATCCCTCAGCAAGCCACTTCAGGGAGCTAAACCAGCATGGGGATTAGTTTTCTATTTAGCTCCTTGAATCATGTCACCATAGAGTCGAACACATGCTGCTGCTGATCCTGGCATTGCTCACTTTCAGACTGGCATAAATTGATACAGAAGTGCGCTCAACAGTATTAGGCAGTAACTAAAAATATATTTCAGAAGCCACTCTCTATTCTGATTGCTTATAGTTCTGTTTGAGAACCATACTACCAGCATCAACTATCATTTTCTTCAAGGGTGCATTTTAAGGCACAGAAATTGTTTAGACGAGTCATACATTAGATTCCCCTACCCTCCATAGAGGGCTACAAAGATATCACTATAGAAACCAAACTTGTAAAAATGTTAAAAGTAAGACTTTAAAAAAACCAAAACTCACAAAACAGAATTCTTCTTACTACTGACCTGAGCAACAAGTAGATTTGTTGTAATCATATGAGGAAGCTGTTTGTATTTCTTACTCAGAAGAACAACAATAAGAGACCAGATCTGTAACATAAAAGAAAAAATTTAATTTAAGAGTAAAACAAAACCCAGATGAACAAGATGAGTATTCTGGCAGACTATGGTGAAACTAAATATACAGCAAATCTTCTTGAAAAGTTTCTTAGCAACATGACTACTGTAGTCAGCTCCACACCATCTGCTGCCAGTCCTTATGCCTCAGCAACTATGGCCAGAAAAACCAATCCATCTTTGTGTTCTCATGATGGTGAAATATTTCCAGGAAGCACCAAGAGCTTGCCTCTAGTGTACAGAAGCCTGGTTGTTCCTCAGGACATAAATGACCACAGAGTAGCTTGGCAACTTAGAATTTAAAATTCCTCCCCCTACCCTGAATCTCCTAAAATGGTCTGTGACAGCAAGAGGCAGCATTCACTTGTGGCTTCCCTTGAGGCACAGTTTCAAGACAAGAGGACTTCAGTGAGACAACAACTTAAGAAAATTCCAACTCCCCCCAACATGGATATTTTTATTGTAAAAAAGCAAACAAAATAAACACACTATCTGTAGTGCCTATAAAGCCGAAACACAATTTATATTGGACTTCTGGATTATCAACCCACTTTTCAAGAACAGAATTTCTAGGAAAGGAATTTGGTAAAGCTAAATTAAAACTTCCAAGCTAAACATTTTAATTAATAATCATTAATGCTTCATTAAATAAATATTCACTGGCACTTCTGGAACTGAAGTTTGTACGCAGCCTCCATTACTGTGATATCCAAGCACCTCACATGGCTTGATGTAATTATTCCCTGTGGTGTAAGCTAGTACTGTTATTCCCCCACACCCTGTTATTTAAAAAAAAACCAAACAACAAAAAAACCAAAAAAACCCCCAAACTAAAAGGACAAACTCTTAAGCCCTGCACTAGTGCTCAAATTCACTTACCCACCTTTCTCTACAGTGCAGCTTTCCAGCTGACCCACTGCTAAATCAAGAAGATTTTTAACTCCTTCCTCATCCTTCTGCAACAGGATATGACAAGGAAACATGAGTCTCATCTTACCATGACTCAGTTTGCTGCTTATGTACTAAAACTAGCCTGACATGACAGTGTGCTTTTGTATTTCAATTCATCAACACCTACCAGAGAAATGAGGCTGACAATACTTATGTCAAAGCTAACATTTTGCAGTGCAGATGCCAGTGGGTTGGGATCCATAGATGGAATGGTCAACAGCCATGCAGAAACATACATAATAGGTGCAGACACAAAAGTGCTTATCACCATGCCTGAGGTAATCTGCAAAGAGTCAAACAGAAACAAAATCAGAGTTAATCAGATCTCAAGCTAAATAATCTGTTTTCAGAAATACAACCACTGGCAAAATTGTACCTTTGAATTAAACATACATAGACCTTTAACAAATCACCGAGTTGTTTCTATAACAAATTATTTAGAATTTGAGCCAGAAAGTATCCATTTTATACATACAGTGAAAATGAAAATTTTAACAAGCTTCTAAAACAGCAGGAATAGAGAGTTCCCTGCTGCAAACTCTTGCAGAGCTTTTTCATGGGTGTCAAATATACTAATGACTACAGTCTAGGGGTGGATTTACAATGTCACAATTTACTTTTGGATGCAAATATTCACACCATAAATAATTAAGGAAACATGTAGTTATGCAAATACTAATATGCACCAATTCCTGAGCAGCCATATATATTTACATTTAAGTGATTCCTATTTTGGCTTCCCATTGTCTTTCTGCTTTCTAGAATTTGCACAGTGATGGCAGTGTGAATTGATACTCATACTACAGATCTCTGTTTTAAAGAAATTTCCTGAATTTTTGGGGCTCAAGATTTTATCTTGTAAGGTTTACTTTTAGTGTCCTCTTTTTTTTTTCCCCTTTTCTTAAAAAAAAAAAATAAACTAAACAAACCAAAAATAGGTAACATTAAAAACAATGGAACTCAACAGGAATGTTTTAATGTCACTTCAAGAGGAAGAAAGGAAACAGTTACAAAATTTGTATTTTCAGTTGAAAAGATAATTGATATCCTCTACTATAAAAAAAAAAGTAAAATGCATTTCTATCGCAAGATTTAACTGAAAGGCAACACAACAGAATCAGTTAAAGGATACATTCTTCCATAAATTTTCAGCATTAATCTAACACTGTTCTTACTGAAGTCAGTAACATCACTTAAGTTTTTTCCTACAGATAAGGTCTTTTGAAAAACAAACAAACAAACAACAAACCCACAACAAAGATACAAGTTCTTTAAATATAAAGTTATCCAAGTTCTTCCTACTAGAGTCACAAATAAGAAAAGTATGAGGATTTATTTATGAACATGTACAATCAAGACACTTGAGACATCAGGAAATAATGCTTAATTAATAATCTGAAATATAATCTACCTTTGAGATCTAGGGAGTACAAGTAAATCTAAGGAGTCTACACTACAGAAAAGCCTACTCATTTATTTAAGTATTTCATCAATAAAGTTAAGCTCAAAGTTAGTATATGTTTGGGAAAAGCTAAATACATACAATTCCTACTTCCATATTAAATTGACTTGCAAATATTGCAACACCAGGTGCTGCTGGAAAAACTCCATAAAGAAATGCATAGTTTGATAAACTGGTGTGGTTGACTATGCTGTCACTCTTGTCCAAGAGTTCCACCATTTCTCTACAGAGAAATGGCATCATAAGTCTGAAAAGAGAAGGAAAAAAGTAATTATAAAAATATTACTCAAGCTATAGCACTAGACTCTTCTTTACTCAGAAAATGAACCAAAAGGAAAATTGAGGTTTGTTTGAATCCTGTTTATGAAAAGCAAAATACTGACATCACTTTGAATGATTGCCTTTACTGTTAACGTGACATTTACCAGCGGATTAAAAATTTTGTCACCAATTAAACCAAAAAAGCCCACAGACAGAAAAAATGGTAAATGTGACAACAAACTCTGGGATATAAGCACACTCTCTGATTATACAGACACATTCTTTGTATAAAGCTCAGATTCAGAGAGGTAAAATATAAAAAAAAAATCCCTCATTTTTCAACTGTTAAAGTAATAGTAGCTATAAGCAGTCAGCAGCTTTGAAATTTAGACCACCTTTCTGCAAGCTGTCTGAAATACAACAAGGGCTCAAGCTTAAGTATCCCATTCTGAAAGTTTTGGCCAGCAAAAAAAACCCTGCATCAATGCTATTTTGTTTGCTTTTAGCAATAACGCAGATCTCGCATAGACTCACTATGTAAGCCTTACACAGGCTAATTACATAAACTTACCAGCAGACCAAAGTGGTAACATTAAAAACTCTTTTTTCCTCTTGTTCTTACAAAATTTGTCATTGAGGTGGTTTACAAACTAGGTCTTTACGTTTCCTAGTTAGTTGTACTGATATTCAAACGCACTTTCAAATTTTACAGCATAAACTTAACCACCAAACAATCATGCTATTATGTTAATTGCAGGTCTGTAGCAAATAAAAATATTTTGTTCACCAGTAGCTGAGATATATTCAAGGGAAGATAATGATGGCATAATTTCTAAATACAAATTGTCACTTATTCATGCTTAAAAGTCAGTTTAAGGGTGTAAAGCGACCATTTTTAAGCTCTTCCAATATAGCAGTTTCAAAGATTTATAGACAAAGCAAGGAAAACCAACTAATTTAGAGATGTATTGTGTAATCCAAAGAAAAGACAAATACTAATAAAATAATAGTTAAACTCACACTTGTCTAACTATTTAACTAGTAAATTTTAATTTAAGCTAGTAATTCCCCAAACACCCAATTTGTGACAGATAACCTGCAGGCAGTCCATGAAGCCACAGCACCCCTAATTTTTTTTCTCTGCAGAGCCTGTCAACAGGTCTGTGGTCTGCTAAATTTCCTTTCAAAGTTAAGAGTTGTGTACTACCAAAGAGTTTGGGAAGCACTCACCCAGAATACTGCAAGTGAAACATACTATCACTATAGTGATTTTGGGAAAAAAGCCACCTGACCAGTATATTCAGAGCTTAAAACATCTAGAGAACAAAATTATAGAAGTACATAAATCAAACTTACAGTTTAGCTGTGATGAGAAGGATCAGTGCAACAAACATACCCTTTGTCAGTTTTTTTGTTTGTCCCACCATAGTTAGTCCAAGGTAAAAAAGTGCGGAGCCAGAAAATGAACTGCCCAGTCCGTCAAGAAAGTTTTCAAGGTATTCAGGAATTTTCTGGCCAAGAATAAAGTTTGAGGCAATTCCTATGAAGACCATGAATACAATTGGGTTCTGCAAAACTCGAAGGAGTGCTAGGCCCACTATTTTGATTTTGCTGTGTGACACAGTGCGGTTATCCCTCCACTTCTGGATTTCACAGAAGATAAACCCCAGAGGGTTTAGCATCATAAGAGATATTGGAGCCACTAGGTAAATGTACTGGAGATACTCTGGGTAAGTGGTTTGATATAAAGCTTCAACTAGAAGACAGGAAATGAAAAGTGATGAGTGATAACATTTCAGTACAAAAATACATTAATATTGAAATTAAATTTTGCTGTCTGAAAACTAGAGAAAAATTATTTAATTATCCTTCAGAAGTAACTGCATTTACAATCAATATAAGATGATGTAGTAAGAGAAGTATGCCAAATCACCATTAGGCCACAGTCATCTAATGAACACATTAAAGATCAAAGACTAACTATCCAAAACTATTTAATGATTCTACAAATATTCAACATTTCCAGAAAAAAAGAAAGAAAACAATATAGCAATCCCATGCACCCTTTGAGTCATCCCAAATGCTGAAAAAAAATTGGTTTTAATCTGAATTGCTTTTCCTCCCCAGAAACATGAGAACTGTGGAGAATTAAATGCATCTTTGCAGGACACAAGTTTCTTCTCATCTCAGGGGAGTTTCACATCTCTGGAATTTAACCAGTTTTCAGTGGGTAAGTCAGGTGTGATCTTTCTACATTGATTCAATACAACACAGCAAAGCAACAACCAAATAAAAAATACACTATCATATAATTATTAGTTCATTCTCTGGGACTAGTCAGGACAAGAGTTACCGCTGTAGTTCTGGTCCCTCAAGGAACTTTAAATCACAAGCATTTGTTTTCATTGCTACTACATACTTTCGAGTCAAGGTAGAATTGCTTCTTATTTCAAGTTTGTGCTAACAGCACTTCAAAAATCATGACAAGACTCTGGAAAGATATACAAGATTCCATTCTAGGGTGAATTAAAAAACCCCAATATTTTTAAAGCAGGATGTTATCTTTAACCTGCCTTATAATGTTATTATTTCAAGTAATTTTCAGAAACACGCAAAGTAATGCTTTCCATTTTAGTTTTTCCTACCCTTGTTAGAGAGAAACACATTTTTTCCCCAGGCAGAAGTATCTTAATATGCAGGTGCCTTCTACTTGTACTACAAAGAATATTAAGAAAAGGAAGCACTATTGCATAAATACACCTACTAGACCTTTCTATGGGATAACTTAGCACTCAAAGTACTAAATAAAGTTTAAGATCACTAAACAGCCAACTGTTGCAAGTATTTCCATTTCCCCGTATACTAAACCTGTTCTGTTTCTGAAAAAGTCTTCCCTTGTGACTACATTTTTCAAAATCCAAAAGATTTTTACCTTCATATTATTCAAGCATCTGGAATGACAGGATCTACTAAGTGCTAAATCAGCACTTACTGTAAACAGTCTCCTCTTTAGACTGAATAAACTGACATTCTCAATTAGTTGATTTCCAATATATAAGAAAAGGCACTAAAGTTGCTTTTCCTCTTACAGGCCATGATTAAAGAACGTATACAAGAGCTACCTGTCCTAAAATCCTGAATAAACTGCTGAACAGAACTACCAACCTGTGCTTAGTTACCACATTTAACAAGCCAGTTTTAAGCACTAAATATATTCTGATAAATAAAACCACTTTAAACAGCTGGACACTTTTTAAGTAAATTTTTTTCTAAAACCTCAAACTTTAGAGTTTTTATCCTCCTTTTTACAGAATGCCCATTTCAATCAAATGCAGCTCAACAGGAGTCACGTGTAAATAATGCCCGAGTGAAAAATGTAATAAATCATTATTTTTTGGCAAAGTGAAACTGTATACTTAATACAATATATTAAGGTCTATAAATACTTTAACTGATTTATGAAGTCATAATGCATTTTCCTGGGTAGCAAAAAGTGGAATCAATGTAGATTACTGAGTCAGTGGGTGGAAAAAAAAATAAGAAAACACCCTTAAGGAACCATTAAGACAGTGAAAATAATCCACAACTATCTCTGATGAAAATTTTTCTTTTTATTTAAATCAAGGTGCCTGCTTGCTGATCATAACAAAAAATTGAAATCAAAGATACTTTAATACTTTAAAAAAAAATTAATTCTCCACATCCCAGCTGCTCAAAATTACATATAAATCACACACTAGTTCATGCTTAATACAATTAGCACCACTAACTGAGCCCTCATCCCCACAACACTTCTGCTATACCTGTGCTTTAACAATACAGCACAGGAGTAGATGAAGCTGTTCTGTCAGAGTTGTATCATCTCACCCAGTAATAAAAACCAAACAGACAAAGCTTTCATCATAGTAATTCTATCTGTGTCGGGGGGGGTGCTAGTAAACCTCTGTAACAGTTGTTTTTCACCCCAACATCAGTTTGTAGTGTAGAACTATCGCAACAGTGATTAGAGAAAAACAGAGTGGTGATCTTTGAAAAGTTAACCTGCATTTTAATTTTCCTATGTGCAAATCTTTGTTAAACAGCAAAAAAAAGCATAGCGGTTATTAAAAAAATTACATGGGATGAAAGCTCAGGACATTATTTATTTATTTAAGAGTTCAAACTGCCTTTTTAAATAATGTTATTATAATACACAGATTTGTCAATACTGATTTTTTTTTCCCTTACAAATTTCAACTGAAGCAGCCTTTAAAAATGTATTTCCTTTAAAAGATCAGGTTTTGCTCAAAACACTACCTATCATCATACATAAAAGGAATAAGCAAGACATTCTTTGTTGCCCAGTCCTGCAAACACTTCAGAGAAGCCACTAACAGTAAAAAGTTTGCACTCGTGACAGTGTGAACCAAACACTGGTGAAAATTTGGGAATGGGAGAAGGGAAAGGACAGGATAGGAAATAAACAGCTCTAAGAAATAAACAACCCTTAAGCTTCTACAGTGTTGCATTAAGTATTCCAGTAAAGTTCTTAATGAACTAAATGTTGTGAATTTGGCCAGATTGTACATAGAAAAAATATGAATCACATCTCATAAATCATGAAATACTTGAAGAAAGTACATGTAATCTGACAAGAAAGTAATTCAAAGTAGAAAGAATGTTTTAATTAGAAGGATACAATGGAAATATGTTCAGACAACCTCAAAATAGAAAAAAGAGAAACCCTAATTGGCATTTTAATCCACTACCAAGAAACAAAGACGTAATCCTCACAACCCTATTTGTGATATACTTCTGATTTATCTCAAGAGGAATAAATCTCAGGAGATGCAACTGAGGGAAATAGGGTATTTTCATCCAAGGAAGAATTTTTCTATATTTTATGCATATCCAGCAAATTTGAAGAGACTAAGAAAGATTCAAGATTGTCCTGAGCATACTGCTCTGGAATAGGGAGAAAGAAACTGCCAACTCCTCAAGTAATCTAAAATACAGAGCTACTTGTTGTTACGTATAATCTGGAATTGCATGTTTAAGCTTCTCTTTCGTAACTGTGTTTTCAATTCTGTCATCAAGTAACTTGCTTTTTCCTTTGCTAGAACAAACTTTCTTTCTTATTTTATTCTTAACCTTGTCTAGATGATGAGTGATCTCGAGTGAATTTGAGAGGCACAGAGTACTTTCTCTTCAGGGAGCAGCAAACAAATAAAACATAGGCCAGGCATCCTCTCCAAATGCCTTCCACTCAAGGTGTATTTTGAAGATCCCAATACCTGCAGTGTGCTTTCCCACATCAGCCACACAGGTCAGCCTGGGAAGAGGTAGCACTGGAAGCTACACGGACACAAAACAGCCTCCCAAGGCAGGTAAAAAGCACTGCAATTCAGACAGTAGCAGGTGGGAGAAGCCTGCTACAACTCCAGATCATCCTAAGTATCACAGTATGCACGGCTAAAAGCATATTAACATACCATTAAGAAAACCTATAAAAAGGAAAAAGAAAAAAAAAATCTTGCTTATCAAAAGGGAAGAAAATAATAGTCTTGCAGATTGGGATAAAATAATTTAATAACTGATTTTGCTTGGAATTCAGAATATAGGCTTACAAGAACAAGACTACACATCAATACAAGTTATACTCTTGAATGCCTCTCTGTGTTTTGTTTGTTTGTTTTTTAGCTCCACTGGACTGGTGGTTAGTTATGCACCCCAAGGATGGCACCACAGCCACATAAAATTCCAATTTGATACACACAAATGCAAGTTACCACAAATCACACAGCAATCTTGCTTTTAAAAGACTGACTTCTTCCAAGACTATATCCTAAAGCGTGCCTACTGGCCACAGTAGAATAAAGATTAAGGGATAAAACACGATTGGCTACATAAATAATGTTAAGCAGCACAAAAGTTAGAGGTTTCTTCTGAACAGATTTAAAGTCTGTCACACGCACTCCACAACCAGTAGGCACCAACATTATGGCTGGATGTTTTCTTTCAGCTAAACTAAGAGGTAACGCCAAATCAGTAAAAAACCCACTACACCTATTTCAGAGGCCAGAGGTACGGGCTCATACTTTGCAAAGCAAGGAATTTTGGTCTTGAGGGAAACTCTGGCAATTTCCCACACAGAAAATTGCCTGCAGTAAGTGTAAGGTAATTTATACCAATTTTGAAATTATATTTTAAATACTTTTTTTTTTTTAAATCTGATTTACTTTAATATGACAAGATCATATAGACAATGGTAGTTGAATTGTTTTAAATCCTGTCTCATTCACACCAGCTGGCAGTTTTGTTCCCTTACTAAAACGCACATGGTCTGAGGTCAAGAAATGTGACTTGAGAAATGGCTTTGATAACTCATAACTTCAGTTCAGAAGTCAATTTCAAACTATGGAAAAATAAAAGCAAACATGTCTAGAACACTGAAAAATAATTTTAAAGAAGAAAGCATACTTACCTATTGGATATCCCAGTGCAAAGTCATTGCTTTGTGTAGCAAAAATAGGGAACAAACCTGCTTTGCTGAATCGATTCTCTGGACTGGCTACCAACAATGTTAAAACGCAGACTAAGAAAAACACAGCAGCTTTGGCAACTAAAATACTGTACAGGAAGGACCAATTCACATTAGAAAAGTTAAGTACCACCATGTTTTTGAACAGTAGGGCTGGGAGTGCAAAACGGGACACAAAATTTCCCAGTCCTTTGGCCTGAGTTGATGTAATAATGTTGGCTCTTCCAGCTACGTAGCCACAAAGAATTATTCCAAAGCATTCTAACAGGGCTGGGAAAAGCCTGCTTATTGACATAGAAGGAGTACCGCCAGTGGTATTGAATCCAACTTGTTCAGGCAAAGGAATAGACATATTAGCTGAAGATGAGAGGTTCTTTGCATTGAAGTCTGAATAGCTATCCATTTTCTTTGATCACCTCTTCCAAAAAAAGAGCATGAGATGATCTCATCTGTAAAAGAAATAAAAGTATTTATTTATTAACTTCCAGAACTGTGTTTGTGAATATTTATGGTATTAGGCTTGCTAGCAGAAGAGTTTACACTTACAAGTGCATTACAAATAAATAGAGACAAATAATAAGTAACTAAAGAGAAACAACTCTGAGAAAGAAGAATGCTGAAAAATCATTCCATACACACATAATCTTCACACAACTCCACGCAATTCAAAAAGACAATTGACAGAGGCTAAAAATCCCCAAAGAAATTTGAGGGTAACACCGAAATATTAAAACTAAAAGTAGATTGGGCATTCAAAAAACAAAAAATCCATTGGAAGGAAAGGAGATATAACAAGGATGGTTTTGTTATTATTCTAGGATCTAAACATCATTTAGAATAAATTACAAACTTTCAGCACTTTCCAGTCCTTTCAGAAAACAGCAACTGCTAAATTCTCAGTGTATATTCCTCACTTTCCCAGACTACCATTACAAGCCTAGTTAACTCTCCAACAGAAAAGCACAAGACTCTTTACATACTCGTTAGCAGCTTGTAACTTTCCTTACTTTCTCAGCTCCCTGTCAATTCCCGACTACAATTCTCACATACTCTGCTTTCAACAATCAAATTTTAGGTTTTTTTTCTAACACCTTTTGTTTGCCCCAGGATATCTTATCTCAGGTCCTCCCTAAACCATGTCCTACTTGGTTCTTTTTCCTTCACAATAAAAATACACTTCGAACTCCAAATATCAAAATCCCATCCTTGACCTCTCTTTAACTACTGCTGTTCACCTCTGCTTTATGCATAGTTGGGAGTCATCCTTCACCTCCATCTCTAGATCCTATTTAATCCAGGTTCTGCCCCTGAAACAATTCTTACCAAAATCCTGAGAGGCCAAAATCTTCTTAAACTCTCAGAATTGGTGTTCCATCTTCATCCTTTGTGACCATCATACACCTTTATCATAATCATCCTCTTGAAATTTTGCCTTTCCCATATCTTTTGTAATTATAGTGCCTCCTAATTGTCCTCTCATCTCTACTTGTTCCTATAACATTTACATGGGAGGATCCCTCTAAATTTCTGTGGGTGCTGATAGGGCTCCTTCCTTGTTCCTCTTTTGTCTCCCTACGTCCTCTGCCTGTGTATTTTCATAAGCACTTACTTGATTACAAGAAGATGACTCATAGATCTCTCTAATCCAGACCTATTTTCTTCTGTTAAAACTATCATTTCAGTCTATCTCCAAGATCTCTTTTGTGAATATCCTGCTGTCAATTCAAGTCCAATGAGCCTGAAACTGTCATCCTCCTACTCTCCCCAAAAGATGCTCCCTCAGTTACTCTGTGCCGTGTATCTATTTTGCTAGAGGCGAGTGACAAAGGTTACAAAATCCTCTCATTTGGAGGAAATGCAAACCTGCTAAACTTGTATTCATCTATAACTCTGTTGCAAGGAAAATCTTTGCAGTCTATCAGTATCAGTTCTTTTTTTGTACATCCTTCCACAGACAACTCTGCACATCAAAACCCACTTGGTTTCATTTTCTTTTACAGTATAAGCTTATGCCCTCTTAATCTTTTACAGAATAACAAGAGCCCTTACAAGAACATGAGCGCCAAGCAAGGAAGATAAATTTGACCAAAAATTGTAGCTTCTCCACTCTGGCACAAAAACATTTGGCAAGGCCCTCTCTACCTTCAGGAAAGATTTAGAGATCAAATCATCATATCCCTCTTCAAGTTTGTACCTTGCTTTGTGCAACTTTGACCTCTCCCAACATTTCAGTATCATGTGCTAATGATACACTTTCCAGTTGCAAGGAATCCACATATGACACAGTGGCCAATAATCTAGTTAATCACACTATTGCTTACCCATATTCCTACATACAATTCTTTAGGCCCATAACAGTGAAATTTAAGTATGCGTTAAATTAAGTACTTATGTACAACAGATATGTCTTGTGACTCCTGATCTTCGCTTGTTACCAGTGATCCCCCTTGAAAGGGCTGACTATAACACAGCAGGTTCTATATGCAAGTAGACATGTAAAGTCTGCAAATCAGATGAAGAGAAAGGACAATTACACAGGTATTCATCAGTCAATAGCAAGGTCTTGCCAGAAACAGACATGGCTTTGGTGATACAGCTCTGAACCATGTGTAGTCCATCAGCTAACTCTATGTATAAAATTTTGACATGACTAAATCCTAAAGTACTCTGGAAGGGAAGTCAAGATAACTTACCCCACTCTGTAGAGATAGAAAATAAGGCAAAGGTGAACTGATTTGCTCTAAGCCATTTAACATATCAGTGGCAAACCTGAGATTCCCAATTCCCAAACCAGTGCTTTGGACAGCATAATGGCTAGATCTGTGCAAATTAACAACTGGTTTAAGAGTCTTCCCAGTCTCTTTGTATCCTACCTGCAGGGAATAGAGAACTCATAACAGCCAGGTAAATAAGCAAATATATCAAGTCAGAGCAAAGGTGAGATCTTGTATGCTCTGTTTCAGACCCTGGCATCCAGCATACACGTATCCATTCACATGTAGCACAAACTCTTTGACTGATGACTTTTATTTACGCCTGAGCCTTTTAGTAAGCACTCCTACAGTGCTGTTGTAATTTATCTGGGCTGAGCAGCTGCATCATCCAAATCTGTCCAGTAGCCTTGGCTACCTCTTCTCCTAAGGAAAATGAGTCTCACTCCAAATAGGGCTTATTTTAAAGGTTGTATTTTTCTGATGTTATTGATGATACATTCACCTAGATGTATTTGGACCAGGAGCTCAAAGCATTATCTACTACAGAAAGATAGAAAAACTTTCAATAAATGAAGCAGACAATAAACCATTTCTTCTACTAGCAAAACTTAAGGAAGCTGTTGGGATTTGCAAAATGTCTAAAAGAGGATCAGAGTCAGATTTCCAACACTGAATTCTTGAAAGAAGCCAGCCACAGTCTACATTAGCTGCAAGGTGAAAAGCACGTTTTTGGCACAGCCCCACCTCAAATTCTTCAAGCTTGCAGCACTGCATAGAAGTAAAGCTCCTGGCAATGCAACATGTTCAACCTACTCCCTGCTCTGTTGAGGTATTTTCTTCAGCAGTAAGATAAACGTGATGCTTTTTTAACCAAATGCAACATTTGGTCTGTAGCAGAAGTATATTCTGGCTGTATCTATCCCTAAATTCTGCTATTCCTTCTCATCCTCTGTGCCTTCCTACTCAAGGCTCTATCTTTTAACACTGTGTCAATACCAGTGACATTTATTTTCTGATATTCTTACTCACAAAAGCCACAGTCTACATACAGTTATATAGTGGGAAGTTATATAGTCTTTTACCACTATAACATCTCCTTCCTCTCTTTCTCTCCTGAAAAGTGGTTTGAGCTGTCCAGGCTTTTTGCTTGCACAGACTAAGCCGTCACAGGTGAGTCTATCAATATAGCTGCACAAGTCCATACTTTTAAACCAAAATTGTGCCTAAATTAATTAAACACCTCTCTTGCCTCTGTATTAAAATTACTATTTCTTCTCATAAAATCACTACAAGTGCCCTTGTCCCCATGTTATAATTCAGGACTTAAGTAAATATGCAGAAGACTGACTCTCTAGTTGTATCAGTCAGCAGCTAAATCCCATATCTTCCTCACTAGATCAAAACTGACATGGATATACACCCACACATCCTAAAACCATCTTTACAAAAGTGCCACAAATATTCCTGCAGCCTTCCTTCAGGCTATCTTGACCTTGAAATTCACTACAAGGGACCCTGTAAAGTCAGTCAGGCCCAATTTTTGGTGAACAACATGAGTTTCAAAGACAGAAACTGCATCACAGTAAAAGCCGCTACTGGCACTCCTCCAAGGGCTTTGAGTGTGAATCATCTCTTCAACTCCAGAGATGCGCACATCCCAAAACATTGACATTTAACACAGATTTTTTTATTGCAGAGCAGTGGGCATTTTCCAGAAATGCAAGCTCTTGCACAGCATGCTGCTTAACGCAGTGAATACATCTCTCATCCCCTTTTGCTCTATAGGATACATGCATCTACATAACTGTTGTGAGATTATGTAATGACTAATCGCAGATTTAACATACAGCCTTATCACACCTGGGCCTTAACTCAAGCTAGCATCTCACATGAGCGAAAATGTCTTCAATTCATAGTTCTTAATGAAATCAAAGATATTGATCTGATGCAAAACCAGAACCTTATATATTCTACCAGAAACTCATCTGTTCTTATAGTAGATGTAACAAATTAACTAGTCAAATGACACTAAAATAAGGAAATATAACACAGTTCCAAAGGAAAGCACTTAGCTTTGACTCCATAGGACATATGATCTGTGGTTATCCCTTCAGGGATTGAGGATTGATATTTCAGTCTTTGAAAACTCAGCCACAGCTGCATTGTTGGGAACTGCAGGCCAGTAAAGACAAAGCTTTTAGGAATAATACTGCCTCATCTGCTGTCAACTGTGTCAAGCGTACCTGCTTGCAGCCACATGGTCAGCTTGCATTTGTAAGGAAGGACAGTACAGCCAACACGAGAGGAAGCCTGGTATGAAGACCAACAATAGACAGAGAGCAAGGAACAAGTGCAATTTACAATTCCCTTGAAACAAACTGGAGCACTGATATTTGCCCACTTCTCTCATAGGTTGTCAATATTTGTAAAGTGTTAAAATTCACCAGACCAGAAACTCAATTCTCCAGCAGCTGTGAGTTAAGCAACATTAGGTTCCTCTCTGAGTACTGAAATAGAGTAGTAGTCCCCTTTTCCAGCAGGAAAATCCCTTTCATCTTCTTTTTTAATGAAAGTTAAAGATGGTATGAGAGAATAGAAGAGATACCTCAAGGCACATCTTCTCTCTGGTCTCTCACTCTCAAGCTTTCAGCTGGTAATCACTCTCAGGATAATTCTGGTGACACTGGCAAGGCTGTGCACGTTGTTCATAAATTATATCCCACAACGTGACCTCATTTCCTACTTTAATGCAATGTAGAAACATCCCAAGGATGACACATTATTTTATTCAGGAGGCTGAAAGTGGAATCAGGGCAGGAAGAGTTACCATTCACAGCAGCTCTAGCACCTCATCCTCAGTTCAGGTAAGAACGTACCATATGCATTTTCGTGTAAAAGTTTGTACAGTAAGTCAAAGAGGAAGCAACTTTAGAGAGTTACAATGATAAAATTAAGTGGGAAGAAGTGATTATTGTGGTTCCTATTCTTGCAAGTTAACCGCAATTTTTACTTTTCTCTTTACTGGGCTAAGAAAGCAGATAGAGGACAATATTGTAACAGCAATTAACCCAAGAAGTGGGCCACCCCTACCTTGAAATCCAGACAGTGTTGCAAGAAATACCAGACCTTAAGTGTCTCTGAGCAGTTGTCTCTCAAGATCACACTTCCTTTTTCAGTTTTTTTTTCTATGCTGTCATTACAAGAAAGCACCTGGACAGCAGACAAGTGGGGGAAGCTGCGTGCACAGCAAGCCCGGCGAAGCGGAGGCCTGCCCTGAGCACGCGACTGGCAGAGCTCACAACGGCAACGCTTACAGCTACATCAAAATTTGCCAGTGCGGGTGTTCAGACAAGACCAAATGAAGCAACAGTTGCCAACAGCACAAAATATCGAGCCAGAAAAACAAATGGAAAACATACTTCCCCTTAATTTTCAATTAGGCTCATCTCAGGGCTTGTAAACAGATAGATAGCTTCTGATGCAAACAGCAAAACATTCTTCAAAAGACAGATTATATTTTATTGCTAGCACCCCTTAAAAAGCACCTCACTTACACCCACTTGCCAAATAGGGATGAAACATCCTTTGACTTACAGTGAGAAAGCCACAACAAAACAAAAACCTCTCACCTGCCCCTTTCTTGCCCATCACTGCTCTCTCCCTTCCATGGTCACCCCAGCTACCAGCGAGCACACAGCATTTTCACTCAGAAACACCCGAGAGAGAAAAAAAATAACAGCACTGCCCTGTGTGACAGCTACCTCGTTAGAAAATAAAGCCAGAAGTCGGGGGAAGGAGCGGGCAGCTTACCTACTTAGCTTTTGGTAGGCGCCTCCGCACAAGGGTACGTATAGAGGATTTGTACTCTGCCAAGGTGAGAACCTCTCCAAGGCCGAGGCCGCCGGTACCGAGGCCCGAGAGAGGAGGGGAGGGCCGCCCCGGCCCGCCCCGGC
>NW_010972437.1:10962965-10986143 GCF_000737465.1 Haliaeetus leucocephalus | reverse complement strand
GCGGCGGCGGGCGGGAAGGAAGGAGGGGGGCCCGGGCGCGGCGCGTCCCCGCCGCGGCCTTCACCCCGAGGGCTTCTCCCGCTCTTCCCTGGCGGGAGCGGAACAAGCTCCCGCCGCCTCCGGCTTCTCCCCGGGGCAGACCGAGGTCCTTGCCGCCACCTGCCCTCAGCCGGGCCCAGGCCCCGGTCCGGCGGCGAGGCGCTGCCTCGGGGCAGAGCCTCCACTCACACGCGGGGCAACCACGGCCCCCGGCTTCAGCAGAGGCCAGCGCGGGGCTCACCGGCGCTTATCTGCCCGAACCAGGGCTCGCCGTGGGCCGATAGTGGGGCTGGCTGCCAGCCTTCCCCCCGCGGCGAGGGCAGCCCCGATCCCGCAAGTTCCTGCACTAATTCTAACTTTTTTAGCAGTTTAGAGCGCTCAGAAACAAAACCTGAAACAGAATGCCGCGTTCCCCAAGGCTGGTCAGACAGTCAGTGATTTCCCCAGTAAAAACTAAATGCTGGTAATAGGCAAAGGTTTTCTTGCTGAAAAAAGAGGATGGAGTTTCCTGTGGCTTCCCGTTTTTCAATGCAATTGAGGAGACAGCAGTTGGGGACGCCCATTTTCTAGGACCTAAGCCCAATACTGCTGCCACGTAGAGAGCAAGTGTGAAATTCTGTCTATTGTATACTTTCTTCCATAGTTTATTTGACCCAGATCAGCTTGTCTTGCTTGTTAAGTGTGGCAGACACATGGCAATAGGTGTCCTAACTGGAGTAAGTGAGCCTTGCTGGCAGACGTGATGCCATCCAGAGTCTGCGTGCTCAGTGGTTTCCCCCTCCAAACTGGGAACTTCAAGCAAAAAAAGAACCGTTCCTCTTCCCCTTTCATGTAACCTCCAAAGGAGACCAAAACAGAGGGGAAGGGAGATCTATCTCAACCAAAAAAGTTGTATGCGATGGACAATTTATGAAGTGCTGTCTCAGATATGATCTAATAAACACATAGTCAGTTCAGTTTACAAGGTCTACTATGAAAATGCTTACAGGAACGTCACCAGAAATGAATTGGATACTATATAGTAAGAGCAGTGATATCAGTAGTAACAACAAAAGTAGCAGTTAAGGGAATTAAATGAGAGGCCAGGAAAGAGTTAAGAAAAATCCCATAAAGAACACAGACAGGGATAGAAACCTGTGGGGGTAAAATATCACTGCTGAAAACTTTTAGAAGGTACTGTATTGTTGATATTGTATTTCTGCATTCATTCTAATTTAAAGGTACTGTTGCTTAATGAGTTAATTTTTGTGTTGCTGCATTAAAAATGTATACACTTAATACAGACCCCAACTGACATTTAGCAGCAATGCTGATGCAGAAGTCAGTGCCTGCCTCCCCTCTGCCTCTCATCCCCATCCTGTCCCTACACTGGGCCAACACAGCCCGGCCGAAAGACCACTGAGGGGGTTGTACCAAAGCCATGCCAGCAAATGTACATTTACTGCTGCTGGAAGGTGGTACAGCCTGTTGGGTAACACTCACCTACTGTAACATTAGGGTGAGACTTTTTGATGCAAACACTAATAAAGAAGACTCTTCTTCTTCTGTTAATTTATTCAGTGTTAAAGTTTCTCTGTTTGGCACCTGACAAAGGCCACCTTGAAACTGATGTGGATTAGGTTTCAGAAGTACAGTATAATGGGATCTTTCAGATTTTTGGCTTTCTGCCTTGCACTCTTCCCTATAGAAATGACATGCCTTGGAGTGACATGCTCTGGGGAGTAGCAAGGGAGGCAAACCAGGCCGTACTAAGAAATCTCGGTAAGAATTTATGCCTTCCCTTCTCTTGAACTTCTTTCTTCCTCTTAAAAAGATCACTAGTGATTCAGCATCTAATAAAGTATTTAAAACATGATCATCCTTCAGTGCATTATTTTACAAGAGCATAAATTTGGCTGGATAAGCCACTCATTGATTGCTATTGATATCCACCAACCAACAGCATGATTTTCCAGGGGATGAGCAGTTACAGGAGAGAGGGCTGTATTCCCATCTCAGCTCTAGCATGTACACACTCCTAAATCAGGAAAGCGCACTTGACTTGAGTCTTGTGTTTTCTTTTGGGGAACACCAAGGAATGGAAATACTCAAAAGTACGAAACTGTAGTACCAAAGGCACACGGCGAGATAAAAATTAGAAAAATACAGTAAAATTCCATTTAGAATTTAGATAAATTAAAGTTGTGTGAATTATAGCTGCTGTCTAAGAAAAAATAACGGCAAATTATATGCACAGAAATAAATAATTAGGACTTAATACAGCACATTTCCTCTTGAAGATTTTAATTCTTTTTAAACATATTATAAGCAGCCTAGCAACTATCTGTTATTCACACGCAGCCATTTGTGAGATGAACAGAGAAGAAAATAGAGTTTGACCCCATACCTTGCTAAGAAACATAAAAACTTTATTAACCAGACTGTACCACCAGAACAGCACCATGAGTAACTAAAACACTGGATTACAGGACCGGTTGGGAACTGTTAGGAACACAGTTTGTTAGTATCTTTTGACCTGGATAATTAGTAATGATAACTTAATGTTGGAGTCAAGAACTCTTTCTAATGCAGTACTGAATACACAGGATACTCCTGCATCTTCCCAAAGACTGTACCAAGTCCTGCTTCCCAGAACAGCAAAGGACAGTTACCTTCTCACTGTTCGACACCTCCTCCCTGCTCCCCCAATACTTAACCAAAGCTCTGTAGACTTTTTCTTTGAGCCACATGTTCTTCTCTGGCCTTGAATGTACCTTTGTTTTGGGTGGAGCCTCTCTGTTTTCCAGCACTCTGGGCTTATAACAGAGTTTACTTTCCTTTTCCTTTTAAGATCTTCGTAAACTAAGGGTGACAGTCATGGACACCAGATCTCATGGAGTTTCACCCAACCCATAGAAATATCAAAAAGCTGCCCTGCATTAATTAAAAAAACCCCAACATTGGGACTAGCAATGACCATAGCTATAATAGTGTGACTAATGTACAGGAGAGGCAAGTTTTTCTGTCTATAAACTACTGAGAGGACAGATTTATACAGTCCATCAGCTCTTGGTCACAGCTATCCTCCACCACTGGCAGCTCAACTTTGGCAGTTTAACTGTAGATCACAGAAAACACCATTACTAGTATTGCAAAGCCAAACTTTCCAATAGCTACTAAATAAACATAAAACTGAAAGTTGTCCCCAAAATCGTAATTTGATCCCCTTGAGCATTCCCATACCACCCATTACATAATCATGAACTGCTTTCCCCCTTGATTTTTTGTTCTGTTTTCACTCAAATTGGATTTTTCCATCCATTTATGCACCATCAAAGTAGTCAACTGAGTATATGGGACAGACAGTTCCTGCTTTTTTACCTGGACAACAGCTCAGCCGGTGAAAAGCAGCTGGAGCAACCATTACAGGACTCATCCTGCTGACCTGTGGCTTTCATCATACTCATTTACGTATGACAATTACACGTACACAGGCTGGCCCCACACAGGAGCTGCAAGAGGCTCAACTCTCTCAGGCTTCAGATAATTTAGCTTTTAAGATCTAGCAGTGACCACATGCAAACATATTTTTCAAAGGCATACAACTGAGCCAATCTGGACAGGTTTTCAGAGGATCACAAATGTATCTTTGTGCTTGGTGTGAAGGCTATTATGCTGGTAAGCTGCAAGCACTTATTGCAAAGCCTGAAATGCTGGAGTATTCTGAAGAAAATCCCTCAAGAATTTACTGTAAGCAAGTACATTTCTCCAGTTTGTTTCTGAAAATACTAAAAGTAACGGTGTTTTTTTCTAGAAAGAGTCAAAGAGCTAGCATGGAAGTTGTAGCCAAATCGTTAGGGTGTGGTGATAACTGAAAGTCAACACTGCCTTATAATAGGAAGTGTCAAGTGAGCTTCAAAGCAGCACTATTGATTGAAAATGTAGCACCAACATCTCTCTAAATAATCTCCCAGTAGGGTATTACAAAAAAGGGACTTTTCTAAGAATAGACAGAAATAATACAGAGAGGATGAGCAGACAGCAAGAATGTTGGCAAATGCATCAGGATGTAATCTGTCTGGAAATCTACAGGTATAATCTCAGTGCGATTTCCAGGCAGCTGTGCACCTAGTTTTCAACAGCATGGAAAAATCTAAATATCTTACCAAGACAGTAATTACAACAATGGGTGGAGAGACTAGCACTTCTTAGGTAATCTCGTTATATTCAATTACGGGAAAAATACTTACTCAATGCTCCTTGGTTATTGACAACGAGCCAAATTTTATGTGAAAATTTGAGTTATGCCTACAGATAACACAGCACTGTAACTCTAGTACTGGAAGAAGTACTGTTCTCATATTGCTCATTGCTTAACAAGTAAATGGCTGATATAATGCACAAGGCAGGGACCTGTGCTCAACCTCAATTTTCTTAGCTGACTCCATCTGAAAAATGCATGTCTAACTTTGGTTACCTAAAAATGTAGTTCAGAATCTGGCAAGTTTGTTGGTTTCTAATGTCTGCTCTCTTGCAGTTGTGCGTGGGATATTCAGGAAGAACATGAAGTGCTTATCTGTATCTAGATGTGTCTGATCACTTACACTGACTCACATGGTTACTGGAAAATAAACTATAGCTTACAATATACCTATGTTTGATGAGGCAGTTAAGCAACAAGGGAAGCCTGAGGAAAATTAATCTGTAGACAGGCAATAGGCCTGTGGATTTCTTCTCTGGAGGGGAGTGTCAAAGGGAAAGCACTTAACAGTCCCATGAAATAATTTCCCAAACTTCTGAGGCTTAAATACCATGAAAAATCCAGCATCTGTGTCCCTGTGAGCAATCTAACCCAGAGGCTGGGAGAATGCCTAGCCAGATGCTGTTCTCCATAAGCTCGAAGCTTGTTAATGCAGAAATGATGAGGGATGCACTGGATGTTTACATTCACTTCAATTACCTTGGAACACTTCTGTAAAACATCTTCCTTCTCAAGAAAGTTATTTATCTGCTCATCTACAATTTCACAGTACTACCCCTCATTATCTGTGTTGGTTATGAGAACTTAATTGGAATTTTTAGTATAGTATCTTTTGTAAGACAATGTCTATGTTCAAGCTGGTTTGGCAAAGTCCAGGTTTACTGTACTGTACTCACTCACTTCCACTTTGTTCTGTGGCTGAGATGAGGGCATGTGCTACTAGTGTGTCACAGAGCTGTAGGTACAATTATAGTCTTCAAAATACTGTATCTGCCAAAAGAAAAAACATGAAGCTAATACAGTCAGCTTGCAGAAAGTCAAACTAAAACTTCAGCAATAATGATGTACGTTCAGGTCTGTTGAAATGGACTGTTCTCGTAAGAAAGCACAGTAAACGTCATGCATGGTGAAATTCACCTCTAAACCAAAAAGTATAGAAAAAAGTTTCAAACTAGATTGCACTGAAGTCATGAAGGTTCAGAATAGCCCCATATGTTTTCAATACTATGAGATTTTTTCTGAAATTGCTTTCAGCAGAGACAAAACAATGTTGCAGAGACCTCCTAAATGCATAAATTCCATTATTGGTGCTAGGGTATCGATCTCTTACTTGGCTCAGCAAGAAGGTAAGTTTGCTGAAGTCAAATACAAATACTCAAAGATGAGTTAACAAGGTAACCAGTCTGACTGGGGTGAGGGGGGGAACATATGCAGGAGTCAAACAAAGAAATCACTATTTTAAAATAGTGGTTTCAAATGTTTTATCTGGAAAATGATTATCAAGTCTCATCCATTTGCCTCATATTAAGGTTAGAGCTGTATCTACTATACGTAGGCATTTAAAATATTTTTTTTACATTTTCACATACCCACATGACTAACAGTATGTGGTAAAATTATTAAGAACAGGGCATGACAGTTACAGCTCTTTCTTGAGCCAAGAACACCCATTCATTCATTTTGACATAAGCACCTTGTTACTTACATGTTCTTAGTACTGTTACTGTTCAGTCACTGTAAGACTACTCAAAGTCAGCCCAATTCCTCCAAAATTAAAAAAAAAAAAAAAAAAAAAAGGAAGAGCTATCCATATTGCATACAAGTTAGTAAATACTGCCTTGCTCAGGAAAACCATCTTAAAGCAAGCTGCACTGATTAAATAAGCAGTTTCTGATGTGTGATCTGCTACACCTGTTGCTTATTCAGCAAGCAACTGATTAGTAAAGAAACCCAAACAAACAAACAAACAAACAAACAAAAAAACCCAAAAAGAAACAAACAAACCACAAAACCAGTTTTGGCATCACAAATTAAAAGCTTTGGAAATAGTTTCAGAATATGACCCAAATCTCTGTAAACTCTCTCCACTTAATAAGTTTCCATTTGTGATCACATCATATCCCACCATTTTTCAAGCCACTATTTATCACTTACATGAACAGAGTTTAAACTGTAACAGTTAAATTTGTTATCCAACAAATGTATTGATTGCAGTGTATTGTCTCCTTTGGCAGAAATCCAGTAGTTGTTTGTTCATTTATTTCTTCTTCATTTCACCACTGCTATAGCATTCAATCCTTTCTGTTACTTTGTCTCAGGAGTGTATTAATATATCCTCTTCTTCCCGAGTTGTTCTGCATAAAGCTACTGTACCTATACTTTTTTCATACTTCTCCCTCTGTAACCTACAGGTTCTTCCTTGACATTTTCTCTTCCTTATATCTTTTCCTGATTATGTTCAGCAATTCGGCATTTCATTTAAATTCACAGCCAATCCTTTAATCTCATATGTATTGCCAGACTGATTGTGTTTTCTATTTCTTTGACTCACAATATAAAGGAGTTTCTTTCTTCTGTTATATATTTGAGTAAATATTGGTTTTTAAGACTGCAATATTGTCAGAGTGGCTTTCTTACAGCTATCTGTTACTTCCACTCGACATTTTCAATAAAAAAGGTATTTTGTGTCAATTCTTACCTTCTTCTCCAGCTGTAGTTAAACTTCGTTAAAGACTTTATTTGTTTAGGTCTAATGGCATGCTGCTTTTGGTTGAACTGAAACAGAGTAGAGTCAGACGTGTTATTGTGTTGCATCATTTTTATGCCAATACTGGAACTTTACTTGCCTAAGAGCTGTGTAACTGCACGGAGGATCAGGCCGTATACGTCCGGAGCGCACACGCTGCTGTACCAACAGCAAAACGGCGTGTGGTGTTCCTAAAACGATGAACTATACGTCGCCGTACGCTCATAACCAAAACCATACAATCAAAATTGTCGATAGTTGAATACTAGGGCCACAGCTTATGAACTGCTTCCCATACAAGCAATGAAACAGTAGGGAAACATTTGTAATTGCCGTAATTCCCGAGTTTTGACGTTGACGTTAAAGACGCTCTCCTGGCCGGGCAGCGCAGAATTAAGCAAAGCAGCCAAAAGTGCCACCTAGTGCCCTCCTGATGCAACGTGCCACCCTCGCTGTCCCGGCTGGGAAGCAGCCGCTAGACAACGAAACTCAAGCAGCTCCCGAAGGAGTCGGGGATTCGAAGCGGGAAGAGGAAGAAAAGGCGATCGATCCGCCGGCAAGCTGGCGGAGCTTGCCGTCACCCCGCCGAGGTAGGGAGCGAGCGAGGGTGGTTTTGAAACGAGCTTCTGCCTCTGAGTCAGCGCTCGCAGCCCTGCGCCCACACCCGCTGCTCCGCAATGATGCCTTCGGCCCGCTGCAGGCAGTGACCCATGTCCCCGGCTGCAGCGAAGCCCTCGTTTCGCCCATTCGCTTCAGCAGGGCTTGGCGAACTAGGCCATTTGGCCTCATAATTGTCAGCTGCTGTGGAAGCTAGAGCCTTTCATAAAAATAAGCAATTTTCTATATGAAAAGGGGCGGGGGGAGATAAAAGCTGGTTTAAAAAAATAATAAAACAAGGCAGCTCTAGAAATAAGTGTTTAAAATAAAATTCCCTGGTAATGATTGCAGGGAAGGTCCTTGCTGTTAATTGACTAACATGCTCTTCCATAATGTATCGAGCCTCTGCTTGCCTCAAATGCAAAGTTTGGATAACTTAGAGGACACAAAGCTTCTCTTGCATCAGAGGCAGAGTATTTCTTAGCACAAAGAGAAATTCTTAGGCTGGAGGTGCATCATACCCATTCCCACCTGCTTAGTTAGAAACAAACACAGATGTACAAGGTTTCTCATTTTTCTGGTGCAAGCTTGTACTTGGACTTACATTAGAAATGTTTGCAGCTAAAAGGTGGATTTACAATTCCCCCCCCCCCCCCCCCCATACAAGTGGCCGGTACACGTATGAGAAGGAGGAATGAAGGTCCTGGCATAGAGGACATGTGGCAATTCTCTTAAAGCACACAGAAGGATTTTTGTTTTTAAATCAGCAATAATCTGGAGCAAACACACCAACCCCACAGTTGACAGGCGTTTGGATGAAGGTGCAGTAGCAGTCCTGCAGGCACAGTTGAGGAGAATAAACTATATATTTAGAGGAAATGAACAGGATATCTGTATGTTTTCAAACAAAGGTTCCTGGGTTTCACAAGTAACCCAAGCTCCCAGCCAAATAGCAGAAGTGAAAGATTCTGTTTTAAATAGGGAGGGAAAAAAACCTCAACAGAAGGATTTGAGCAGTCTGCAGCAAGGGCTGGTGTTCAGGCAGCACAGAAAGCACTAAGGGGCTCTGCAGTCTCTGACAAGCAGTGCAATGGACATTATTTACGAGGTACGCTAGTTCCAGTATCAATATACATATGACAGAGGCTGGGTTTCAAGCCCAGACTTCCACCCATAGCCTTCACCTTGTCCCTTCACAAGTGCTCTGAGTACTTCAGCTGCCTTTTGGTTTCACGGCTTGGGAGTGCTCGGCCTCCAGCCGCACGGGCTCTGCTGCTCAACGGGGCACGCGAGGGCTCGCCGGTAACTCTGAATATACTCAAATTTCTGCTAGAATGGAGGACAGGAAAGACTCATTTTCACATGCTTACTTTAAGTCAGGTAGGATGTGAGATAAAGAACTACCTCAACACCCATCTTTGCGTGAACACAAAAGCATTTTCAGAACGGAATTGGTAATGCGCCTTATTGGGTACGGTGTTCGCACAAGCTTGGAGCCAAACAATTGTGCACACAAGTAAATGTAAAATGTAGCCAAAGCGGTCCCCTTTGGGAAGAGAATGGTTTTGAAAAGGGAGTTGCACAGTGATAAAGCCGTGTCCCAGCTGCAGGGAGGGATCAGTGGTTCCTGTTTTGGCGAGAGGAAGGATGAACAGCAACCAACAGCCCCTCCGTCCTCAGCCCCTCTGCCTGCCTTTACCTTAGAGGTGCTTAAGCAGAGAATTCTGCTGTATTCTAGCAAAAAATTCAATAGCAAGAATAGTCCCATATTCAAAATGAGAAAGGTATTTATGCAGGCTAAACCCTAGCGTTCTTGAAGAGATAACTTTTTTATTGAGGAAGAAAAAAAGAATGGTAAAAGCAGAGAGGAAAAATTATGAAAATTAAAAAGTGCCCTATTGTAGTGGAGTAGAAAGTTTGACAATATCATATGGACAGCATTCATGATAGATTTCTATTTTATATTTTGAATGTAGCTTCTGCAGAAGCTGTATCTTAAGCCATAAATACCTGCTTTAAGATTGAAGTAGTGATTAGCTGAACTGACGTTTTTGTTCAGTAGACAGGTTGATGTTGGACACAGGTAGCATTAGCAGCAGCCATCCAATTTATTCTCTGTGTTTTAATAAAAGTATTTTTGTGTAAGTGATCCTTTCCTCAGGATTATTTCTGTACCTGGACTGCTGTTGAAATTTTTAGATAGGTTAAGATCCTGATTGCCAATGCAGGCTCATAACTGTTTTCAGATGATTGTGTCCTAATTCTATTGAAAGGAACATCCTTGGGTATCAAAACTTTAACATATAAATACCTGTTTCCATTATCTATGAAAGAACAGAATAAACCAATAGCTTTTTTTTTTTTTTAAATGTAACAATTGAAAAATCCACTACAGAAGGAATCCGTTATGCAGTCTTTCCCAGAGATTTTTGACCATTGCAAGTTTAACCCAACAGAGATACTGTCTTTTCCATTAAGCTGCCACCTTACAGCCTTTGGGGGCTGTAAGATAGACAACAAGCAGTTTTGCCTCCTTTTGGGAAGTGATAGCAGGACTGCTTACCATGGGTCTGCTATACAAGAAGAGTGCACTTACATTCCTAGGATGCAAATGACTGGTCTAACGAAGCTTGTATTGGGAGATTTCCTCTGCACGAGAAAGGCAATGGCAGGGAGTTGTCAGATGAGTATCTTCCGAGACTTATGGCAGCATTAATTAATTCTTAGAGGAATGCTTTCAGGAGTTACACAAAAGACAAGTTATTATTGATGAAGCCAAGTACATCATCCTACAATGTGAAACACTCATTCTGCTCAGACGTGTCTTTGTAAGACCTGTACATTAGTCAGTGGATGTAATCCATGTGTTCAGAGGCTTTTACTAGCTCATGTTAGAAACAGAAATTTGTATTGCTTTTTATTCCCAGCACTGCTGCAATATCTACAGTGTGGAGACAAAGTGCCATTCTGTTTACTTTTACGCTTCACCAAAGTTTTTGATTAGCAGTCTGTATTTGTGTAAACGCATGTAGACCAAGCAGCACAGTTACCCCAAAGGCATAACAACCAGCAGGGTACAGAAAAGGTTACTGAGGCCCTCGTGTGCTCTGCACAATTCTTGTTGTGCTATAACTGAAAGGGGGAGTGGAGCCCAGGCACAGTTCTGTTTGTAGATAGTAGTTAATGTGTATGGGGAGAAACATTTTTGCTTATGAAAAAAAATTATTTGATTTTAAAGTTGGCATGCCACTGTATGCATCAGACCCTCACCACTTGGAAGAGTAAGTATGAACTTTTTAGGAGGATTACAGAGTCTCCTATTCAACAAGTGAAAAGGATGAGCTCTTTTGAAAGTGTAAACCACACAGTTTCATTATGTATAAAATAAAAAGTATAGGACCTCTAAGAGTGTAACAGAAAATGAAACTTGGAATCAAGCTTACGTCATGTTACATATTTGGGTAATTCTCAGAGAACCATAAGACAGCAGAAACAGCTGTTAAGAATTGCTCATTATACTTGCTGTTAGCCAGAGAAAAACAAATCCCGAAGGCTCTTGATCTATTTTGTTAGTTACCCTAAATAATACATTAATTGTTGTACAGACATGTACGGGCCAATATTTAGCCCCCAAATCGATAATTGGCTAGGACCAATTTACTATTTTCAGTGCGAAATGGAGTCAGACTAGGTGAGAGGGCAGAAGGGAGCAGCCTGTGCGTCCGAGGCAGGAAGGTCATTGGAAATTGTTGAACCATGATCAAAGGAGTTCGGTATTTTTGTGTGTGCCGCGTGCAACACATGAGCCTTCCTGCAACTGCAGGGAGCAGTCAGAACTGTTTTACAGTGTTGTCTGTGGGTTTATTTTAAAGCAACAACATTTTCTGAGTTAAATGGAGGAAGGACTATGTTGTGGTTATGACTAGGTCACAGCATGCTCAGTTCAGTTTCCTCTTCCTGAAGTCAAGCAAGTAATTTAATTTCTTGAAAACCAGAAAGAATCATGTTTCCTTTGGCAAAACATGAGATAGACAGTCCTACTAGCTGATCATTAGATTCATACCTCCACGTTCTTGTTCAAGGCTACTGCCACTAAGATCTGCAAAGGTCTCTCAGCCTGCTGAGCCAGCTCCTTCACAGCGCACAAACTCCCAGCTGCTGCCCTCTGTCATGGCTCTTCTATTTACGTAGCCCGGGCACCTGGACCGGTGGGCTTGTAGGCTACATCTGAGCCATGAGTGTCCTGTGGCCTTTTAAGAAAGCCGAGGTCTCTGTTCCAGTCGGTCTGTAAAATGAAAGTATCAACAAGCAGTCCCCACAGACATCAAGTGATCCACCATCTGTGTAAGAGGAAACCTGCTGCTTAAGTCTTTGCAAGATGGATGAGTTACAGCATAGAGCTTTTTAGCTCGGGGTTTTAAATGACCTTTCTAATTTCTGAGGAGAAGGTGGAAGTGCAGCCTGAACTTCAGCCTCCTTTGGACTTCCATCAAAGGTCCTTTCTGTGATGAACCCAGTCCAAATTACCTGAAAAGGTTAACATCCGAGATCAAGAACAGGGCTCCAAAGTCAAAAGGAAGGTTTCATTTGTTTGATGTTCTCTGGCAGCCTTCTGCCTAGCGAGTGGAGATAAGAGGAACAAAAATCTGTGCTTACCTAGAGTGATTTTCCATGTCACCTCCCCGTGGCAAGTGCCTAGCTTGCCTTGCCAAGAGCCAATGCTCATAGCTCACATAACAGCCATCTACAAGCACAGCGACGCTGACCGCAGGTTTTCAATCATTCTTTATCCTAAACTAACCTCATTATTTCTCCTTATCTGCAGGTGTCTAATCTTCACTGTACGGAGGCCCAAAGTCCTCTGAGCATTACTGCTGTGCTGCTGCGCAACGGCAGGCAGGAGGGGAGGAGAACAACCTGCCCCAGCTCTCGCCAGACTCACTGTCAACGCTCCTGCCAAGGCCGACGTGTGTTTCAGTCAAGGAAGCAACCGTGGTTGTTCTCAACGTAACAGTCTGCACCACCAATTAAATAAAAGTAAAATTTATTTGGCATAGGACAGAAAAATAAAGAGAACAAAACCACATACAAAATAAATGTTGAGCAAAAAAATATTCACAGAACTAGATTAATATTTTATAAAAAGCTCAAACTTTAAGCATCTGATAAAAACATGTTACATTCTGCTCAGCCTATGTTTTAAGTTATGTTTCCCTCTCTTTCATAGTCTTGTGTTGCTTTGGAAGCCCAAATTTAGAGGTCTTCCTTTGCATGCATTACTTTACACTGAAGAACCTTTATCACAAACAAACTGTATTTCAAAATGGCAACATACTGAAGGGTTACTCCCTTTTTTAAGACATGCGGTTTCCACTTTTTTCTTTTAGTCTGCCTACCTACCTGCCATGTACTCACTCACTGAGAACATGATACATGTGCCCTGCTTCTGCTGAGTAACTCCAACACTCCCCTTTTTGCCAATGCTCCATGTTTACATTTTAACTGAATGGTCCAGACACTTCCACCTTATAGGCTGCAAGATCCCTGTTTTCTCCCAATGTACATGAAGAACCATTCCACGAACTAGCTACACTTAATGTGTTACCAGATATCTTAGGTAAGAGATTCTCCATATTTTCTGGTGAATACCATTTGAAAGATTAAAGTTCATACAATATATATTATACAGAGTCAATGTACCGCCATAACAGGTTATTTGCACCTGACTGTGAGACAACAATGTTCACACTATTGTGATGTGGTATTACATACATGCACATTTTATATTGTAATTTGTACTCTAGTATTGATAGCAACATTCAGCCACTTGGTTTTTATTTCCTTGAGCAATCTTCTCCTTTCCAGCATCCTGTGGCTGAGGGGCCCTATCTAGGTCTCCTGACATTTGACATTCTGCTGGAAATAATCCCAGTATGATCATTCAACTCTATTCTTTGCTTCCAAGGCAAAAAGTACCCTTTCTGTTTCCATACTTCTGCACAGAAAACTGTTGTGTTACAATATATGTGAAGCACGACAGCAGTTTAGTTCCCTCATCCTCTGCTCCAGCAAAGACCTACTTCTACAAGTGACATGTAAACAGTTGTTGTTGCAAGGAGAAACTACTGTCCAGTTTTTTTAAGTGACAATTTAAGGAACTTCTTTAATAGTTCAGTCTTGCAGAAAAAAAATAAAGTCGTTCTTATGATTCTTTTAGTGTTGGGAAATGCTGGCTTCTAAACAAGAACTTTGCGACCTTATTGAAGTAGTTCATTTACAGAAATACATGCTTCCTGAATCACAAGCTGAGTTTCCTTTAACAACTCTGAACATTAATCACTGTGACCTCTACTCCCAATGGCTGGTGCAGAAAGTCATAACAGACATAACATGTGCTTTTCTTCCAAAAATATTGAGCAGAAATTATTGTCACATGGTACAAAAGTTATTCCCACTTTATTTACTGACTTGAATTAAACAAAAATGAACATCTGTGGCCATTGTCACACAATGCGAGTCTTAGTGATGACATAAAAAGGTAGTTTGAGGTCTGAAGGTTTACAATACAATGCCATTGAAACAAACCCAGTAAATCTTCTGTGCAAGCAGTGAATCAAACTTAGTCCTCTAATAACCTCTGCAACCACACTGAACTCAGCCAGGCTGTATGGACAGCAGCGTGAGACACTGGTTTTGGGAAAGGGTTAAATTTCCAGAGCGATACCAACAACTGATTGTGAGGCCAACCAGTGCCTGCTTACACCTCACCTAAAGACTGATCCAATAGTCTCTCCATACATTGAGCTCAATCTGAAGTTAGCAGACTGAGCACATTGCAACAGCAGGACTTGGCTCGAACGCTGTATAATGCTACTGTCGGCACTATTTACATTCGGACTTGGAAGAGCAACACCTATTCATTTTTCTAGTGAGACAGAAAAGTTGACTAAAAAAGTCATAAGGCACCATTGATTCAATCTGTTTTGTATTCTTCTTTTTAACACTACATAGTGAAATAAATACTTTAATACTGATCTTACTGTAAATAGCTACTGATATATGAAGCAATATATTGAATGATAAAATGCTGCATTGTTCTGGAATATATCTGGGGACTTTTATAGCAAAAGATATAAATAGTAAGTTGTTGTTAGGTGAAAAAAATACCTCTTTCTGCATTGTTAAGCTATTTTACATATATGCCAAACATCCATTCTGAAGAGGTTTCTATAGTACAAAGAAGTGCTAAAACCCAAGCAGCTCAGGTTTCTTGGCTTGTTGACTGAGGGCCTTTTACACAGCACATTTTAAAGTGAGACTGAAGCTGGTTTGCCAAGTCTTTGGTAGTGGTCCAGAATTTCGAGTCAGAAAACCTTGCTCGAAACATCAAATATAGGGTATTTTGAATGATGCAGGGAGTTGGCAGAACAATGTGCAGCATTTTCATTGACTTACTCAAAGTAAAACAGTCATGCTGGAAGCAGGTAAGTTACAAAAAAGGTATAGTTTCTGAAGGTTTGGGGGTTTTTTTTGGCTGCATAGCTATTTGGATATTAATAAGGATTTGGCAGGTCAAGGTACTGAAAATATTGTATTCTTAAATTCAAAATGTTGTTCCTTAGAAAGTTATTAAGTGCTTCAGTTTAAAAACATGAATACAATAATTTATCCTTTAAGTTACTATCCTAAAAATCTTATTTGGACTCCTATTCACATAATAATATCCCAAAGAGACAGGCACTTTAAGTGACATCCATAAAATACATATACAAATTCAGTATTGCGCTAGGTCTGATCCCAAGGTGCACCTGTCACATGGAGGTCCCACTAATATCTGTTTAAGAAACCCTTACAGCCACGATCCTGCAATTAGATGTAGATACATCCCTGCGCCTGCGCATTTAATTGCAGGTTCAAGACCATAAATAGTAACTTAATATAGGTCATTAGATATAAAAATGTAAAAAACAGGTACGTAATCAAATGCTATCACAGCTAACAAGATTTTGTAAACAAACACTGAAAAGGCCAAATTAAATCTGATCTGGCCAAATCCAGCTCTGTCTCATCCCCTTCACTGTGGCTGTCCAGGCTGTCGGGCAGAAAGGGGATCTGCCCCTCCCTGCCGACTGACAGAGCAAAAAGCCCTATGCACAAACACTTCAGTGGGGTCCAGACTCTCTTCGGCTAAATTCCATAGATTTTCAAGGACTGACTTCATTCTAGCCGCAGAGTGTACTTAGGATCATGTCTCCCGTGCTAGAGAAACATTTTCTTAACCTACATGACTAGTTTTTGTTTTGGTTTGGTGTTTGGTGGGGGTTTTTTTTGAGCATGGCTGCTGATACAGGCTTGATATAGGGATCCCAAGGAGTATGTTGAAGAAACAGAAACTGTTGAAGAGACAGGAGAAATTTTTCAGAGCTAACCTTCAGATGCCCAATTAACAAAGAGCTATCATTCAGCAATATTTCAAATCCAGAATTATAATCTTCCTCTAATTTCCAAAGACATTTTATATGCATTTAGATCCATTTGTAAAATGCACTCATACAATGAACTCTTTTCTCATATACAAAATTCAAAAGCCATTAAACATATTAACCAATCGTCACAAGGTTAGAATAGTTTACTCTCTCTTCTATTAATGTAAGCCTTGCAGCTCTCTGCAGAGATTCCTTTCAACAAAGTTTGAAAGGACAGGCTTCATGGTAAACTCAGAAGGGCAAATCTTCCCATTTCTCTTGAACCAGTGCAGACAGCAAATTTTGGAGCTGATGCTCCCACTTGAACGCACAAACCCCAGACCTCCCTCACTACTTCAAAGGGCCTTCACTTACGCACATTTTTTACCTCAGCTGCTCTACCGTAACGCAGGTCAAATACGGTCTCTGAGACTTGTGACCTAAGCCCTGCAAAGATTTTTAAGTCAAAACCCATGATTTAATTGTACCAAAGAAACACCTGGAAAGCAGTCTGTGGAGCACTGGTGTTAGTGATGCTTTACGGAAGGAGCCTGCAACTACAATAATTGCTGCATTTCACCAAGACTACTTTCTGAGGACTCTTCACATGTAGTCTCAGGTAGACGGCATTACAATAATCCAGGACACAGATGACTGTGGGTTGGTCCACATCAGAGTAGGAAAGAATTAGGTGACTAAAAGCGTAACACTATTAAAAAACAAGGAAAGAGGGATAAAAAAGAAGGTGTTTTTAGGCTGCTGAATTCTTCACTTGTGCTTTTCTTTGAAAGACTCTCTGCAGATAAAAGGAAGGCCAGACACAATCCATCCTCGGGGCGGGATGTGCTATCTATTGTTTAAAATAGGATTTGCTTGGCTAAGCTGAAGTGAAAAGGTTTAGGATGAACTCTTGGTCACCATGTAGTAGGTCTGTGGCTTGCAGAAGCAGATGGGCCAAGTTAGGCATGCAAAGAAGGATCCAGGGGACTCTTGGCTACATGGTTTTCTCCAGCAACTGTTTTTTAAACAGAAAATAGATTGTACTTTATCATTCAAATAATACAGCCACTGTACCCAAAGTGAATGAAACAGCTTTGTTCCAGCTCTCATTAAATTCAAAGCCACACCTCCCATGGAGCTCTCAAGAAGACAGGGCTGGACACAGTAAGCATGATGCACGTATGTTATGCATGGTCCACAAAATGCCTTTCATGACAGCCTGCAGTATAAGCAAATAAAATTTATAGCTTTGAGCAACTATAGTTCATAAGCTGCATCTATTACTTCTGTAATAGAGACTGAAGTTTGTTCCAGCTGACAAGCCAAAAGTGGAAACAAAGCAAAACAGACAACTTTCCAATGATGTGGACAGGAGAGCTGACTCGAAGGAAACTGGAAAACAGACATCGCCCAAGGATGGGCCAGAACCCATTTCACCTTGGTATAGGCGGAAGCGGTGGGGCACCTCTTTCTTTTCGGCCAGAGCCACCTAAAAGAGAAAGAAAGTTTTTTGTGTCACTTCTCCTGGTTTCTTTGAAAGTGGGAGTTTACATCTAAGCCATTAATTCAGTAACTGGTGTAGACCTACTCATTTTTTTGCCTAGCCATTTTACTAAAAAAAAATCTTTGTAGAGTTTCTGGTTAGTTTATTAAACAACATCAGAACTTCAAACAGTGTAAAAAAAAGATTTTAACTAATGCTATTCCCAAATGTCTGGAAAGCATATGCATTTTAGTCCTTTGTCCCCTTTTCAAAACACATTGATGGCTCGTTAGCCTTACTATTTTATGTGAACACATACCTTCTCAGTGCTACTTGCAACACATGCAAATTTCAATGAAAGTGGCAAGCTCTAAATACAGTAACATTTCAAAGCTCTTCACATTTTTCCCAATATGAGGATTTTCATTGCAAACTCATGAAAGGAAACATAAAAAATGCATATATTACTTTGCCTTTCTTCATGGAGTAATACGAATGGGATGAAAGCTAACAGGGCAAAGTGAAAGATCAGAGAACAGGAATTTCTGCTCCAAACCAAAACCTCATCATTTGGAAACAGGAGAGAGAGAGAAACATCTGAGTGTACAGATGATTACAGTATAACTATGAGCCACCGATGTCACTGGTTGTGAAAGAAGTAAATTGATCCTTGGGTGTATCAGGCTGAATACCACTAATGAAGATAGGAAACATTTATACTGCTGTAGAAGACACGGTTGAGGCCTGAACTGGAACAGCATGTAACACTGATTGGAAAAGACAAAATCAAACTGAAGTGTATCCAGAAGCAACCCTGATGATCAGAGAACATAGCTTGGAAGAGCATAGTACATCCGGATTTAATCAGCCCAGCAAAACGAAAGCCGAGAGGAGGGTACAACTGTTGTCTTAAAAAATATTAGGGGTTTAACACACCAAGGAGGAAGGGTAACTGAACTCAAGGATGTTAGCACAAGAATGAGTTGTGCATGAATTTAGATGGGAAATGAGGAGGAAGTCCTAGCAGATTTTGTGGTTCTGGCTGCCTGTAGCAGAAGGGTTGACTATATAATGGCAGAGGTGGTCTCTTACAATACATGCTCCAACTTAAAACCCAAATGATTACTCCCTCAAATACAAGTTTAAGAGGGCTTGTGCCTGCAAACCTGCATTCAGCTTTTCCTGTGTGGTGGTGAAGGGTGACCGGGCTGTTAGTCTGAGAAGTTTTGAAACCTCAGCACCCAGTCTCTTCCCCATCCACATTGTTTTTAGGATGATACGCTGAAATTCCAACAGCAGAGGTGGAACAAACTTACCTCTACTTTCATTTCTTGCTAGTTTACTGGGATAACTCCTGTTCACAGGTACATATGGCTCTGGAGGTGGCAAATCAGATATCGGATGAAAAGAAAATCTGCTTTCCCATTCATCTGAAAAAAATCCCATGCAATTTACTTGTTAGTTTTGTGACACAGCTTCAGGAAAGTAAATTGACATTAACATCACGTTTAATACATGTTTTATATTGCAAAACGCTTACATAGCTGAGTATTGAACCAGCATCCTATTGGGAAGTCAGGGAAGAAGATGCTTTAGGTTAGTTTGAGAATGAAAATCCTTATTAACTTTAGCTGATCACTTAGCCAATTTAACGAAAAATCACAGATCAGGAAAACAGCCGTAATTCCACAAAGTAAGTGCTATGTTCCCTTCCATGTATAATAGAACTGCTTTTTCAACATACACATGCATACACACATATATGTGTTACCGGAAATGCATAGTGTCTCCTACTTCAGAACAGTATTTTGTTCCTGGATATAGAATTTTCTGATATTCATACTTCACTGATATACAGAGCTCAAAAGCATCATTAAAAGCACACTGACCTACAAGCAGTGTTTTTTCTTTCTTAATTTTTATATGGGAAAAAGAAAATTTGGGGCCATTATGATAAAATGTATGATGACAGAGAAACCCGTATGTAACTAGTGTCAAAAATGGAAAAATACATCAGTTGAAACTATATCTCTTGAGAGTACAGGGGCCCTATTGATGTACCTACTGAGTCTACAGGATTGCAAAGAATAAAGCAAGCTGATCCGTTCCTTCATTGAAGTAATAAGAAATGTTTACGGAGCTCTGTTCTGCACTGGAATTTGGAGGCCCAAGGAAGAAAGTGTGGACTATCTTAAACTTTGTCATTTCTTCACTTGGTTGCTTAAGGACTTTGCAACCATAACTTTCTTGCAATATTCTTATATTTTATTGCATAATGTAATGAACAGCTGAGTAACTTTTGCCCAGCAGTTGTACATGTGGTTATTCGCTGGGATCCAGTTTTTCTATGTTTACTCCCAATGGTTGCAATTAGAAACCCGTGTGTAAAGGTGCAGGTTCTGAACCCTGCAAATGACTTGTGTAGGAAAAAATGCATCTGTGACCCACCTGCCTTATCTGATGTGTAAAGATACTTCAAAAGCATGAGTTACAGTTTTATTTTCTGCTTGTTTTTAATAACCTTATAAATGTCAGAAATACCAATTTTGGCCTCCCATAATTAGCTGAAAGATTTATCTGTCCTTTGCAAATAGAAAACAACTGAAAAGAAAAGCACGATGAATCTTTAAAACACAGCAATCTTACACCTCACCTTTTCAATAAACACTAGCAAAAAGAGAGATACTTGACATTTTCAGCAGTGTTCTGACAATCTCTTCCCTCATCTGTTTTTCAGCTTTCAGCTTCTGAGTGATCATCTAACTTGTTCTGGCTTCCAAAGAGTCTTAGCGTAGCTATGGTTTGAATTCATACTAGAGTCAGAACGATCCCCTTAGGCCTTTTTTCTGTATTGTAGCAAAGCAAAGCACGGTAAATACCTTTCTTTTTTTCAGGCTATTTTTCAAAGGGTTATTCTGCAGACTGTATGGACGACTTTGCAGTTCTGCTCTACGTATGGCATATTTACTCTGTTCTTACTTGGCAGGGTTAGTTGAGACCCAAATGACACCTCTGTTGGTCGGAAATCAAAGGTCTGCACTAGAAACAAAGCCTCTATCCCAAACCTTTTTTGACGTATTAAGGCCAAAAGCCGCTACACGGTCTCTGTCAAAGGCAAACAACTAAGAGGATGGCTTACCATCACCTGGATCCTGGAAGCCGTTTCTGACAGCTGATGAAGGTGGTGGTGGTGGCGGCGGTGCTGCCGAGCCCGGCCGGTCAGGGGGAAGCGGTGGTCGTGGTCCACCTCTCTGGTTGTCCAGCCCTGCCCGGGAGGGCAGCTGGGGAGCAGCGGGCAAAGCCCGTGAAGTGCTTCCATTCCTGCTTATGGGAGGAGGTGGAGGGAGCGGACCTGGAGCAAGACAAGAGGCAAGCACACAAACACCGTTTGCACCAGGGGTTATTCTGCCGGTGGTAAGCCGCTGCCTGTGTCCCACAGCCTCCTGCTAACAAACTGGAGAGGGTGGGCTGGCTTGGGACCCTCAGCCCTGAGGGGGAATTGCCCTCAGCACCCACTTTCCTGCTCTCCAGGGCTCTCTAGGGAGTTGGTGCTGATTTGAAGAGTAGAGATTGGAGGAGCAGCGTATATCTAAGCATAAATACACCTCAGGGCCCATATTCCTACTTCCCTCAGCTACAGAGGCCTCTGTGGAGTGCTGGTCCCTGAAGCCATTTTTAAACCACTCTAAATTATGTCGGCCACAACGAGCAGAAGTTACAGCTGGAATTCAGGGTACTGTGGAGGTCCAAGACCGTAGCCCACTTCCTTTCCATGTACCATTGCAAGGCAAGAGGACACGTGGCAGAAGAGCTCTGCTACCCTCAGAGGCTCTTTGTCTATCGAAGTGGTCCCCTCTGGGTGTCACAGCCAGGGTCTGTGGTGGTGCACAGGGGAATTCAGCCCAGGACCAGCAGCGTTAAGCAGCATGGCATCAGCTCGCTCATTTATAAACATGTGCGCTGCATGCCAGGTTTTTCGGTAGCTGCTCCCGCTAAACTGGAAACAGACCTCACACATAGACTGGCATTCCTAGCGTCCATGTATCTGAGTAACTGGCGCGGTGACATGACAGGTCAAATATGAAGGCACAGCCCATGTAACACCGGACCAGGATTGCCCTGAGGGAAGGGGAAGGGCGCTTCTCTGAGAGGAGCCAGTCAATAAAGGCAAGCAAGCTGCTGCTGCCAAGGAGAGAGGTACCCATGGTTAGGACATGAGGAGATGAAGCAGAGGGTGTGGAGGGCTATGCCTGTTCAAAGGTCTCACTACCTCTGTTTGGCACAGTTGGGCAACTGACAATTATGTTCATTTTTATGAAATGCTTCCTTGTCCTGATGAAATCTAGCTACAGACATGCATTTAGAAAAAGGGAGCAGCAGATATTGTGTCTCCAGCAACAAGCACTGAAACATGCTTCAAGAAAAATGCTGTGCTTTGTGGGTGTCCTCCCCCCCCCTTTTTTTTTCCCCTTCTTTTTTTTATAAATTACTAAAGTTTGCCTTCAGGGAATGGTTTCTAAGAATGAGAAGCATTTAGCAACTTTCAGAATAGTTTTGCTTGCTCTCTCTCTAAACCTACCTAAACCCCATCATCTGTACTGAACCGCTGCAGAACAGGAGTATTTACATTTATAATTTATTGCTACCATTCCTTCTACTTATTAAGCCCGCAGAAAGGTAGTGCAGGTTTGCTCAAGCCATCTGCCTCAGAAAAGAGCCAACCAGGAAAGCACTGGTGGAAGCAGAGGCCATCACGGAAGAAGCTCTTGGAAGTGTCTCAATAACTGCAGACGCTCTCTGCAGCTTTGATCCACGCTCCCAGTCAAACGTGAAAAGATTTCTCTGATTTATTTACTGCAGGCTGCGCTGGCATTGTGCCATCCTTTGGGCTGGCAACCAGCTTCACAAAGCACTGTTCCGGGGCCAGTATTTTCTGTGGCTGCACAGCTGCTGCAGGTGCTGTGCTATAGGGGATCCAGGCTGGTTCAAGGAGCTGGAAAGCAACACGGATGCCTGTCACCTGCGGGAGCTCCCATGACATTCATCTCTATAGTCTAGGACTGGGCGGGTTTGAGATGATTCCAGATTTTTGTTCCAAAGGATGAAATGAAAGGCAACTCTATGGAGCTTCCCACCGTCGCCTTCTGTGCATCACTCCTCCCTTCCCGATGTTACAGGGCCTGGCTGTTTGCGCCTAAATTCTCTCCCCTCCAAAGGGAAAACCTTCAGGTATTAAGAGAGCTAAGTTATGATGTGCAATTCTTAAAAGTTATGAACAACAGTTGTCGCAGAGGACAAAGTATATTATGAAATAACTCAAAGGAGACAATTCTATTTTCAGCCTTATTTGAAATCTGCATATGGTAAGTAACAACAGTTAGTCACGCTGTAACAACTGCCATTATATTTAACAACTGTTGGCTAGGTCTTTTATTAAAATAATTTGTATTTGGCTGGAAGCGTTCGTGTCTCCCAACACGTAGAAGGTGGGGCTCTGCAAACCTCCATTCATCAGAACGCCACCATTAACTCACGCCAGTTGACGCAGGCAGGCAAACGTTGTCACCTACCAGAAGCTAGATAAAACAGCTTTTTTGCGCCGAAGAAC
>NW_010972437.1:10962451-10962664 GCF_000737465.1 Haliaeetus leucocephalus | reverse complement strand
CGGCGCCCCGCTCCGCTCCTGCCCAGAGCCCGACGCCCCGGCCGGAGCTCCCCGACGCCGCTCCTTCTGGGTCTGTCAGGGCAGGAGATCGGGGGCTACGCTCCGAGGGGCACGGCCAGCGCCACCCTGGGGCAAACCGGCCATTCCCCCCCCTTCCCTAAAGCGCCGTCGGTTCGCCCCACCGCGCCCAGCTGTTCAACCCCCGCCAAGCTC
>NW_010972437.1:10915223-10961678 GCF_000737465.1 Haliaeetus leucocephalus | reverse complement strand
GGCTTGGCGGCTGCGGAGCGGCCTCCGGGCGGCAGGGCGGGCGGGCGGCCTCCCCCGGCATCTGCGGACAGGGGAGAGGGCATCAGCATCGCTCGGGCAGCGGCTTCGCCCGACGGCGTCCTGGGGGGCCGCGAACACCGAGGGGCAGGGGCTCGGCCTCGGCCTCGGCAAGCGGCCCGCAAGCCTTCGGGGCTGGGCGCCCAGGAACAGTTACAGCAGCAGCTTTGGTAGCGTCGGGGAACCGCTCGGGAGCAGCGGGTTACCTCCCGATAGCGCTTATGAGGGACGACTCCCGAGGGAGCACCGTGGCCGCAGGGTAACGCAACGGATGCGGCCGCCACACAGCCAGCAGTAAGGTGGGGAGGGAAGAAATGGTGCACCGAGAACAAGTGCTTGATGCCATCAACCCGCAAGCAAAGGAATCTTAGCTTTTAAATGATACAACAGTCTGGCAAAAGGCTCTTTTCAGCCCTTTCTAGTAGCTGTTATCTAAGGATGTACTTGTGCTCGTCAGGAAGAAGGCAGCCAGCCTTGCAGTTGAAGAAGTACTGTTCTGTGATGCCAGGAACTTTTGTATTAATACAAGTTCCCAAAATAAGATTGTGATGCAATAGAAAATAATACCAGCTCCGAGAGACTGTTTCGTACATGTGCTGAAAAATTACGTTAGTCTATAAAATACATAAGATTCATAACACCCTGCAACCCCCATTGCCCAGTCCCCCTTCAACAAGCGTGAAATCCTATGTCCTTAACCTTACAAAACTCACTGGCCCCAGATCGCCTTTGTTTCAAGGGGCACGAGGCTTTGGGCAGCTGTTTTGAAAAAGAATGCAGTGCAAGCCCCCAGACAAGCCTCCAGCTGCAGCCTGCGTACCAGCCAGCTGGGATGCCTCATGCGCTCCCAAAGTGGTAAATCATGCTGTTGTGGAGCTGACGCAGATGTACTTTCCATTTGGAAAGTAGATCCTTTTTCCGGGTGCACAAAGGAGAATTAACCTGGAATCTTCTTAAGCTCCCCTCTGTCCTGCACACCCACAGCTAAGGCAGGACCTAGTCTGCCTGACTGTACTTTGCAGGTAGCAATTCAACTTTGCTGAGATCTTTAGTTTTCATCAATAACTAGTAGGATGGGTGGAAAGAGGAGTCTCACTTCTCCCTTGTAAAAGCTAGTATTAAAACAAGTTTCAAGCTGAAAATTACATTTCCTAAGAGCCTATTATATTTGAAGACTTCTTCAATCCCAGCAGGTAATTTATAGCAGTGCTATGAAGGTTTTAAGCCATGTCATTTCCTTTTTCACAATGGAACTGCAAGGTGTTTCTTACCGGCATCTCGACTCGCAGCAGATCTGAGCTTTGGCATTCCTGCTTGAAAAAGGCCTCCAAGGCCAGGTGGTCCTCCACCACCGAAGCTGCCACCACCGGCACCACCAAAACCCCCGCCGCCGCTGCCACCGCCGCCTCCTCCAAAGCCACCACCGCCACCTCCACCAGGTCCTTTGGGTTCTGTTGGGAAAAAAATCCCCCACATTAGGCAGAGAACCGAGAGTGAGCCTGCAAAGTCATCTCTTTCATTAGAGCAACGCTTGTAGCTGGGGAAAAATGGACAAGCTTTCAAAATACACAAGTCCTTGTTCAGGTTGGATCATTACAGCTACCATCACCACCACTATTGCACCATGGAAGAGGTGGTGCAATAAACATAGCCACTGTATTTTATTAAGCCATCACTTTTCTTTAGCCTGCTCTGGACTAGAAAGCTGAGAAACAGTCACTATGGAGAATTTGGAACTGAGCATGGATGGGACCTCTGAAAATATCATGTCTTTGTTAGCGTCTTTGTAGCTGCTTCCCATTTCTTCATACCTTTGCTCTCTCATCCTTCCCCTCCACTTCTCCATAAGCAAACCGAGAGGGCAATCTCAGGAAATGAGGAAGGAAGGACGAAGACAGAGGTCTCCTTCCTCCTGGAGGTGTCTCTGGTGATCACTTCTGGGAAGGCACAGAACTCTGTCACTATTGATGATGTTGCAACATATCTACTTATTTAAAGCCTAGTGTGGAAAAAGATTTCATTTCTGATTACTTTCCTGTAGGTCCAGGAATGCAGTGACAGGATCATTAGCTGCTAATTTTTCCAATAGACAGGAATAATTTTATCAGCCCTCCGTTCCTCTCCCATTTCTCTCTAACGTAAATATTTCTGCTGTGACAACACTGAGATGCTGGAAGTAAAATGAAAGTGTTTTCACAGCTACAAATACAGGGAAGAGCCCTGTTCATAGCATCACTGCAAAACGAGCAGGCCCACAGGTTGGCATATCTGTGGACATCAGCTCTCAGATGATGGGCTACATGGCTGAGGATCAATTACTTAATTTCGTGGCATCCTCACTTCTACAACTTCGGGTGGGTAAAAATTTTACTGACTTCAAAGTAATCGAAACCTGTGGATGCATCAGATTCTACTTCTAATAATTCCACCCAGAAAAAAGGAGGAAGAATGTGTTCATGGGGGAATGTTTCACATCATCCTTCTCTTTTCTTAAGCATGTTAGCTCAGTTCAGTTCTGACTCACATAGGGTGTCATCCTCTGGAGAAATGCTGCTACTATGGTTTAGTCTTTCATCACGATTTGTTAATTCATGTAAACAATAGGCCGCATCATTTTAATCTTACTTTTACCCCTCCTTTAATCCCCTTAATGCTTTTCTCCAGCTTATTACAATAGCTAGAACATGTAACTTTGCTTTCAGAGATAATACTCAAGTGTTTAAAGTATCTGGCTGACTGCAGGACTGTATCTTGTTTTTTTAATTATTCTTTATTGGTCACACTCCTTTGGGCATTTCCTTCTTTCCTCATCATCTTCCTATCACAGTCCAGCCTTTAATTGCATGGCCAGACCTCGACTGAGTTGTGTCACATTTGCTAATCAGTCTGTAGAAGTGTCTTCTCTCCCTAGGCCATAAAGGCTGTTCCTCTGACGCAGCAGGCCCTTGCTCGTCGCTCTTCTCCTGTTTCTATTCTGTCTTCCCAGTGCTTTTGCTACATGGGCTTTTCCAGCCTCCTCTCAACACTTGCTGAGATGTACAGTGCACAGCTGGATGGAGACCTTGTCTCCATTCAAGTAAGTGGAGCAGCTGCCTTGTGCCAGAGCACTGCCAGGCAGGCTGAGCAACAAGGCTCAGCCAAAAAGCTCACACCCCTGAGTCACTCCAGAAGTGGCAAAACTGCGTGCAGCCATGACACACAAGTGGGGCTGTGGCTCCTGGTTCTGGTTTTGCTTTAAGTGGTACTGGGGCCATTAACAAGCCAATGGTGTCATGCCAGGGGTGCCTTTATTTTTATACTGTTTATGCGAAAGCAGAGTCTGAAATTCCACTTTATTCTCTGTGCTGTCCTCAGTCCTGACAGGGTCTTGTTTGCCTGATCTGCTGCAGCTCCTCAGCAGAGCTCCTAGTTGGGTTTGCATAGTTTTCTGATTTAAGCAAACGAGAAAATAAACTGCTTTATGAAAGTCAGCAAACAAATTAACACTCACATGTCATAAGTAATACTTGATTTCTCAGCTGACTTAATCCATGATGAACAGAATTTATTTTTATGCATGCCAGCTGCTGGCATTTTATTTTACTTACTTGTCTCATGGCAGTTCATCTGATGATATACAAAATAATTTTCTGCATTCAGGTATGTAGAACCATTCACACGTACAGAAACTCCAACATGCAGAATCATACTTACTGTCTAGAATCGGAGCACTTCTGTCATTAGTAACAGTCTTCTTTAGCTTTTTTCCTTTGGTAATATCAGATAATAGAGCATTTCGCCCTGCTTGTTCTGACCTGCTTAGGGATGGCTTTTCAGTATTTGCCTGCAAAATAAAATTAAAAATGAGAAGGAAAAATAAACCTCAACTTCTAGCTACAAAGCTCTGCTCAAATATGGTAGTTACTTGAGACCTCAATTTCTGTTCTAACAGCACTGGAGTGGGTAGCACACCACATCTGGTTTTGTGAATGATGTTATAGGTAGCCGGCCTTGCTACTGACTTGAGGCCCCAAACACTGCTGCTATTCTAACCCACACTACTCACTGGAAACAGAACAGTTTTATCCGAATTCACATTTTTTTTAAACTCAAGATTTAGAGTCTCTGATCTTTTAAAGCCAAGGTACATCTGTAGCAAATTGCCATTTTGGAGACTGAACAAGAACAGACTACACACATAATTTGATTACACAAAAAGGTGGACATTCTTGAAAGTTGTAGTGAAAGTTCCTAATATACAAATTCTGGATAAATCAGAAGAAAGATGGATCTTTATCTACTATTTTAGTTTTGATAGAAATACTTTAAAATGGCAATCACCACTTCAACAATATAGACCTCTTCAAATAGACCCAATAAAACCTTTAGATGCATAAGGTTTTTCTCAATGGTCCTCTTTTTCAGTTTGTTTTGGTGACACAGTTTTCAAGGAAGAACAAAAAAACCCTCCCAAACATACACATATATGTGCACGTGCGCGCGCGCGCACACACACACACATATATATGGTTATTTCTTCTAGGAAATGGTTGTTCCTGAAAAGCTTTCTAACTTAGCAGATCGGTGTTATGGAAATTTCCTGAAAGGTGGTGAGAGGTGCCATGGAGGGACCAAGCACAGAGTCTGTATCTTGCTTGTGGTGGAAAATGAGGGAAAGACTCTTCAGCGGCACAGCCCGACCTATCTGTGCAACCAGCTAGGGTTTTGCTATGAAAATATCTGAGTACTTTACAATGGCATTTCAAGAAGCCTTTTTCTTTCTTGTGAGGTGAGGTGAGGATCTTTCAGTGAGGTGACTGACTGTTGGAGGGCAGACACAGCACAAACTCTATTTCGTCTTAGGCTGACTTAGGTCCAATGTAGTCTCACCCACCATGCTGTGCCAGCAGTGGATCCTGTGCTTATACCACAGGCTGGCCAAGGCAGCTATGCTGGCTATGAACTATCCTTACCAAATCTAAACAATAGGATTGATTTTTTCCAGCTCGGGTCATGTAAGTACTAGAGTAGAACAAGGGAGAAGGTGGGAGTACATGGCTGGAGAAAGGCAAGGGGAGAGCACGACTTCAATTCTCCTGACTTAGACAAGCTGTTGAGGAGCTGTGCCTCGCCACCCAGGATCCTTACACCAGATCAAACCACCAGTGTGGGAGGAAGAGGAGGAGGGAGAGTCAATGTGGCTAGTGACATCCATATGGGCACTGGAAGGGAGTGGAAGTGATAGTCCCTCTTGTAGGATCAATTATCAACCATAAACAAAATGTCAGAGAGCTTTCCCCAAATATCATGCATACCCTTGTCCACACCTCAGAGCCTCTGGACATCCCGCTCAATATGACAAGCAGCAACAGAGGACAGTGTATATGGTACATTTACCTCCTGTAAAACTTACCAAGGCCAGAGTTGGGGGGGGAGGGGGAGCTGGAGGGGGAGGCACGGGCATGATGGAAGGCTGAGCTCCGTCTGGTCTTGCTAAGAAACCTGTATAGCAAAACACAGAAACACACAAGGCCCAGAGATTAATACATCTTAATAAATAAATTTCTACTCCGCTAAAAAACATCCTTGCAGCTAACAGGTTTATCTGCTACGTTTTCTAAGTCTAAATAGTCTGTAAAAAGCACTTCATGTTTCATTGTATGGAAACCAGCTGCATCCTTAAACAGGGGCTCCCTACACGATCCCCATTGCCATACAAACTCACAGAGATACATATCCAGTTTTGCACACATACGCAACCCATGCATTGCTATGGCAATGCACAAAAATGCAATCTTGTTCCTGTGGAAGTACTTGAGGATAATCCCATAGCTACACCATCAACCCTCACTTCAAGAAGGCATCATCTCTTTAAGATCATACTCAGAAAGAGATGCTGACCTTTTAAAGCCCTTAAATTGCTTGAAGATAGACACACACGCGCACACACACACACAGTTATGGGTAGGGTAGAACGGCAGAACTCTAGGAAAGACTCATGCTTCTTCCTTTCTCCCTGCTCGCTCCGAAGACTCCAAGCGCCATCATCACCTCTGAATGCACCTTCCTCCTCCTCAGGAGCAGCTCACACAGCCTTGCTCTGTGCACTTTCCCAGAGGAGGAAGAGCAAGCAGGCAGCCCAGCCTCTCAGCCACAGGCTGCTGCAGAGGGAAAAGCCTGGCTGCCAAAGCTCGGGCTTCCCTGCTGGAGACCAGGCTCCTGTTTTTCCCCACCCCAAGCAGAACTTCCAACCTAGGGCAATCCTAGGAGGGTCACACCTGAGATGTAGAACTTCATTACAACAAAAATATTAAACGATAAAAAAGAAAGGACAAGCATCGAGGAATTTTTTTCAAGTCACAAGGGCTTTTTGTGGCATTTTGGCACACTGCTTGCTAGAACTGTGCCTATCGGAGGCTCCAGGGGTTTTCTAACGGGGCTGTGGCATTTCAGGATGTGCTTTGCTCTTGCCCGTTCACCTGAGCCAGCTTTAGTAACAGTGATAGTGATTTGCCACCATTTATATAATGGTTGCACAAGACAGGCAAACACAATGGGAATAGGAATAAGGGTTATTCTCCAGACAACCCTAGGCTGATGGCCAAGTTCCCCAGGGCAGTTATTTACAAGAATACACAGCTCTTACTTTCTGAAGTCACTTAATTGTTTTTGATAAAACCAAGGAGAAGCGTAATAGCACAGTGTCTGCCAAATCAACTTCATGCTAGGCACACTACCCTTTACAGTTTAAATAAGCATTAGGAAAATGTTCTGAATGGAACAAAGTGACATTTGCAGTGAGGGTTTGAGGTGAGTCACCACCTACAAAGCCTGTAATGGCTCTGAGATGATCCATGATATGTGTGTGAGGAAAAAAATGCTTAGAGGTACAGATTTATCTCATCAGATGCTCATGCTTCAGAAGAATTAGAATACAGCTATAAACCCCTCCCCCCAAAAAACCAAACCAACCAACAAACCTGCTGAGCTACCTTTCTCAGAAGAAAGCTTTTCTGAAATAAGACTTTGATGGATTTTGTCTAAAGTCTTTAGGGACCAAGGGTCTTGGAAAGGAGTTGGACACATCGCCCCTCGCTCTGTCTGACTATCTAGAAAAAAACGTGGAGTTCAAAGTGGCGTGAGGCACTACCACTGTCTCTAGTGTTTGCAGGTTTTCTTCTCCTGTACTGCAGAAACTGTTTCTCTTTCCGGTTACTGTGAAAGAGCAAGCAGAGCAGAGGGGAAGCTGGCAGATGGACAGACTGACTGACAAAAAGGAAACTGTGCGAAGCCAAGCCTGTGCAGTGCTGCGCAAACACATGCGTTCGCACAGTCCTGCAAATGGACCAGTGTGCTCTCATCCGTCCTCTGGTGCGTTACTGCGCATCTGAAGGCGTCTCCCGAGAAGCACCAGCTTCACATTCAGAGGATCTGCTTGAATTCAGTTATATTCCTGTCTTCTGTATTTCTAGCTCTCAGTCGTTACATAAAACTCTGCACAAAGCCCTATCATTTCCCGATCTGTTTATCCTAAATGCAATATTTGAAATCTGAAGCCTATTAAAAGCACCAAGACTAATGCTGCTTTGTTCTTCAGCTTCCTGTTTAAAAAAATAGTCAACAGGAAAATTATTTCTTACAGCAGACCACAACCATCCGGTTTCTTAACACAGTCTTTTCACAGCTGCAGTTGTCTCTAGCATAACTGTGCCATTAGGCTATTTCACCAAGCTTTTAACTCCTTCAACTGATTAAAAAGAGAAAGAGAAATTCTGCTCTCTGCACTGCTTTGATAAGAGGCCAAAGCAGTCTGGATAATGCACCGTGAGTCTCCTCGACATTCCATGTGCCATGGGAAAGTTTCTGGAGCAGGCAGAATAAAATTTGGGTTGATATCAGACTTTTAAATGAATTCCTTAAGGCAGCTCAGACCTGAATGCAGCAAGTGAGCCAGCTGGTCTGTGAAGCGCTTTCTCTAAAAAGCAGTATTTTTACAAATGCCATAACTCGTCTACCTCCCTGTCAGTTAAGTGATTGCTTTCTGCATGCTTGTGGTGGTCTGGTCTACTTTTTTTTCCTTTTAACTGGGCTGGTTTAGATCAGCTTCTTAAGGAATTGGTGGGGACAGAGGGGAAGCAAGGTATCACTCGAAGCCTGAGTTCTCTAAGGGGAAGCCACCATGCATGAACACATCCAGCCCCTCCAAAATCCTCCCTGCACACATTATTTGCAAGGAGGTAAGGGGGAGAAAGGCTCTGGGTGCCCCCTCTTCCGCTATCCCATATTCCAGAGGGATGACATCCTCTGATTTACCTGTAGTCACCAGTGGCACACTAGCTAGTACCTCTTCTGGTACTGAAGGGCTTTCTCAACAGGACCGGAGTGGAGATTAAGTACACAGCTGCACACTGTGAACTTAGCATTTAGCTACTGCTGAACAAGCCCTGTAACCCCCAGGGCAGTTAGCAGGGGGGTCTGGAAAATGGCATTTTGGAAGCACAGGACAAGCTTCTGTAATAGGCCAAACTCAGGCAGAACTGGCTTGAAGTTTAATGCAAGCATCCCACAGAGTTGTTTACTCATGATGTTCTAGAGCACAACTTCCTTTAGGAGCCATCAGAAAAAAGATCATATGGCATGACTCAGAGACCTGTGTGCCCGCACACAGAAGTATAATGCATACACTTACAGAGCCAGTAAAACACCCTAGTTTGTAAAATTTTAGCTTAAAACGTAAGTTATGATACTACTTCACTCTTTCTTTTGTCACACTCTGACTCTGCTTCTGCTGCTGAGAAAGAGAATTTCAGAAACTCAAGCTGAAACTTTGCAGCAAGAAACAGCACCTCTGTCTTTGAAGCTCTAACTCCCTCTTGCTGCTCAGTTGTTAGATTTTGTACAATCTATTTCTTTGACTTTTTGTAAGCAAAAAAAAAAAAGGTGCTCTCTGGATTTTAAAATTTGATCACCATAAGCCTGTAGGAAGAATAATAATGTACTTGAAGAGATGCAGCGACCTGGGGGCTTGCCCACACAGCACAGGGCAGTGCTGGGGCTGACCCTTGGGATGAGCAGCACCTCTGGGGCTGCAGAACCAAAGCAGCTGAGTCAGCACAATGCTGAACTTGAATTCTGCAGCTGCTTTGTTCATCACTAATTCACAGGATCACTGTTTTGCACAGAGCATAGAGATGTTCTAAGATGTTAAGTGTAACTCTGCAATTAGAGGAAAGCTTTGGTTACTGTCCTACACTTCAGCAATCGACTCAGTTCATTATTTGCTTTTGGTCAGTGGGAAAGAGCCAGATTGAAGAAATGGACATTATGTTCAATTGCTAACAGCCGACACTATAAAATACCTAAAATAGTGACTGATCCACCCAGTAATAAATTTTACCTACCAAATCTGTTAACAACCAAGTTGCTGATAACACTCGGTGCTGCAGGGTGTTGAAAAGGAACCAATTTGAAAGGACCAAGGCTGAAGGCATATCGGTACTTTGAAAGCCAGGACACATGCCCTTGCATATTTTCTAGGCAGTAGTGTAAATTATAACAGCTTTTGAGAAGCTATATGGAAATGTTATATCTAGACGAGTATTGGTGGTGCAACAGAAAGGATTATGCTAACTAACCCACACACGTACACCGCAGCGTCGGCCCTGGAGCCCCAACCAAACACAAAGGTCTGTATTGTCAGCAAGAGAGAAGGATTTCCACAGCTGGCAGCAGCGTCGGCAGCTGCTCTCCCACTGCGAGGCAGGCGCCAGCAGCACCACGCACGCTGCCGTTTCCTCCGGAGGTCCAGCCCTGATCCGATCGGGGCTGCCATCGCTGTGAGCAGGCAGCCCACCGCAGCCCTCACGCCTGCTCTGCACCGCCTCCGCCACAACCCCGGTGCCAGGGCAGCCTGCCTGCAGACCACGGGCAACCTTCTCGAGAGGGGTGTGCGCGCAGCCGGCATCTGCCGTCTTTTAAGAAAGTCACGCCAGCCGCTAGCCAACGAGATGCCCCAGAGCTGCCCGCCTCATCCCAGGTAAATCATACGATCCGAGCTGCGCAAGGAAGCTCTGACTTTTGCAAGCCACAAGGCACACCCGGCAGTCGCTATCAGAAAAGGTATTAAAACGCTACGATACGCGACGCATCACGGCAAAAATGAATTTCATTTAAAAACCAAAACAGAGGAGAGAGAAAGTATACGTTGCATTCTGCAAAGAGCCCCTTGCAAGGTGAAGTAATCAATGAAGAGCAATAAGCAAAAGTGGCACTAAACTGAATTCCGTCAAACACAAATTCTGGGCATTTCAGATCTAATTTGGTACTTCAGAAATCACTTCAGGAGCATTACAAATGCTAAAAAGAAATGTGACGTTTAACGCGGGGTGGACAGTGCGAACAACTGGACTGCAAGTGCGCTGTTTGCATCTAGTCAGCCATTTTGAGCTGCTTCGAGGTGCCCCTCTTAAACACATTGAGTCAGAGGCAGACGGCTCGCTGCGGTTAATCATTTCCTGCATGATTAATTTCCAAGCAAAAAAAGAGGAAGGAACAAACAACTGTAGAAATAAAATAGAACTGATAGAACTTCCGGGGAAAAAAACCCAAAGTTGCCCATTAAAATGCTGATTGGCCCTCTATGCAAAAGGACCTAACTTCCAAATCAGTATTGATTTGGTTCTTTCAAAATGCATTACTTCCTGCTAATGAAAGTAGGGAAAATTTTTTTAAATCTGAATTTGAGGAAATTGGGCTAGGTTACCAAGTACTTCGGTAAGGTAGCTCTCAAAACAAAAAGGACAACTAACTGTAAACACATTACAAAGTAGTTGGAAAATCATTTAAAATCAGCTTCATACAGACCACAATATTTTTTCATTTCTGTTTTTGTTATTAACAGAGTCCAGAACTATTAAACTGTTTTGATAAAAAGTGTTACCAAGATGTCATGAAATTTGTTCAAGTCCCCCTGCTCCCACTTTCCTCAGTGGACCTCAGTCATCAGTAAGTCTACATGTCCCATGTTCCACCACCGTATCCTCCAAAGGCCATAGGGGCTCTCTGCTTTCAGAGAGCTGGTGCAGGAGTGCAGCAAGGTGTGAGCGAGAGCTTTAGAGGATGCTGAAGACACTCCTCCTGTGCAACACCATGCCAGTAAATCCCATCTAAAAAAATCAGATATTTTTCTTCTTCTCTTTTTATAAAAGTTTCTAAATATGTAGAGACCTATAAATAAATATACAGATAGATGGTTTTAAGGCCCTAAAGAATTCAACAAGGGCACCAAACCAAACCCAGTACAGCATGAAGCTACCTGAATATACTGCAGAGGAATTCCCCTACAGGGTGAAGAAAGAATATTTAGGAGACTTTCTGGCCTCAGTCACTCACACACAGAGCAGTGAAAAGCCTGACAGCTGCAAAAGTAACCTGATACAAGTTTTAATTGAGACAGGGGGAGGTGGGTGGGTGGGGGTGTGTGTAGCTCTGGAGGAAGAAAGTGACACCTAAAATGTTACTCTCAGTATTTTTGGGTCCTTTAACATCAGTGACTGGTCTTTTAAGGATGGTTTCTGACTGAAACGACACTTCTTTTGGTGCAGGGATTACAAGACTTTGTGGCCTGAGAAAGGACATTACAAGGGTGTGAGAATGCAAATTGTCCTGTCCTGTCTGGAGGAAGCCATGGTAGTGAAAGGAGGCGCTAACGTTTCACCCTTAGAACCACTTGCAGAGATCTGGACAGCCAAAAGACAGACCAACAGAGGAGAAGTTACTTGGATGCATGACACCCAGGGAAATTCTGGGGAGCTGCTGCTGCCAGAGAGAGGAAGCCAGCTTTATTTGGGACTTTTCGCATTTCAGAGAAACTCTCCACAGTACCTGAAATGAGTGGTATGACTTTCCACCCAGACTGAAAAATGCCATCCCCTACGCAAAATGCCAGTGCAGAGAAAGCGGCCGGTACCAGCGATGGCAGAGAGCTCTTGCCCGGACCCCAAGTCAGACCTTCCTTTCTCTTCCCACAAATGGCCCTCGGGGGGGTGATGGACGGTAGGCTTCATTCATGGGCACATGCGTAAAGTGGATGAGGTCTGTGTGGCCCCAAAATAGGACTTAGCCCAACCTGAATGACACACATAAGCTGGCAAGAACAGGAAGATCTGCCACGGGGAACTGCGTCTTTACAAACTCGGCAGTGACCGACTTGGGGGATGCAACACCATTCTGCTACGGTCAGGGGCCAAAAAGGAGAGAAGAGGAAAGCAAGAGCCTGGAGGTCTCTGGCAGGAGTGCACTGGGCATTCCTGGGGAAGAAACACATGTCAGGCCAGTATCACAGTGAGCATTTTTTCAGCCCTACTTAGGCTGCAGAGAGATGATATATTTTTTGTTTTGTTTTGTTTTAGACATACCCTTTTCAATAAATCGCAGAGTTCTAATCTTTTACCACTTACAACAGTGCAACTGAGCTACGTGAGAGGTGCAGGTGCTAGGGGGGTAGTGAGGAAAAGTAAGATAAATAACCACAACAGCAAACAAAGCACAAGACTAGTTAGAAAAAAAAATGAGAGGATGTCATGAGGTGCTTTCACGTCTCTGTACGTGTTATCCCAGGCACCCGCGCCCTGCCAACCCTGTGGCATCTCCATCTTCCTCCACCCCTCATGCTCACCTCCCTCATCCCTGAGCACCCAGCCAAGTGCAGTGACCTTGCAGGCAGCACTGGCTGCAGCTCACACTGGGCAATTCCCCAGAGCCTTAAAACCCCCTAAACACTTTCGATCTACCTCTTACCATCACAGGAAAACTGTAACAAAGCAGGTTACTGGGGAGTGTCAGTGGCAAGTGAACTATCAGACCACTGAGCCAGCACACAACTGTGGGGTCCATGACAAGTTGCATCCAGCAACCCTCATCTGTCAAAGGCAAGCAGGAGTTATATGGCGAAAATCCAGCTGCACTGCATCCATGGAAAATTACAGCTAAGAAATAGGCCGCTGTGGTGTCAGAATGTTGTTTTAATCCAAGTATTTTAAAAAGCTTTTTTCTTTTCAGTAACATATTTTTCAAGACATGCAGAGGATCATAGGCAATAGGTAGCTTTGGAGGACTGCCCCCAGTCACCAATATAGTCACTATTTGAAAGAAGCAGCAAAGCTTTTGGTCAGTTTAAGTGTTTGGATGTTGACTTGAGAAAAGCTGATAATGTGAGAGCAAATACGCTATAGCAGAAAGTATCTCTCTGACTCACTGAAAACAGAAATTACTTCCATCCAACCCATGCTCCTATAATTTCTTTCAGCCAGTGCTTCCAGAGATGTACAGAAATAGTCCTGTTCGCTCAGACTCTGAGAACTGGCTCAGGCCACCCGCCAGAGCGACCCTGCCCTGAGGAGCGGGACCTCAGCCATGCAAATGACGCCTGGAGCAAAGCCCCTGCACCAGGCACCACGGGAGGGAGCCTCCTCGGTGTTTTAAAACAAGTACCTATGTGTCATTCCTCAGTAGGAGGTCCGGGCCAAATGCAGCAGAGAAATCTAGAGTTACTGGGCTGTATCCCAGCCCTCGGGACAGGAGGACACAACTTGAGACATCGCAACCTCCTACGGCTCCCTCCCTACTCCTGCCTCCCTGCCAAAAAATGAAAAGCCCTTCCCCCAGCCCCTCCACAAAGAAAAGCCCTACAGCAAACAGCTTCACCCTCTCTCCCAGGCAGAAGTGATGGTTAAGGACCGAGCTGTTTGTGCCTGAGCTCTTACTTCCACCGTCCAGAGCACAGCTGCCTGCAATATTCAATCACGTACCATCCAAGACAGCCTTTAGTCAACCTGCGTGTTTGAAACAACGCACAAGGCTGTGTTATCCTAGGCACGCTGCCCAACGCGGCCAACGAGGGATTCACCCGGGTCGGAGGCGACCTCAGCGTGCAGCCCTAAAGAAAGGGACCCTTGTAATGGTGCTCTGCAGAGGCTGTAGGGACAACCTCTCCACATAGGGACAACATACGTGGGGCAACAAGGACCTGATGGCTCTCTTCATTTTATTCCCTCGCCTGTTCCTCCTTGTGAATGTTTTGTGTTCACAAACTACTGTTCCTAATACATAGACCAAGATCTTCTCTCCGATGGGGCTGCTTTTTCCAGTGTCTCATTACTGCTGAGGTGATCACTCAGTGTCATGTGGCTTGTTCAGCAGCATGCGCTTTGCTGCACAGCATTCTCCCCAAAACTTCAGCCATCTTAAGCTCTAGGAGCTGTTAGTAGGGTGACCGGGCTAGTTCAGAAATTAAGGATTTCTGAGTATTGCCTCTAGCTCACTGTGTCCTGAATCAGAAAAAAAGCATTGCAATAAGTTGGAAAAAGTCCTGAAGAGCAGGACCCTTTCCACCAGCTTATCCTCACAACGCGGCACCGCTCAGCTCTCCGACCAGACAGGGTCATTTGTGGCTTGAGGGTGGCAGGCAGCCTGCGCAGAGAGGCAGGCGGAGGGCAGGAAGGGATGTCTCCCACACCCCACACCTGGTGACCCAGGGGCGGAAAGGCACGGGCTGGGCCTTGGACCCCCAGCTTGTTACCATGGGAAAATAACTTCAGTTCACGTTAGTGTCCCTGCCTTTTGCCTTTCCACCTATTGCTCCATTGATGTTTTTTTTGAGGCTGCTATGGGTCTGACCACTTGTTTCCTTTCTATAGCATGAAAGCAATTCTGCCATTTGAATCAAATTGACAGAATTTTGGAAAATATTTTTTTTTTCCCCTCTCTCCACTGTTTTCTAGCACAACAGGCCAAAAAGTATCAGGAATTAGTCTGAATGGTTTTTTTTGGACACTTGAGCTGTTGCAACTTTCAGCCAGCATGGAAAGAAGTCACAGGAACCAAATTTGGTGAGCGAGCCCTGGGATTTTGCTGGTGGTCTTCTGCTCACCTCAGTTGCCCATTGGCGTGCCATGGGTCCCCTTCACAGCAGCTGTTATAAGGAGAGGGACTTCTCTCTGCAAATCCTGGGGGTGGGATGAAAAGAGCCTGTTTGGAGCCACAGGTTACATCATGGGAGCTCTAGGACATCCCACGCCACATCCTTTCCATGCCCAGGGCACTAAATTAATAATGTTGTGACCTGCGTAATGCCGTTGCTGAAGCTGTGTTCATTCACCTTTCTCTTCTGACCAACAGGATGACATGAAGCTGTAGTCGAAAGCATTTTACTATAATGAAGGCATACAGAAAAGGATCAAGGCGCTGACACACTGTCAGATTATTCTACTTCTGAGTAGGCATAGGTTTAGAATTCAGTTGGCTTCAGCATTCAAATAGGCTTTTTTAACATAAAGTGTTTTCTTCATCACCATCAGCTAAGTCTTACTAAACCTGCAGTGAACTGTGACTGGTCTACTAAAGCCAGCATCTATAAAATAATATTAAAATAGCAACTACCTCTGAAGGGGAAATCTGAGGCATATAAGGTCCAGACATGTGGAATTCATTTAAAACACCATTTTCCAATCCTTCTCTCTTGTAAATATTGCAATATTCCTATAAGAATGTTGAAAAACTACAGTGCACAGAGATTAGTTCAGATTTCACATCAAAAGCCCAAACAAAATGTTAAGCGGCCTGGGCAGTCAGCAGGGAAAGAGCAACTACACAAGCAAGAGTGCATTAGTTTTTACAGCCCAGGTGTCGACATGAATTAGAGAGTAACATGAATACCTGTCATTAGAGCCACAATCAAAGACTGATCTGCCCCGAGTGTAGGAAAAACAAAACAAAACCCAGCCCCAGATCTTCATAATGTAAGGCAGCCTGCTCCGCCAAAGACAGTTCAGAAAAACGAATACCACCTCAGAGCCAGGTTACTGTCAATAAAAGCCTCAGTTCAGTGCGGTAAGCCCCATAAATCAGTTTTGTGAGAAAGAGGCAATGAGGTCTGGTAGAGATTTTAATTAAAAAGAAAAAAAATTTATTTTCCATTCCAAAAGTTAATTTTGGATGATTTGAGGCTGCAAAGTGCCGAGACTCCAAACCTCCACTAAAAGGGGTGGAGGTGGAGAGTCTGATTTTACTCTCAGAGTTCGCGGAAAGGCTCAGGCCAGTTTTCAGAGGGGGCTGGATGAGACCCATTGTACCTTATGACTTTGCTGAAAGTGTTTGAATTATTTGGGATGATCAGACTTGAAGATTAAGAAGACTGCATCCTGCAAAGTCCCTTGACGTTCTCTGGTGTGCAGGGATTTGCGCTGTAGCTCGGGGTTAGTCATTAAACCAAATCATTCGTGAGGCACTGAATCATATTTGCACATAAGTAATGAATTTGAGGAGTGTCACAGACAGCAATCAAAGTTGGTGTTGGCTCCCACAACGCTATCTTTTGGATGCAGAAGGCTGCTGGAGCAAGGATCACAGCCACAGTCTGCACAGAGATGCCATCCCTTGTATTCAGCACTGCGGGCATCTTGCTTCATGAACGTGGGGAGAGCAACTGGCAAGATATACTGTCATCTGTCTCAAAGTACCGTGACCTACTGAAAAACTCCCTGTAACTTTCCCTCTGTGCCCTGCTCACAGACCACAAACTGAATAGAAACTCACATCAGACCTTACAAACTGACTAGATACTAAATGAGGACTCATTCTGCATATGACTTGTATCCTCTGTGTTCGCAAACTGTCTCTGACCTCCGATGCAAAAAGCTATATAATAACATTTGATCTGCCATTTAAATGCTTATTTCAGTAACATGATCAGGGAAAGTTAAGTTCTTTGTTGACTCTGCTGGGCTGTTACAAAACAATCACTTTTTTTATAATTCACATTCCCAAAGGAATTAAGGCTAGTTTGCAAATAAAGCAATGGAAAATTTTCACCTTACTGAGGTATAAATGAATATACACAAAATATACCATTACTTTGCATACTACAGAGTTTTTAGTATTTACTATGATTGGTATTTTATCATAGATCCTCCTCTGAGAATAGCTACCAAATGGAACTCTTTTTTACATGATTTATATAATAACTAGCTTACAGTAATTAAAAACGAGTACCAATTTCAAAGCCCAAAACCCCTGACATATGTGAAGCTGGGCAACGTACGCTGGGTATCTGCACATGCAGGGAGTTGGACGACAAAGTGTCCATTTGCACAAGCAATCAAAGCAACTCACAGCATCCGTTCTTGCTCGCTTGGAAGAGGGCCTCTGCCCTCTGAGGTTTGGCCTGCTGTGTAGTTCATAATGCGTCTCAGAAAGCTTTCAGATGGGCTGCTATGGTTTCAGTAATTATTTTTAAAGGTTCTCGGCAATATAAAAACAAATCTGTGGAAGAGATTTTAAAATCAGGATGGAAGTAATAAAGGGGAGGGAAAAGAGGAGGCAAAAAGTAATCTGAAACAGAGGGTCTGCTTCAGCAAACAACTCCTCCCCTCCCCAAACTCGAGGACTTCAATCACCCCTTCTTCATGTTGGAGCCAACCTTAGCTCACCCCAGACTGCTCGGATACCGTGGCCAAAAGGTGATCATCTTTTCAAAAGGGTCTACGAAACTGTAGAAACTGCATCCAAAGCAATAAAAACCAAAAAGCAAAATAAAACAAAAAAACCCCCAAGGTGAATTAAGGATAAGAGATTCATCTTAATCTTAAATATCCTACCGTACATATTTTGGTTTGAAATGGATTCACTGAGAAACAATAAAGAAAAGCAACATTGTTACTGAAAACACATTATTTCACATGCAAATTTACAGGATCACCTAGTATCCTGGCAGTACTGGCAAATGATGTCTTGTTCCAATCCATATTAAAAACCAAGTCCAAGATGTTATGTTCCTGCACCACCAGATTATTTGCCTGGTTGGAATCCAGGAAGAAACTTCTGCAACTTACTTCAGAGAAATAGACAGAGGAAGCAATACATTACTGCTATTAAAAATTGTTCAATAAGACAACTAAAAAACTATCTTTAGATGGCTTGTACAAAACTAACAGACCAGATAACCATTAAGTAAAGTGGATTGAAGGTTGCCATCATCTCTATATTGTTTGGTTCTTTGTATCATGTATAAAATCTACTAAATCAGACCATCTTTTTCTCTATTTTAAAAAACACAGATATTATAACATATCCATATTAATCATGTTGAACCACCACCTTTATTACTACAGCAAGAAAAGCTTAATTTTAAAAGCCTAATTTTTTAATAAAAGTGAAACAATGTATCAGCTGTCCTTAGCTGATAGCAACTGCTCTAGTCTCACTCCAGACCTACAAAGTCTTCTACCAGAGGAAAATATGGTCCAAAAGTAGTAATGCAATCTGTATGATAAATGATGAGGGCTGCCATTTGAAGCTCTAGGGCTAAAGCAGACTACCAGCAGGGAAGACGAAGACTCGTCTTTTCCTCCCGTGATACTGAACCACTGAATCCACCACATGCCTTATTCTGAGCTGACCAGCACTTCCCCGCCTCCAAGACCCGTTACTGGATGAAACGAACTGCTACCTTATGGAAATACGTATAGCAACCCTGCAGAGGATTTCCTGCTCTAGACTCGCTGCTTAGGAAGAGCAGCTCCAGAGCAGATTAGTGGTTCGGTTACTGCCCTGCAGAAGGTCACCTCCAAGCCAGGGACCAACTGGAGGGATGGGTGGAGGAGCAAAGGCAGGAGGGGGCTTGGAGACACCCTCTCTCTCTGCCAGCCTGGAGATGAGTTCCAGATCATCCTCCTGAACTGAAGCCACGTGAGGGAGGTGGAACCGGTGGGCTGGGTTTAGAGACATCCCCAGGCAAGAAGCCTGATGCCCTGGTGGCTGCTACCTCAAGACTCCCATTCACAGCTGAAGTGGTGGAAGGACAGACATGAAACTCTGCCTCCTCTATTTGGATTTAGTTTGGCTCTTTACGAAGCAGTAAAAATCTAACCCACGGTGCACTGAATACCTCTCCAGGTGTAATAGGAGAGACCTTAGCTTTCAGCATCTGAGTTTACATGTGTGCAAGTCACCCGCGATGCTCATGCGCTGTTCCTATCACTGACAATTTCCATTTGGTCCAATCTGGAAAACATCCTGAGTAATACAAGGATGAATTTTTCTGTTAAGTGTTTCCAACGCTGCCTTTTGGCAAGAAAAAATGTCAAAAGTCACTTGGAAAAGAAAGGTACAGCTCAGAGATGTTTCAATTATTTCATAAGTAAGCTGCCAAAATGCAAAGAGTAAAATCCAGGCCATACTAATATTCTTCATATTTATACCATTATAAGCCAACCGGAGAACAGAGTATTGACCAGCCGCAATTACATTCTATTTCATTTACTGGAGTAGAGCTACAACAAAAATTCAACTCAAAATAGCTTTATAAAGCCATTTTTACAGAAATCTTGGAGTTTCATCTATTTTTGCAGCAGGGCTTGATATTTATGAAATACAGATATTTATAAAATATAGGTGAGAGAACATTGAAACAGAGGGTTCAGATTTTACACCTGGCACTTTAGCTGAAGACTGAGCATTGATATTGGGACTATGAAATTTGCACATATGCATCTGAGTACACAGTACACATCTGCAGCAGATGATGCCAACTTAAACACCTACAGTAAGGGCACACAGTTAAGCTGTCCATACCTCATCTAAGGTTTTCATTGTACAGTTGAAAGTCCTATAAGTAAAGATAGCTTCTGAAGATTTCATTTATGAAATACTCTTCTCTACTTGTTTTGGCAATTATCTAATAGATGGCAAGGTACAAGTGCTGTTTCGCATCAGTTCTTTGAAACTCAAAGCAATTCTAATGTTATATGAAAGACTAACTCAGTCTAGGAATTTAGATTCCCTGTTCCACCTGGAAAGGCACCAAAATTTGTGTATGCTGGTATACTACAGGATTTAATAATGTGTGGGTTTTTTGGGTGAAAAAAAAAAATAGAAGTGGGAAACTAATTTTATGTCCTGTCAAAGTTTGAGACATGAAGAGATTTCTATCTTAATCAGGAATTAAAAAAAACCAAACAACCAGTTTTGTTCTTAGACGCGCAAATTTCAGCAGAGCCTACATTTGCTTTAGGTATTTTAAATTTCTTTTAAAAGATAATTATAGAATTTTCTGATTTCTGAAATCTAAATTTTGTGTCAAATTCACCTTTGATCTCAGGGAAAAAAATATGTTTTGATAAACCGATGGCTTTAATTAGAAAAGCTTTTCAATAAAAATGTCCTGAAAAACTATAACTGCGATCGTTAACTTTGATATCCAAACAGAAATTTTCCAACTTAGGTATCTAAATCCTATTGCTAGAGGCTTACGTTTTCATAGCTTCGCTAGTGTATTGACATGGCGCTGCTGACCCAGCACAGGTCTCTCTTACTGACTCCTGACTGCCTTGATCACCCCCTGCTCCCGGGAGGGACACGGGGTGAGTCGGAGCTACTAGAGCTAAGACTGGGAGGACACAGATGCAGTCAAGCAAGGGGGCCCAAAGTCCTGTGAAAGGGGACTAGTTTAAAAGCATGGCACAAATCAAACCAAAAGCAACCAAGGACAACAAAGTGAAAACGCCCTTCTGCTTTCCTCCACGTCTCTGATTACAGAAGTCTTTGCTCCAATTTATTTCTCTTTGGAAACAACTTTTTACAGCTGCACATGGCAAGTACATAGCGAGCGAAGAAGAGAAGCTGGAAAGAATGATTATTAATGGATTCTGCCAAAAAAATAGGCAGGGCCAAGTCTTTCGCGGCTTAGCACAAAAACTAGCCAATCTTCGCCTGCGCAGAGGCAGCATGTCCTGCGTTGCCTTCCTGAGAAGGAAAACAGTGCAGCCACATTGCCTACTGCAGCAACCCGGGCTGGACCCCGAGGAAACGTGCAGCACCCCCCACCTTCTACTTGTGAATCTGGTCAAGTCCACACACATTAAGAGAGAGCATTTGCCCAAGTCATTGTTAGTTAAACCCAAGCGATTCCATTCAGCTATCTGCGTTTTATTTTAAATATTTATATCTCCAACCATTTTCCATGATCTTGGACAACCAAGTGTTTCCATGCAGCGAGTGTAGTCAAAGGCAACGTGTCATGTGGGTGCCTGCCCTGGAGGGCACAGGTTTACCGGGGGCTCAGGGGACTGTAGTGACATCACACATGAGGTCATATCTAGCTGACTGCCTAGGTCAGACCCGGGTGGATGTGCTAGGCAGGTGAATATGCTAAGAGGGACAAATCCACATCTTGCCTGAACTCAGTGGTAGCTGCAAGCCATTGCCTGGGGAGAGACAAGGTGCTCCGGGGTGGACAGAGGCTCCGGGTTCCTGCCAGGTTTTTGGAAGCAGTTCCCAGCCAGCACCGCACCTTCATGTTAGCTGGTAGCTCTGAGACAGCCTGCTCCACAGGCCGTGCAGGAGCTCATTGTGAGCCCAGGGAGCAGCTGGTTTTGGAGGTTATTTGCCTCCATGCAAGACAGCAGGTCTAGCTGAGCTGCTGCTGGTATTCCAAATGCAGCTTTTTGCATAAAAAGTAGTAGTTTGGTACTGTTTAATTAAAAAAAAAAAAAAAAAAGTATGTATGGCATACCACTGCCACAAAAAAAAATACCCACAAAACCAGAAGCATCCACACACCATCATTCAACACTTGTATTTCCTCTTTAGAGCCTTCATCAGCAAGTCCTCTTACTCCACAGGACTGCTCAAATTTGTCCTTGCTAATACCAATCTACCAAAAGCTCAGAGGAGAAAACAAATTGGTCGCTGCAGGCAGGAGTGCTCAGTGCAGGTGCCCTGAAACAGCAGGTTTTGGAGGGTGGCAGCCAATCTCCCCTTTAATTTCTTTGTAATAAGAGTGGTTGTCACAGTTGTTAAACCCTAGCTAAAGTTAGCATCACATCTGCTGAATCCTGTAAATATGGCTGAAACCCTGATCAAACTGGCTGAACGGTTTGGCGAGCTTGCACGGGCAAAACCAAATTGGGTTTATTTTAAGTAAATTTGAAGACTAAGTTTAGCATATGGCAGACTGAAATACAGCTCCTAACATCTCTGCTTTCAAAACCAGAATTGGTAATTAAACGGAGAGCTAAGAACCACTTCAAATCTGAGGCCACAAGCTTCTAGATAAAAAGAAAACTTCCTAACTCAGAAAGCTGTTGTATCTGGATCAAACCCACAGCTGAAAGGAAGCTTTGTGTTGGTTTTATCGGGTCATAAGACAGACGTTATTACTCTCAAGAAGTCTACTTTCTCTCTTAAACTGCAGTCCTGATGACGGGCAGTCCCCAACAAGTGCTATTGCAAGGATCACCGTTTTCTTTTGTACCCGCCAAGGCTCTTATAAGCAGGCTGGCTCGCAGAGGGCTGGGTTGTATGTGGTGCTGGTCCAGGCACCACCACGCAGAGAAAAAGCTCCACTTCTGCATAGAAGTGGTACAGCAGCACCAGGGCTGCAGTGTGAACAAAGCCTGAACTCTGCAGCCAGACGCTGCTTCAGGCGAGCCCTGATCCATCAGAACTGGCTATTAGGAAACACTGTTCAATGCAGACCAAACTGGTTTTGCACAGCCAGTGGGAATTTGCAGTTTGCCATTAGTACCAGCATTTTCAGATCCGTGATAAAAATGAGCTGTTTTCTGCCTTCCCGCAACTCTTCGCCTGAGAAAGCAGCACAGCCTGCCTTTTCAGGTCTCCCTCTTACACCGGGAGCTGACCTGGTAGTTACGTTGCCAGCTGCTAGTGATAACAACCAATACTTTCCCACAGTGCACAGTATAAAGCACTCGTTTTATCCATTGACTCCTAAATTAGAAGAGCAAAATTTCCTCAGGAAACTCAGAAACAGCATGTCACCTTCCTTCCCTGAAAAGCGCAGTATGGGATACACTGTACCATACATATGGAAGTGTTTATTGCCTGTAAAATAACTACTCAGCTTTCATCAATAACCAGAAAAATTTAGTCACTGTCAACAAGGAGACTCAAGTACAGAACAACAGACAGCAGGGCTGGAAGAGGGCATCTACCCTTCCCCTGAGTCACTATCGATTATATCATTCCTGGCAGGTATTTATCTCTTCTCTCCCTAAAAATCTCCAGTGATGGAAATTCTGCAGTATCCCTCAGTCATCTACTTCATTAGCCTTACAGCTAATGAAGCTTTCCCCAGTACCTAATCTAAACCTTATTTGCTATTTCTCATTCTATGTATAACTGATGTGCAGAATAATTTATTCCTTTCCTCTTCATGGCTATTTGAAAACTGTTTACATGCCTGTTTGATCTTCTCTTCTTTAGGCTAAGCAATTGTATTTTCTCCAGTCTTCCTTCATGGGCTGTATTTCTTCTGCCTCTCGTCATTACTGCTGTTCCCAGGATGTTCCATAATCCCATATCGTATTTGAAATCGGTGAGAGTGACACAATTCACCATCTTTGTCTCAGTATTGCATTGTATGTTCTTTTGAGCATCCAATTTACTAATTTGAAATAAAATATAAATGCCAATTTAAAAATACTCATATTTTCCCTATATGCATGTCTCCCTCCTTCAAACAGGCCATCCTTTCTAACCCGCAGCGTTCAAACAGGTGTGTTTGGCTACTGATCACACAGCAGTGCCATCTTTTTTGGTCCTCTAATGTGGAATAACTCTCCAAATATTAGGTTTGCACCAGTCCTCATCCTGGCAGCAGTTCATCAGGCTTATGAATCGTAGAGCCACAAATGAAGCGAGACACTTGTCTGCTCCTAAGGCTAACTCTTCCCTCTCACATGTCCCAAGTCTGGCACCCAGATTTCTCCAGACTGTGGTTTCCAAAGCAAGCACACTGCTGAAACTACACCAAAGCATCAACCCACATGAACCAGCAATAGACCCTAACAAGAAGAAGCCCAGAATTGCTTATGTCTACAGAGAACCAAAATCCCAAGCACCTCTGGCACCCCCCCGGCATCATACCTGGCCCACTACTCACAAAGAAGCCACAGTCAGGGCTTACAACACAGTGCATTTGAGACATGAAATAATATTTGATCTGCTGGACTGCACCAGCTCTAGGTCAGCACGTTGCAGCCTATCTGAAGCACATGCTTTCTGCTTGAGCCTCTGCTGCAATGAAAAGAAAATTAAAAAGTAAACTCGCTGTTATTTCTTTCTTTCTGATTCACTATGTGTCTCAGTGGACCTTTTAATACTGTTTCTGTTCATTAGCACCAAACTCTGAACATTGCAGCCTTCACCATGCAGTTTTCAAGTGCAACATCATTTGCTTTGAGTCAGGACAACTATGAATTCGCAGTACCTGGTCAAATCCTATCTTAGGTCTCCTGACTTACTTGTGAAGTCTTAAATCCCTCTAGTGTTAGCCCTGTCCTACTGGAATGAAAAAAACCCAAAATACTGCATGTGTTAAAAGCTTGTGGATTTGGCAGAAATGTAACCTAAGGCACCTAAATCTGACATTAGGAAAGGTGTGCCACATCAGAGCATGTCAGTAAACTGGCATTGCCATTAATCCTGCTCCGGAGAAGAATAACTCCTATATTGTCACACTGCAAATCGAGACAAGAGATGGCTCTATGCCTTCTAACTGTTACAGGCCAGGGATGACACACACCAGAGACGCGTTTCCCTGTGCTGCTGCTCACACAGTGACTCTTCCCCACTCCCATCCCTCTCCCAGTGCAAACCCCATGGGCTCTGTACCTCGTCACCAGCAGGAGAGATGCTTGCACAGAAAAGGAGGCCTGGCAAGTTCAGTCCAGAATACACTTGCTGAAGTTAATTAGATTGCAATAACATTTCCCAGGTTGCACATTCCTGCAAGGAAGGAAAAAAAAAAAGAACTATTAATTGCAAAACCGAAACGTTGTGGACCACAGAGCCTGGGTATGTATCTATTATGCATTTCCTTGCGTAAGTAGAAATTCTGCGTGAGAAACTGGCAGCGTGTAAAGAGAAGCCTGCCTCCCTCTAAAGAGGAATCAGAACAGGAAAACACACTGACTGTGCTCTCCATATCAGTCCCTGACGCAAAAGGGCCCAATTTGTTCTCAAACAAATTTAAGATAATTCCCCCAACTTCAGCATAGCATAGTAAAAGCCAATATAAATGGTGAAATGAAAGCAGAAAAACCTAAAAACCTGTGTGGATGGATGTGGCAGTAAGACTGAACAGAGTTATCCACTGCTACAGTTGCTCCTCTTAAAAGAGCCATGGTTCACCGACCAGCTTTGTAGTAAGGAGGTTTCTATAGTTTAGGCTACAGAAAAATGCATGCAAAAGCTGAAACAAATCAACTAAACAAAAGTAAAACCAACCTCCTTCAACCTCTAGATGGTTTTAACAGCTAATTACAGAAATGATTTGCAGAACTTGCATTCAAGTGGGGGGGTGGGGGTGGAAGGGGAAGGGAATGGCCAGCAAGACATGACAGAGATGTGCTGCAAATAATGTCCCAGCAAAAGATACCCTTGTCCACTTGATGTATTTAATATTAAAACAACAAAATGTCTTTAACAATCCAGTCAATTTGAAATAAAATATAAGAACAGTAACCATTCAACATTTTAAGGATTTACTTCTATTTAGAGATCAAAGTCTCGGGATTCCAATCGCTCCCTGGTATGAAACCTTTGCATATACTATGTGGTGAAATGAAACCCACAAGGGGATCCTCCTATAAACTCTCTGAAGCTGGCCCCATGCACTTCAGGTTTGCATTAGTTGGTGTTGCACATCTTAACTCCTATTTTTTCCCTTGCAGAGAGTAGGACAACCCTGTGCTATGAATCCAAGTGCACAGTGGACACAAAGTCAACAGAGCAATGCAGCTGAGTAGGTTTTGGGGAGCAAACTGGCCAGCGATTAAAGTGGCATTCTGAGTGGTTTATTCTGTTTGTTTGCAGAATTAAGGATGCTTAAAAGTTGCTTTCATCTAACTTTGAAGCGCTCTCAAACTTAGACACTTTTATACAAAGACTGCCCAAGGGAAAGAAACCAAAATAAATAATCAAAAAAAATCATACAGAAAAATTAATTTTTGTTCCATAGATGCTATGGATATGTGCAAACACATACACACAGTCTCCCTTCCTTCTGAAGTTCAGTAAAAGAGGAGGGTTTTTTCCTGAGCACAGAATTTGTCCCCATCTGGTTCCATTTTTTACTATTTTCTTTTTTTGGTTTCCTTCTCTTTCATTCCAATCCATATTTATTTCCTTTTGTTTAGTCTGTACTCTTTATTCCCTTTCCTCTTTTTGCAGATTTCCTTTTTAGTTTGTTAGGGAAAGAAACATTCTTTCCCTGGTTTTCATAACGCAAGCTGGTCGAATGGGCCCGTTCAGAAATTCCCGCCCTCCTACACCCTCTCCCGCTCTTTCCCTCCTCTTTCAGTCCTGGTTGCCTGTGCTCACTCCTGGTAGCAGAGTAAAAGCGTTAGGCTTTATTTATTTAGGAAAGTGTGTCAGTTTATTTTTTAATTCAATTTCAAATACCTGGCACAAACCACTGCATGGAGGCTCAAATATATTATTTACGAGCCATTATATTTAGCTTAAAACAACTCCTGATCTATTTGAGATGAGCTGCTATAAGGCAGGATTAGGCTGAATTGAAAATGTCTGCAGCGGGATTTTACTAAATTGCTTTTAAATCATGTTCTTACTTAAACAGTTTCACAGTGCTCTGGTGAAGGCTATAAACCCCAATAAAGCAGAAAGGCTGATTTTGGGCAGGACTTTGGCTCTCTTTGCAAAACTTGCCAGTTTTACAGAAGCAGAGGAGGCCAGCTAAGGCCAGAGACTTCTGCATGTAAAACTCCAAAGCTCGAAACGCGAGAGCAAGCTCTGCAAGGCTGCAGAGTGTGAGAGCCACAGAGCTGTTAACTGCTCAGAAACAGGGCCCTGCTATTCCCAAATTGCTGAGACCCTCAGCACCCTGCAGCAGAGCCAGACCCTGCATCCACCTCCCGGGCAGCAGGAGGTGAGGACTTCCCCACTCGTGCAGGCTGGTCCTGCCTGAGCCCCTGCGGTCATTTCATGTAGATGTTTTTACGCTGAGATCAGGATGAAGGCACCAGGCGGTATGAAGAGGGTAAAGAGCAGTGCAACTCAGTCTGTTTTTCTACAGAATCAGAGAAATATTTTTTAAAAAGATTTGAGAAGAAGTATGGACAGTTTTAGGAATATTTGCCTGACACTCAAACCTCTGATTTTTAATGTCTGGCACGCCATTGGTGCAGCACCCCCAACAGCTGCATTTTGTGCTAGATCACTGCCATTACCACTGTCCAAGCCCCTCCGCCTCACGAGCTGTGACCTTGCCTAGCGAGCAAGGGAGTCTCTGCACAGAGCAAGCACCTTTGCCTTCAGCCGCCACTACCTGAGCAGGCTGCAGAGCGTCACCTCCTCTTCCCCCCACGCTCTCCCAGCACCACGTGCGCCCCACGCTGGGATTTAGTTTTAGTTCAGATTCTGTGCAGAACTACTACTATATTCTACATTTTATCATTATTTTCTTTGTAACTTTCACTCCAACTTTGCATTCAATACTTTTAATTAATCACAATTGCCTAGTAATATTTAAAAGTAATGAATGTATTTTTGCACAGGAATACAAAATGCACGTCCCATTAAACAGCCTCCCCTTGAGAGCTCCCAAGTTTTTCAGCACCAAACCAGTGCCATTTCATTCCTGATACGGTACGTTCCCAAGCCAAAACCCTCCAGCACAGAAAAGCTGGGATGGAATTCCTCAACAGAAATCACCAGGAATGAGAGAAAATTGTAACAAGAGACTACACCAGTAAAATCAAACAGAACAGCTATATACTTGGTACAGCCAAAACAAACAAAGTAAAGTTCTCACTGTAGTCAATAGCTTTAACCTGTGCTTGGAAAACCACTTTCTGGTATTTATTAACACTGAACACTTCTATTAAAAATCCAGACCTTTTGCTCATTATATGAAAGTCTTAACAAGATGGAGAAGATTTCATTTACACTTCTAACGCGACTCAGGTCCACACTGCTGTTGTACAGCAAGGCAGGCTCCAAGCTTCTCACAAACCAAGCGAACTCACAGATGAGCCTCCTATTTTTGCCCCATATGGTCCTGCTCTGAAAGCCCACGTCGCTCACTACCTGCTAACACAAGTGCCATACGGACCACTTCTTTTCCACCCTCACCAGAAATCTGTGAAAATAGGTATGCAGAACCCCTGTAGGACAGCTACAGAGACATTTTAAGAGAACTAACCTGTGGTATTTTAATCCGTTGGAGGTCACCCAGCTCTGAACTTCCCCAGCAGCTTCAGTCTCGTTTCCTGTAGAGTGGCATGTGACACCAACACTTCCTCACCGCACCTTGCTAGACTCGCTTCGCTTACTTTTAAAAACCAGATGAAGAAACTAACTGTCCCTTACAGCATGTTTAAGAGCTTTCTGCTCTCATGTTGAACCACTGACATTTCTGCATAGCCAAAGAACCCTCCTCTATTGCCTTCTGAGTCACTCCATGATTCAATGGACCTTTTTGTACTATTTCTTTGTATTAATACCAAATGCTGAATGTGATTCTGTTACAGTATGCTCAGTGCTCCCCCCTCTTCTTTTAAAGGGGAAACGAATACAATAGTGGAGAACGTAATTACGCTGCAGGCGTGGGAATTTCAGTTCAAGGATATTTGTTTATCACATTTTCAGAGTGGTAATGAATCGATGTATTTGAATAGATGCAGTTATCAGCAACTTTCAGAAATATTTTTCATTTGAATGTGGCAAACAGCTTTCACAGGAGTCTAAGTCCTGTGAAAAATAGTTTACAACTTCAGAAGAGTAGAGGTTCTCTTCTCAGTTGTAGCAGTGTGCATCCACATATCATCATCTAGGGATGGGACAAACAGGCCAGAACGTAATGTCACAAAAGGAAGGACAGTAAAGTCCTGGATTAGAAGAGTATGTTTACAGGATTAGTCAATAGGTGGTGCTTTAGCAGAATTTTTTTTTAAAGACACGTGAATTTTGGAAAGGCAATCTAATCTTAAATGGTACCAACACCAGAAATGCTGACACAGCCTGGAGATAGCCTGAAGACTACCATGCCAGGGGAGAGGCAGAATGGTCTTACCAAGGTCAGCAAGGAGATACTGCTCTGCTGGAAGATGCTCCTTGTGCAGCACGTTAAACACCCTCCAATTAGGCTAAGGGAGGGGGCAGAGATCAATTAAATGTCCCTTTATTTAGTGAGAGCTGAAATAACAGCCAATGCCTGGGGCGCTGACCTGGCGAGGCCTGGGTGAAGGCGGATGGGTCACACAGCCAGAGGGGTTCCCTGGAGACTGACTGCAAACAGCTGGGCTGGGGCACTGATTGGATTTAGCTGCACCTAAGCGTGGGCGTGAAGTACCTGAAGGCAGGAAGAGTGAACAAACAGACAGTGGTGCTGCACATTTGGGATGCAAAGCTTTCAGCAGCAACGCTCATTTATGGCTGTCCTCCCACTGCCATTCATTTCTCCCACGGCTGTCTCAGGTGCGTTGGCACAGTGGTTCCACAGCCTGTGCCATGGACCGTATCAAGGAACTGATCTAGTATTCAAAAGTTGATTAGTTTTTTTCTTTTTCTCGCTCTCAGGCAGCAGGGGACAGCTGCTAGCCTGAAGCTGGCTCTGTTGTTACCCAGGCTGTAGCGCAAAACCACAGTTTACGGTGAGAGGCCCAGAGCAAACCAATGGGAGCTTCTTGTTTGCCCATTGGTTGATGCATTCTATGTAATTTGTACGTAAATTAAGAGGTTTCCACTAAAAATGTCATCTTTTAAATTAAGCTGTGCCAGATGAAGACATCAGTGCCGTGAGCAGCCTCCCGGTGACCACCAGCCAGGGATTACCTCCCCATCTGCTGCCTCAGGGCTTCATACCACTGCTCATCAGTTTACTGCTATCAAATGAGCCAAATTAGCTCCAATAATTTTTATCGGTGGCTTAAAGTAATCTGACTGATCCTGCTGGAAATCAAGTGGCAATGGTTTTGAGGATGCCTCCTACCCACAGAGATGTGGAAGTAGTGACCTTTGGCAAAGAAGCAGCGACAAACAACAGGATTTCACAGAGCAGCAGCCGAGTATTGAACGAATCACACCCATCTAATAAGAGATGTAAGCATTTTATGTGTAAACATACAGAGGATACCCACACAAAAGGAAATACATGCGCGACTGAAAAAAAGACTAGTCCACAAAATGGATGCTTTTGCATCAGACTCTTTTTGGGTGCACGCACGCCTACTTGTGCACGCACGCCTGAGCTCCCGCAGTTGTAGCAGGAGCTCATGTGCGAACACATGTCCGCAGATGCACCTGCTCTGCCCCCATTTAAAGTTTTGGGCCAAATGGCCAAGGTATTATTTACACTGGAGGACACTTGAGAGCACCACGAGATGCATGCGGCTTAAGCGTTTTCCCCTCGGTAAGCGTGCAGAGACACGATACGCCGGACACCGAGCTTCAGAGGCGCCGAGGGGAAGTTGAAGAGTTCAGGAAGCGGCCATGTTTGCTCTCAGCACACTGCCTCTTTGTCCTCCCCCAGCTGCTCGCCCAGCGGCTTTCAGGCAGCCCGAATCCCTCACAAGAGATGGGTTATTTCTCTCCATTTTAAGAAGCGGCTACGTTTACAAAGCCACTTTTAATGTGTCAACCGCCGTGCGAGGATCTAGCCGCGTATATTGGGCCGTGCCGGAGCGGTGCTGGGAGTCGCCGGTGGGGGAAATGCGCTTTATATCCCCCCTGATACCCGGGGTTGTTCAAGACGGGAGGAATTTGTTCGCCCAGCAGGTAACTCGCAGCAGTCTCCCAGATGCTTTTAAGCTATGCCCAAGGAAAACGGCCTCCCAGGGTGTTGCTTCAGCCAAGTTCAGAGTGCAGCAGCACCTCGGCATGCCCGCCGGCGGGGCGACGGAGAAGGCACTGCGGGGACAGCAAAGGCAGCTGCGTGACACCGGGGGGACTTGCCGTGTCCAGAGAGCTCTCACGCAGCGAGGTTTGCTGAGCCACCACGGACGCCAGAGGATGTCAGCTCTGACCACGGAGCATTAAGACATGAAGGGAAACATCTGAAGCCTGATAAATTCTGTCCTCTGTAAACAAACCACTTCTTTCTCCATCCTTGTCACAGATGAGGAGTCTGTTGACTGACACCTTCCAGAGGACCAAAGCCTCAACAGGATTTTTGGCAGTAATCTTACGTGATAAGCCAACTGCTTGTAACTAATGCTGTATCTCACCTTGTATATACAGAAGACAAAACCATCTCTTTGTCTTCTTCTGAGGGGAAAGCATACCTGAAGCTCTTCCTTATGTACACCTGGGTACGTAATGAAGGCATGTGCTAGTAACCCTGCAGATGGCACAAGTTGTTTTTAAGACTGTCAGTTGACTTCCCCTCATTTGCCATGAGATCAAACAGCATTTGATTTATGGATAAAGGACCACCCCGGCAGCAATAACAAGTTGCACAGTGGCCTGATAGATAAGCTACACAGGGATGTTAATAGACACAGCTGCAAAGCTATTTACACAATAATTTGCTGTCTTGTGCTATGGGGATGAAAAGACAATCATGGGCTCTGAGGTTTTTTTGGTTTAGATTAGAAACGTGCCCTACCCTACACCCACACCTTTGAGTATACTGGACATGGTGATCCAGGCTAATGGAGCATGCTGAATCCCAGCATTCAAAACCCACTCATAAGACCTGCCTTATAAAAATGGGCCGTATTTATTCATTATATGGAAACTCACCCCCTTCACCAATATGGCTAAGAGTATACGCACACACACAGAATAGTGGGTATGGTGGGGACTGTTTTCTATCTGGTACCTGTCACCAGCAAATATGAGCAATTAAGATCTCAGTGATTGGGCAAAACAATCTGTACTCCTGACCTCGAGCAGGAACAACACATGCGAGTGCAAGAGTAAGCCATCGTGCGGAGCTGCTAATACGCAACTACAACCTCTCCCCCCAACCCCCAAATCTGTCAAATCACCAGAGCCAGGCACTAATACAGAGGTGTTCAAACTTCAAAGCAGGAGCACAGTCGGCAAGAGTTTGTTGAAAGAATTACAACCAGGCATGGAAACTGGGACTTCTCAGTAGCATATAATCCCTGCTGTTTCCATTTCCTCTTGCTCATTATCGGCACAGACGGGGGCTGAAGATTAGTAAACAGTGGGTGTTTGGGGTGAATTAGAGCATGTGTGATGTAGAGCTAGGTATCCTGGTGGCATCCGTGTGACTTCGTAGAGAGATGTAAATATTTAATGTTGCCCACTATGTTTCTTCAGAATGATGAAATATTAACACGTTCCTTGGAGGTGGGAGAATCATACCAGATAAAACAGAGAATCTATCTTGTCCTACATCTAGGATGTGAACAATATCTGATGGTCAAAAATCTTCTGGCAAATTCCCCCTCTGTAGTCACATGTGTGTTGAAGACGAAGAGTTTTCACACTGCTCCAGTCCTATCTGAAACCAGGAAAAAAAACCCCAAACCAACAAACTCTGGGACAAAACCCTTTACACAGCTACGTGTGTATGAGACGTTACATTTTCAGCTATCACCCTTGTTTTTAGCCACAGGTTACCCTTTCAGAGGACAGCCACCTAAATAAAAGCCATTACTAAGAAAATGTAATATGCCTAGAAACACCTACATATTTCTTGAGTGAAAACTGCTGAACTGACAAACCTTGCTCTCAGAAAGTTACTTGTCCTCCCTGCCCCAATAATATAGACATTAACAAACTCCTGAAGAAAAGTTCTGCACTGCATGTGTATTATGATATATATCATAGGATATATTTCTAAAAGGAGAACTCTATCTTTGTGGAAGTCTCTTCGCATCATTATAGATATTTCTAATAACCTTAATATGTTCTCAGGAAGCAAAAAGGAAGTTTTATTAAAAGGAACGGTGCTGGTCTTTTCTTACAATACTTAATTTCACATAAAACCTGGTTTCTTAGTTTGTAGCTTTTTTATACAACAACTTGAGACACAGTTTCTCTTTGACCTGATCAAAGAATATGGGATTACTCAATAGGTCCACCAACATAAGAAACAGTGTATGCTATCTTTCCAAAGAGTTTTTCAACACTTTTTGCCCAGTAAAAACTGCCTGGCTGTTTTTCTAGACCAGTGTTTGTTATACTTTGCCAATGGCACGTCTAGTCTTCAAGTACATTTTTCAATACATGAGCATTGCTATGATGGCGATATTAAAAGATATTTATTATTGAGCAATTTGTCTTTAGCTATTAGCATGAGTCTTAAAGTTTCAGGCATGAATAAGTTGATGAAGAATTTTTATATACTTGGTTATTTCACCAGAAAACACCAACTGTTTTTAAAAGATCACACTTAAATCTGAATAATACTTTACATTCAAACTTCCCATCAGCACTCGTGTACATTTACATACACATATATGTATATACGAACAAAACTAAACAAATCTACACCTTAGAAATCATGACCTACCACAACATCCACACATTTTAAAGCCACAAAAACAACATTCATTGGTAAGAGCAATTTCTTCATCTGACACAGGCCATATAGTTTCAAGCTGTTACTTCTGCTTAGTTTATTTCCCCTTTAAATTCTGAATTTTCATACTGGAAGGGCTGAAAACTTGTGATTAGGTAGAAAATAGAAAGGGAGCTAGCTACAAGCAGGATAATACAGGAGTACATATTGGCATGATTTCACTGGAGACAAAAGAGCTGTGCACCATTTTATAGTGGGGACATCCTATCCAAAGCTCATGTCCTTTTATTTTCCCTTTAAAAAAAAAAAGTGAGTCCCAATCAGTGGGAACTTTAGTCCATTTCTTGCATTCTTCCCATGGGTGGTATATTCCACATCAGGAATATCTGAATGCCAAATATAGCCACAGATTGGAGTCTGTGCATGCTTGCTGGGTGATTATAAAATAGAAGCAGATTCTCTGCTGTATAATGGATAAAATCTTTTATTCCTTGCTTCGGTACAACTGCCAGCAATCCCATACTACTTGGAACTATGCCTGAGTAAGGTGAGCAAGATCAGATCATGTGTTTTTCTTTCATTAATATTTATTGAAAACAACATTCTCCCAAGAATAAACAGCAGAAAGGGAGGCTCAGTATATGAATATGTATACCCACTGCATGCCACATTGTCATTTAATTATCTATGCAATTACTATGAATTAGGACAGCAGCAGTTAAAAAAGTAACAGGGAATTGCAGGGTCCATGAAAAGCACCCAGATGAACAGCCTGGGAGACTAAAAGTCTCTGTTTCCTTAGGCAGTGAAAAATTCAGCCCTGTTGGGAAATCCTACATCTCACTTACACGTAAGGGGTAGCTACATGGGACACATCCAAGCAAGACTGCTCACACCACTATACCCAGTATTGGCCCTGGTCTGAAAGGATCACTTGTTAACCATCAGGGAACTGTTTCATTCCTTGTTCACAATCTGACTATTTCATGATGGCTTTCAGCGTGGAAGTCATTCAATGCCATTTTGAGCAGGAACTTTTCTCTTGCAGAGCTGGGATTACCAACTCATTGCACTTAGACTACGCTAAACCTGATAGAAAGCAATGTTTAATCACAGCTCACCTGGCTTAGAGATAAACTGCTGATCTAGAAATAAAATGCCCTATATTGCTAATCATCAAAACCTGGTTTCATCAACTGCTGCAACTGAATCAGTTATCAGGAGACTGCACTCACAGGACATAAAGCAACACCTCTACCTCAAAAGGGTATGCGGACACGCTGTTGCCCCCACAGCTAAACAAATGAAAGAAACTGGGCTTCTGGTGCCTTGGCTATGCAAGTTCCCATGACATGCTTGGGAACTGGCAATCAGGATAAGCCCCCAAATGTGCAGGCTGAGATTGAGAGCAGAGGCAGTAGTATGATATTATGGCTTGGAACAGCTTGGTACCACCAGGTCTCCCTCATTAGCAAAAGTTCCACACAAGAATATAACTGAACTTGTAATCACCTGTCTATATCCCACTCTGCATGTGTTTTATTTCTTCCTTCCTCTCCCAATAGCAAAAAGCCAGGTACTCAGTAGAGAACAGAATCATTCAATTTATAGCTGTATATACGGCTTATGGCTCTGAGGGTATTACCTATGCACAACAGAAAACCTTGGCTTTGTGTATCTTGAAGCATGGCTGTCTGAAAAGTTGCTGCTAACAGAGCAGAAATACCTTACAGTCCAATTTCTAGACCATTCAGCAAAGCTGGCTGGCTCCCCTGCGAGGCTGCGCCGCGGCAGTGACCTAGGAGAACAGCACAGAGGAAAGCAGCAGGGGCCTCCTAAAACCCTCCTGCTTGGCCTGAAAAATTACAGCTGCTCCAGAGTAAGGGGGAGACTACAGCATGGGCCCCTTGGGGGAGGTGAGATTAGTCATGGGCATTTCGGTAGAGCCCAATGCTTCCAGTTGGTCTGTGGGCCACGTCCCAGCAGAGCCAGCACATCCCGGCATGGTCCCTCATGGGGGATGAATTGCGAGCCGATGCTCCCCAGCTCTCATCGGCAATGCCTCGAAGCATCCCCACATGCTGCGGGAGTCTAAAGGTGTTTCTTCACCCGCCTCCCTGTCGCTACGCGCAGCCAGCGGGGGCTCGGCTACACCAGCTGTGATACAGGCTGTTTATACCTACTTGAGGTTTCATGATGTTAATAGTTTGGATTTAAGTAAACTTTGTGGCATATTTAACTTTGGGCATTTTTGCTGCTAAATGGGACAAGGGCTGTTCTCTCAACTTCTAATGCCAAAGCCACCACCTTAACATCGCTCTTGGGAATTCCGGCTTTGAAGACCTTTGGTTGTCCATGAGGCTATTTCCATAATTATATCCTTAAAAACTATTTAGAAAATCCCTTATTTTATACTCGCTGTTATACCAGACAAGATTTCTTAGTGACAGGGTCCAAGATCCTGCACTGATGTATGTTACAGAAAACGACAGCGATACCAGGGGTCATGTGCTCCACTGAGAAATGAAGAAACCAGGACCTGAAGATGCCAGAGTTAAATACAGAGAGATGACACTGCAATTTGTGAGCATTTCACTGGAGAGAACTGAGGTTTATTGCATCAAACATGCCTGCAGATACCTTGGGTTTCTTCCTCCCTGGTACAGTCACATCACAGTGACCCTCCAAAACTTTAAAAGAAATATGTCAAAGGCACTGGAGCTTTAGAGCAAAAGAAAGAGTGATCCTACCTTCAGGATGGTGATTTCCAAAAATAACCAGCAGTGTCCACCAGAGAATGGAGGGAGCAGCTCCAGAAGCCTAATGGAAAACAGGCCCAGAGGAAAGCCCCAGGAAATGCTGTCCTGACCTTGCCTGGAGCAATCCTGCTCCACTGGTCTCCTCTCAGCACCGATCCCCCACAGCAACCTTACACCAAGGGCAGGACTGGACCCAGGGTTGCACCTACCAGCCCTTTTGCTAGTCCAGAGTGATTTTTTGTGTGTGTGTGTGTGTGTTCTTACTTCCTAGGGCATAAAGTCATGCCTAGCCAAGAAATGGCAGTGGGAAACTTCCTTATGTCTATATAAAGGGAAGAAGGTGAAAATACACTCTTTTTTGGTTGGTTGGTTTTTTTACTTTCCCTTCTTGCAGGGTTTTTCAATTTTATTTTCACTTGCTTCTGTCCATACCTCACAGCAGATGGCCTGGAGCAAAGGCCTTGGAAGCTGTAAATGCTGTGGTATTATATACCATGTGGTATCATTACCATGGTTTCTTTAATGCCTCATCAGTCTTGCTGATTAGTGAGTGGACAGTGAACCAACATATTTGTGAGAAGAATAAAAGTCTTCTGTCTAAGCAAAAAAGAGCAGTCATATACCACTCTTACTGTAAACAACTATAAACTCCATTATTCCTCCTAAGAGGAAACTTTCTTGGGGAACTTTTAAAGTAACAAAAAAACCAGAAGACAACAATGACAGTTCTTCCCCTTGGAAGCACAAAATCCCTCAGTGTTCTCATTTAAGTACCGCATATGATGACATCCAACTGGGTTTTACCCTGCAACTCACTCGCATTATCAGGGATGTTCTGCTAAACAACTGGCGCATTTTAAATGAATAAAGAGGGAACTTGTCCAGTCATCTCAAGCTGTTTGTCAGTTATGGAACACTTCATTTTCTAGTTCCCTATAGCAGCGCAAGTTAATTTGTCTTTCTCTTGACTCCAGTCAGCATGCACACTTTTTTAAGGATGCACAAATGAAAAAAAGAAAGAGCTACAATAAAACTTGGAGACACTGATCCTGCAGGGAGCTGCTAGGAAGAGGATAACCAATAAATGAGGAAATAAATATTGCTCTGGTTCCACTTAAGGGGACAAGTAAGTTCTCCTGGTTTCGGCTGGGACAGAGTTAATTCTCTCTCTAGTAGCTAGTATAGTGTTGTGTTTTGGATTTGGTATGAGAATAATGTTGATAACACACTGGTGTTTTCAGTTGTTGCTAAGTAATGTTTAGACTAAGTCAAGGATTTTTCAGCTTCTTGTGCCCGGCCAGCAAGAAGGCTGGAAGGGCACAAGAAGCCGGGGGGGACACACAGCCAGGACAGCTGAGCCAAACTGGCCAAAGGAATATTCCATACCATATGACATCATGCCCAGTATATAAACTGGGGGGACTTGGCCTTGGTGGGGGGCGGGGGGGGTGGGAAGATTACTGCTCAGGAACCGACTGGGCATTGGTCAGCAAGTGGTAAGCAATTGCATTGTATATCACTTGTTTTGTATATTCTAATTATTTTATTATTATTATCATTATTTTCTTTCTTTCTGTCCTATTGGACTGTCTTTATCTCAACCCACAATTTTTACTTTTTTTCCCCCAATTCTCTCCCCCATCCCACTGGGGGGGGGAGTGAGCAAGTGGCTGCGTGGTACTTTATTGCGAGCTGGGGTTAAACCACAACAAAGTATAAGTATGCAGCAACTCTTCAGAGTAAGATGCTTCACTTTGAAAAGTATCATCTTATTTGAAATTAAAACTAAACATGACAAGAACACAAGTTGTTCATTTACACCCAAGGGACACTAGTCACTTCAATTAAAAATAATCTATTTAAAGTTGTGCCATGAAACAAGTTTTCTGTCCCTCCCTAAACAACCTATCCAGATCAAATGCTGAACTTGTATTTGAAAATACAGTAGGAAGGTCAAAGGGAGAATTATTTCCTTGTGGTTTGTTGCTCCCTAGTATTAAAACAAAGTTTTGGGGCTGTCTGCTGCCATTTGAGAGTTTCAGGTTCCAAGATGTCACCAGAACTATTGACTAGAAAAGTTGTATGTTTAAGGAATATCTTTCTCTCAAAATAGTATTAGTCTGGGGTGATTTGAAAACACAATTTGCAGACAGGAATAATGATGTACTGGTTGGTGTTGCCTCTGTGGCCTCAGACGAATAGCATTCTCTCTAAAACTGAAATAGTCATACTTGCCTACCTTCCTTACCACCACATTGCTATTATTTGTTTTTTCATTTCTCCCATTGGAATAGAAAATGTTTTCTACTGGGCAGTGATCAAATGTGTTTTTAAGACCTCTAAGATAGGGAATAAAGACAAGATGTATAACCATATGAAAAACAAGAAGCAGCATCTGACCAAATAGAGATGCATATAAAGAGATCAATGTATTGAGTCATGCAAACTCACTTTTATGCATGAGCACATGGTTTGCTTGCTTACAACATAGGCAACACACAGCACCCTTTATGGTTTACATTTAATAGTTCCTTTAAAAATTGTTTTCAATAGTTTCAGATGTGAATGTAAGAGTGAAAATTATCTATTTTGCATTTCATGTAAGAAAAAATACTTTTGGAAATATGTTAGGCAAAGTGGGTCAGACAGTGTTGGGTAAATCAGGACATGAGGAGAGCAGTGACTGATGTGACGGCCATGGGAGGACTGATGAGTTGTGGTAAATTGAAGAGAGGACTGTAAAGCCTAGTACTGCATGGCTGATGCTGTCCATGTTGGCCAAACTGTAAATAATCCCAAGTAATCCAAAAGAGTGTCAAAGCAGTATCCTTGAATTACTAGCTGAGGAACATTTCCTCATGTAGGTGGTGAGAGGGAAAATAAGCAATCCTCTCCACCCCCCGGCCAATATTTTTCATCATCCATGTCTTCCTACTAAAAATCTACTTAGTTGATGCTAGTTACAAAACCAGTTACCACCCTGTTTAGGCTACTCGTAAAAGGAATGTTCCTGATTCACGGCACCCTCTTACAGCTCTGGAGTGCTACCTCAGCAGCTGGAGCTTGCAAGCTGCCTCCAAGCACCTACATCTTTCCTCAGGGACCAGGGTAATTTGAGGGTGGCTATAAGGTCCCACCATTTTCAGAGCCTGCTGGTGAGGTGAACTAATGAGGCACCATCTGTTGTTCCCAGCAGAAATAGCAGAGACACCACATATAGGGCAACAGTTCTCAAACTTAACTGTTCACATCACTGGTTTAAAAAAGAAAAAAAGGAAAGAGAAAAGAGTTGGGGGAAAAAAAACCAGAAGCTCAGGCAAACTCTTCTTTCACTTGTTAAAGAAGGGGCCAGGGCACAGCTCTGAGCCACTGGGTGCACAGACTGGTCTGGAGGGACCCTGTATCTGCTAGAACTCATTTTACCTTCTTTATTCCCAAGAACAAGTATTTTAAGGATCGTATTTTGCACATTTGATAACACCGCGCTCGCCCTTTCACGGTCTCTCTCACCTGTGGAGATCTTTAAACCAGCAAAAGAGAAGACAACACAAAAAAAAAATATGTGAAAACAAAACCAGAGTCTGGATCAGAAAATTCATTACATAGTCTATGATTTAATACTCAGAACTACAGGAGATTAAGTTTTATATACCTTCAAGGTTCAGTGGGAAGAAAATCATGCTGCTAACCAAATCCTGCGGTGTGCTGAGCCAGTGTTATAAACCTGGGGGCAGAGTCTGGACCTGCCAGCCTTGGGCTGTCTGTGCCAGAACACTCTTGTGCACTGCAGGTATTTCCCTTGCCAAGAAGTCCCAACTTCTCAGTTCTACACGTGTCCCATTGTAAAGATGCCTTTTCTAATGCTTAAGACAGTTTGTTGTATTCAGCAGTATCACTGAGCATGACTAATTTGGGATACATTCACAAACACTCACACTTGTCTTGCTTCCACTGCAGCCAGGCATAGCACCCATACCTAACTTCCAAGCAAAGCTGCCCAGACAATTCAGCTTTATGTAGCTGGCAGGCTCAGCTGTTTCAGGGCATTACTGTGACACACAGCTCTCCTCACAGAGCAGCAATGCACATGTATAATTGGACAACAGGTTGTGGCAACAATAATATAACACATTATCCTATCTGATTTCTATGACTTAAAGGATTTCCCAACTTTGATGCCTGCTGTTGCCCTCTTAGTATTTAGATACCCATGTCAAGCGAGTTACAAAACCGATCTGTTATTGTGGTGAATAAGTGATGGACAGATCTGCTGAATGATGCAAGGCTCCACTGACTTTTAGTTATGCTTATGTAACTCCATAGTTTCACAGCTGCTAATAATTAGCAGATGACCTGCATAAGTGCTAGAAAAGGAAAAAAAAATGGGAAAGGAGAATCCTGCTTCATCACTTCAAAAACAAGCTACCAAGACAAGAGTAATGATTTTTTTTTAAATCTGCCATGATTTTCTTTTTCTCCTCTCAACAGAATTCAAACAAACACAGCATAACTTATAACTGAGTATCTGAATGGTGCCTTGTTCACAGCATTTGGATTTGAAACACAGATGCAGTTAACTCACAGCTTAACTCCTTCAATGATACTCTAAAATGCTGATCTGTGTTCTCAGCTTTCAGATTTTAAAATGTTTTCAAGTGATTTTTATTTTTTTTAAACAAAGAGAGATTCAAACTGGGATTCAGTGTACAGTTTCCTCTGCTCTTTTCCTCTCTTAAAAATAAGAGATTAATTGTTATGCAGCAAACTGGGAATAACATCACTTTCTAAAAATTTCCTTTGCAGCTCTTGTCTTTATTTCACCAAATTCTTTTCCAGATCTGATGTTCTCAGTGTTTCCTGAAAAAGTCAATGCAATAAACTGTTCTTTAGTACTAACCCCTCCATGAATGACAGCTAAAGCAAAAAAAAAAAAAAAAAAAAAAAAAAAAAAAAAAAAAAAAGAAAATCATCTTTTAGAGGGTAGAAGTAGTCTTTGTTGCCAAGTGATCTGAAAGTAGTTGAGTAGGGAAAGGAGATGGGTTTATGTTTAAAAACAACATCTTTTAGCTACTAAGGCACGAGTCTGCCAGTCAGGAGATTTATGATCCTCTCCCAGCACTATTACTGACCTGCTGCTATGAGACTTTGGGCAAAGTCACTTCCCCACACTATGCTTCTCAATGCATTCCAATTTTTGAAGTCTTTATTCAGACTTCTCAAGGCCATTTTTGGATGTTTAGAGACCACTTTTATTCCCAGATGTTCTGGGGACAGACAAAAGCAGCCATGCTTATCCAGTAATGCAGAAACATAGCATACAGCCAGCTGGAAGGAACCACTGGATCTCATCTAGTTCAGAGCAGGGCTAACCTGGCTTAAAGCAGATTGCTTGGGCCTTATCCAGTCCAATTTTTAGACTATCTCCAAGGACAGAGACTCCACCATCTCTCTGGACAAACAGCTTCAGTGGTTAGCCACCCTCACCACTGAGGACCTTACTGGCAATTTTTATAGGAAGCAGTACAATGAGCCAAGGAATGCAATTTCTTCTTAGGGCTCACTTCTGGTCCTGTTAAGTCAGGCTCCAGGAAAATTCAGAGAGAAGCCTGCTCCACGCTGCCTACTCTTCATGGCAAGAAGATATCAGCAGTCAAGCACAGTATTCATCAAAAATATTGAAGAGTGGGAGGAAGAGGGAATCACCCCACTTCCTGAAGTTATCACAAGAGGAACATGCACAAGCTATTTTGGGCTCACCGAAGCTGCTAAAAGCATTTATTTTAACCTCTGTATTACTTCCCATTAAAGAATGTCCTGCAGTTTCTTCAGCAGGAGATACGTACTCAAGTTTAGCTCAAACAAGGAGGAGAGCCCTCTCATGAAAACAGGCACAGGAGGACAGGCAGGCCCTTCACACGGGCTTAGTCCCAGGAAGGAAACGGCAGGAGCTACACACATACACACGCTGAAGAGATTAAAGATGAGGGGTGCCACAAACAGCTCAAATCTTGGGAACTTTTGCTTCTGCAACATTAGCAGTTTAAGGAATTACAAAATTATACTTTTTAACTCCAAAGTGTGCTTATGTGTAATCAGAACCAAAGGTAGAAGAACACTAACGAGGTTACAGCAGAGTTAAGTGTTACAAAACAGGCTCTTGAACTACTCCTTGTGCTTCCCGTTTATCTCCTTCCAGGAATAAGGAAAAACTTTCTATTCTGAACTCCTTTGATCTCTCAGATTTAGATGAAACTGCTCCCTCGCCACTTGCTTCTCCAGCCTCAGAGACACTCTTCACTGATCTCTGTGAACAGAGTTGGATGAGGCCCAAGGACAGCTGCTCTTTCAGACTTGCGTGCCTGCGAGGCTGAAGAGCGGCTGCAGTATCTTTCAGAGCTCTGATGTTCAGGGTTATTTGCACTGAAAAAACAATCTTTTTACAATTTAGATTTCACTTACAACTCAGCAGCAGTGGCACGGTGCTTGCGGAGAAGCACAACAGAGTACTAATATAGTAAACAGTTGATTGATTTCCTTCCCCTTCCTCCTCTTCAGATATCTAGACATATGCACACATGTAGCTGGTGCTACATGAGAGCACTACACTGCCATCATACTGGTCACCACAAGTGTCCAAAATATTTTAAACAAAACCTTCTACTACAGCACAATTCTAGACATCTTCATTAAAATAAGTTCTAAATAATCTCTTTTCTGGGCTATTTGCCAACTAACAGTTCAGCATTTATTATTCAATAACAGACAGAATTTCACGTACATCTTTGAAGTAAGGAGCTGAACAACAAGTAGGTGTTAACTGCACACCCAACGGCACACAGAAGAGACAGCTGCCTTGAAGATTTATGGCCACTTCCCGTATCCTCACCTTTGGTACTACCGAGATCTGTTCTACCAACCTAAAACTTAACTATCTCCCCATACAAAGAATGCTCTCCCCACCCCTACTCAAATAGGGCTAGCACCATGGATTTTGAACCAAGATACACAACAGTCCCTTTTTATAACAGATCCAACAGAACAAGTGTTAGAGTGCACCACATGAAGAAAAGGAGGAACCATCCACATTAGAGCCAAGAATAAGAGAAGTCAGCAGAAAGAACACAAAAGCATTTAATTAGATTTGAATTTTGATAACACTTCATTGTTGTTAAGAAGCTACAATTAAGACATGTTTACCTGGGCAAAAGCCACAAACTTTAAAGAAACCCTCCCCTCTTCATTGCATCACTATTTCTCAAGGGTTCCATACATAAGTCTATTATCTGGGTGGAGATTCAATGTAGTTAAAAGCACAGAACATTTCTAAAGGCTGCTGCATAAAGACATTTCACTAAATTGTATATATACACCGAGAACAATATACATGCCTGCAAAGGAAACCTCTGAATTCCTGTCCTTGTCATATTTGTCAGACAACACCAACATACACTCTTTTCTCCCTCCAGAAAAGCTTGGTGTTTATACAAGCAAGGCAGAAAACTAATAGCTGTTAGGACTTTATGCACTCTAGATAATGGAGAGCAATACTGCAGCGTGTTCCCTTCACAAAGGGGTTAGCATTGCTCACAGTCCTCAGTGGCCTCTCCACTGAGGATGGTCTGGAGGTCATCAGATGTAAGGGTCATACCTGTTGTCACAGGTGGGAAATTGCTCCTTCTATAGTTAATACCTTTTTCTAGATGCAGACTTTCAATCCTGACTCTAGTGCACAAGTAGAACCCTGATGCAATTTTGTAATAACTCTGGGTTTCTCTCTTTTGAGAGAGAGGTCTAATAGTCTTGTAGCAATGCAGCCCCCAAAGACAGTTCCTTGCTACCTGTTGCCATTCAGAGAGTAAACTAATGCTGTAGAAAGTTCAAAGTGTAATTTCAGCAGATATACTAAGGCAGCAGCAGAAGTTAGGACAGAGCTAGAGAGCTTCAACTGTTTTAATTCCCGTTTGCTGGGGTGAGTGATCTCAAAGCAGGAGGCAGGGGAGAGGCAGGACAGGGCTGATCAGGGACTTTTGTACAGGCAGAGGGAGCAGCTGCTGCTCCTCCTCCCCCCTCTCCTTTTCCAGCGATTTTTAACCCAGATTGCTGAACCTTTCAGCAATTCAGTTTACAGCACAACCCCACAGATAACTGGGAGAGGCTGAATGAGCTGCAGCACAGGGGGAGGAACAGGTGAGCAGCAATTAAAAAAAATGAGAGGGGTGGGAGGGACAGGAGCAGAGGCAGAAATCCCTAAGCTGCCAAGGGCAACGTGTAGAGTAACCACAGCCTCCAGGGCACAGCCCCTGCCCCAAAGAGCTCGCACTCCAGTCAAGGCCAACCGCAGGAACTGGCGTGCCTCTCGCTTCACATTCCTCGGAAACTTGCCTTAACCAACTATGGAAATCATAATTTCATGTACAACATGGAGAACTACACATTTGACAGGCAGACGCTAAGGGCAATGTCCTGCTCAGCTTGAGGTCAGAGGATGCTGAAGAGCCTAGAAGAGTGAGGCAGACACACATAATACTTGAGGAATGAAAAGCAGTGCTTTCTGGAGGAACAATAACAGGGACTCAAGTGATACGATCTTGTACTTTTAGGATATTTGCCCTTGCCTTGCTAAACAGATCTTTAAATGACAGTTGTGCACATATATAAAGCTTTTCCTCTCCGTTTGTAGCTTTCCTCTGTCCCCTCCCTATTCTCTCTCATACTCTCTTCCTGAATCTCCCTTTCTGCCTCTGTCCTCCCTGCACGTGCTCCCGCTGCACGGAGGACAGAAGTGCTCTGAAACAGCTGTACTTCCTCCTCGCATGCTCCTTCCCCTCGCCCGCTCCGGCAGAGGAGAAAGTACACGCCAGCTCAGCCTGCCTCGTGCTTCACAGCACTTGGAAAGATGCACTGCCAGAGCGGGTCCCCCCCACAGCAGCACTGCCATCCCCCCCGCCTTTACTGAAGGGCAAGGCTCCCAAGCAAGGCACACTGTGGGGAACACGCAGAAGCCAAACACTCTTAGAGGACCTCTTCTTTTTCACACGGCCTCTTGGGCGTCTGCTCCCAAACTGGGCTTGGAGGAGCTAACGCACAGAAGAAACAGAGGGAAAAGTAGGAAGAGAGCAAAAAAGGGTGTGAACAAGTAGCAAAACACACTGCCCATCCTCTGGAGGTCAAGACAACTGAGAACAGCTGCTTATTACAGCCCTGTCTGAAGAAGCACAAGAATAAAAGAGCGATTTAAAAACACCTCACAGTGGGTTCCTGAACAAGCACACCTTAGCGCCAGAGACAGGTATTTGTGTCACTTTTGTTTTAAATAAGAGGCCTGAGCAGGGCACGCGGCAGCAGCTGAAGAAGACCTACTCTCAGAGAAGGGATGTAGTCCTGCATGGCAGAAGGTGTTTATTAAAAGATGAAGCACAGCCATTAGAGTAGCAGAGGCAAAAAAAGGGGAAGACAAGCTAAAACTTTAAGACTGTTTACTTGAGGTTCCCAAACTCAGCTCCTTCAGAAAGCCCCCAAGAGCCAGCTGAGAGAGCAGACGACCTGCTTTGGTTGCCTTCACCGCAAAGCCTAACTGCGAGGCTCACCTCGACATTTGCTGCCGACGAAAGCACTTGAGGGAGGAAGGCTGCAACGCAGACACCTGCGTGAACGAGTGCCCGCGGCGGCACCCTGCTTGGGTGCCACACGCGTGGCCCCGGCGGGGCTCTCCCCACCCTGCCACACCAGCCGGGATTTCACGGCCTTGGCCGCGCCACAGCAGGGATGGACACGGGTGCCACCAGCCACCTCCACCTCCCTGGAGGTCCGGGCGGAGGCACGGTCCGAGCTGCCAAGGGGGACCGGGGGCTGCGTCCGGAGGCCAACGCCGTCCTCCGTCCCGGGCACGCGCCCAACCCCGGGGAAAGCGGGAAAGCGAGGGGGAAGCAGGGGGGGATCCCAGCCCCGCGAGGACGGCTTCGGAAGGCAGGAGGAGCGCGTCCCGGCCCGAGACAGAGCAGTCTGGAAGAAAAGAGAGAAAGAGGAAACAGGCGCGAAGCGAGACTCGGCTCCCGGGGCAGGGGCAGCCGCGGACGCTGCCCCGCCGGCCGCCCCGACCCTTGTACCCGCAGGGCGCTCGCCCCG